>NC_072035.1:12421049-12760150 GCF_027791375.1 Indicator indicator
TTTCACTTCATCAGCCCCTGGGCTGGCAGCTGGTGCTGCTGCTGGGGCCTTGGATTTCAGTTTGCCATGATCCACATTTGTGGCTGGGTCCTTGTGTTTCACCTTCCCGTGCTGCAGCCCAGCTGTACCTGTGCTCTTCTTTAGTTTGTATCAAAATACTGAAAACCAAACTGACCTGCAGAAGTGAGATTTATTTGGATAAAACTTTTTTTTGTAAAAAAAAGAAAAAAGAAAGAAAGAAAGGCAAAATTTAACTCCTTTGGCCTCTGCTTCTGGTTCTACCAGGGTCCTAAGCAAGGGTCCATTTGTTTTGAGAACAACAAAAAAAACATGTGATTCTGCCAAAAAACCCAAACTTCTCCTCATTGCCCTGTCCACAAATAGGTGATTTGAACTTGAATGTGAACTTTGGTGTTTTTGAGAGAGAAAAGGCATGAAAATAAATCGAGCTGTTCTGGATTGATGTTTGAATATGAAAGCTGCTGCAGGATCATTCCCAGAATTCTTCTGTTAAAAAAGAGGACTGCCACTTAATGTAAAGAAATGGAAAGCTTGCTTGCTTTGGTTATGTGGTGGTAGAGGATCACCCTTGGAAACAAACTGGTCTCGTTATGCTCTGCAACGTTTTTCTGGCCCTTGATGGCCTGTCTGGGAAGACAAGGGTTCAGTTCACCAGCCTGCGTAGATGTAGTTAAAGGTGGAGAGTGTATGTGTGTGTAACTAAAATTATCAAATGTCTGGGCTGAAAGTACATGCTCAGCACCTGAATAATTGCCTAAATAATAATTAAAAAAAAGAATTTTTCCTTAAAGTTACTAAAAGGCATGGAGGGTATGACCGTGAAGGTGGTCGTACTCAGCTGGTCAGTTAGTGGCCCTATGGAATCACTGGCCTTAGATGGGTAGGATGTGATTCACCAGTGTCCATGAGCTTTGAATCAGCTCACATCTCTCCTTTCCTCCCCTTCCCACAGGAGAGGCTAAATTTTAGTCACTTATTTTGCCTGCATTTTTTTAGATGTTACGGCTTGTGGTAAGAGCCCTGATCATACAATCACATCACAATCAATCACTTTAAGGACTTTTTAAAGAAATGCAAACGATGAATGTGTAACACGTGGGGTTTTAATCAGTTCAGGTGCTGGGAGGATGTATCCAGCTGCCTTCACCCATCTCTTTTCTTCACATATCTTTCATTGGTAACCCAAGAACAAAAATGAGCTGGGATGTTATTGCTGGTGTGAGCTCTGATCGTTATAAGGCTTGAGCGGCTATGGAAAGTGACGGTTGAAGTCCCACCAGTCCATCCTGTCTGCTGGCTGATGTCGAATGTGGTGTGTGCCCAAGGAGGAGGCTGGGTCAGTCCTCAAAGCCTTCCCGTTGCAATGACACTGTGCTGTGATGGTTATCACTCTCAGATTAAAGGGTCCAGCTGTGTTACTTTGGGACTCTGGTGGTAGAGTGTGTGCAGATCTAGGAGAGGGTAACTTTATACAGGCAGAAGTAAAGAAAAATGTCTGAATTTACTGGAAATGATGCAATAAAATGAGGAAATGGTGCACCCAAGCCTGGAGTGTTCTCTTGTATGGGAAGATTGGTCCTCTTTGAGTCCAGGCCTTTGTGGCCACGGTTTGAACTTTGCCAATCCAGGTGTCCAATTTCCTGGCTTAAAGCAGGATTTTTTATTACTATTTTTTCCTAGAGCTGGCTGGAGAGGAGCCTCTACAACCTCTGTGCTTGCCACTGACTATTCAATTGGAAGGGGTGGGGGACTGTGTCTCTAGTGGTGCTGATGTGAAGTTTCCTAAATGTTGAGCAATGGAATGTCTAACTGGTTTGCTAGGATTATTTCTGTAATGAAAGTTTCTAATTATGCTTTTTAAATAATTTTAAAAAAACTAAAAATAAAGGTTACAAGCTGCCAAATCTCTTTTGAGGCTCTGTTTCCTCTGCTGTCCAGCATCTGGAGGTGGAGGGTGGCAAGCCAGGGGTGAGCTCTTCTGTTGTAGGTAGAGGTTTGGGTTTTTTTCTGGGAGGGGATCTTGGCAAGACCACAGTTAATGCTTTCAAATGTTTAGTTGCTATTCTAGTTTTCAATGTGAATAAAAGCATGTTGGAACTGCTAGCCTTATTTCTGCATGAAGGTGAGATGCTCGTGATCTTGCTATAATCTCTTATCTTCCTGTTCAACACAGAGTGTTTGAGCAGGCTTTGAAAGCTTCTCCTTAAAGGGAACAAGGGTTATACCCTGAGCTCATTAAAAAGCATCTGGAGTCTCCTTTCGCAGGAAATGAAGGTTTGTCCTTCTGTGTAGGAACTATGCAGCTGTTGCTGTGCTTGTTGCCCTTGGTGTTCCCTTTCCCCTGCCTGCCCTTGGTGCACAGGCTCTTGAAGGCAAGTCCTCGCTTCAGAAGTGTGATCAAAGCTTGCTGTGGGAAGCTTTCTTCTGTCAGTGTCATTCTGGTATGACTGTGTAGAGGGAAATCCTGAGGACCTGTAGATGGTCCGAACTGCAGCTGGCACAAGCTGGAGGTGTTTTGGGGCCATCTGTGTTTTGTGCCTAACCTTGTTGAAGTTGGAACATCCCTCTGTATAAAGGCCAGAAAATAAAGCAGATGGCTGGAAGGTGAAGATTTACATGCTTGCCTTTTGTATTTTCCTTAGTGGCTGAAGATACAAAAGCTTCAAACATTCTTTCTCCAGAGCCATTCTCTCCTGAACACATGCAAGGGCTTTATGTAGCTGTGTTGGGAAGATGAAGTACTAAGGATGCTGTTAAGGTGGCAGTTCAAAACATGAGGCTGTTCTGCAGCTAGGCAAGATAAGCAGTGAGTTGAGAGTCCAGACGGTATCATATAAATGATCTGGTTTATTCTGAAGAGAACTATTTACAAAAGAAGTACAGCATTGGTTTTACTAAAAATATGCCTTTATAGACTTTTATAATAGGTATCTTATAAAAACCATACATTTATTTACATTACTGCTACATACAAAAATTACAGCACTGTGGTATATGTACATATCTATAGATACATTCTTCCTGCTTGTCCCTGCTGTGTGCTTTTCCCCTCTCAGTCTAAGGGAATCATTGCTGCAGCACTGAGACACCTCCTTTCTTGGCTTTTTGGTTAAAGCAATCTTTCTCTTTTAGCTGAGTGGGGTTTGCCTGATGGAGAGGCATAGCTGGAATTTGCTTTTCTAAGCAGGACAAGTGCGTGCAGCTCTCAAGTCCTTGTGCATGCAGCACTGCCTCTAACCTCACTTCTTGCTTCTCTGTGCAAAATGATCCCGTTGTCATTTATTGATCTATTGTTCATCTCAATGGCAAGTTGTTGATCTATGTTAGTATGAGGATAAAGTGCTACTGACTTGCCTTTCCTTTGCACTTACTTGTTAGTTACTTCTTCTTTACAGTCACGTCCCCTGCAGCATTCACTAAAGGGAGATGGGTCCCTTTTCCCTTAGGCTAGCATAATAACCATTTGCCTGAACAGTCACCTCTTACTTAACTGTGGAAAAGTTCTTTGTAACCTTCATCTCAGCAGGCATCTCCTCCCTGTGCAATATTTGAACAGTGACTGTGCAGCTCTACTGTGCAGCAGGTTTATTTACCAGTGTCTCAAAAGCAAGGGTGAGTGGTGTCTGTAGAGCTGCTGATCCCACTCCTTATATCTGCTCTGGGATCCTGAGTACCTGCTGGACTAAAGTGCTTCCTCCATCTTGTTCACTGGAGCCAATGTGTCCTTTATACTGTGTCTCTTAGAAGCATGAAGTATTACAAGTGGAGCGTCTTCTAACCCAGCACTGCAAGGATGATTCCAGGCTCCCTGGCCATGACAGGATGGAGATGAGTGTTTTAATGACAGCTCCAGGTGAAGTAGTCGGGATCTTGTTAAAACACAGCATTGATGAGGTTTTCGAAGACAAAACAACAAAACCTAGCTGCTTTGTTAAGGCAGTTTCTGTTCCTGTTGAGTAGCAGCTCAGCACAAGGAGGTCTCCTTTGGTGTGTTGTCCAGTTCATTAAACCCAGAAATACAAGAGAATTGGGTTTAGTAGTGCAACTAAGTCTTTAGGGTTAAGGGACTAGTTTTAAGAAACCATACCCAACTGGCACCTTAGAACATTCTGACTTTCCTCTTGCAATCTCTTCCACCACCATCTAAATAAAATTGCAATGGGATTAAGGTAGGTTCCTCCTTAAATGAAGTGCTGCACATTTCAGTTGCCTACCCCTGCAACTGAATGAGTCGTTTTCAGCAAACCTGAAGCAGAAGGCACCTTTCTTCATCTCATTACTGCATCTTCATTGGATAACTTAAGGCCCATGCCTTAGGATTGCATCCATTCATCCATACATCCTCATGAGGGTAGAGACCCACACAGCTGGGCATGTGGCTTGAAGAGAGCTGTTTGGGTTTAGGAAGGGGCAACTGACAGCAGAAAAAAGCTGTGTGAGGATGTTCAGATGGCTCTTCCACAATAAGCAGAGCATCGCTTTCAAACAGCGTATGGGACAAGTGTTCCAGGTATCGCTGGCATCCATAAACCCCCACCTCATTTTGCAGGTATCACTGCTAATGCATATGGGTGTAACTGAGTCCTGACAGCAGGGGATGCTGAGCATGTGCCTCATGTCTGCACTATCGAGGGTCACAACACAGGTGAGATGGGGGTGAGGTCTTGCCAGCCTGCGAGCGCACTTGGCACTGCAGTAAGTCCCTTTTGTTCACTTGCACAGGTGGCTACAAGCAGATATTCAACAGTGCGCACTGCTGAGAAAGGAGAAGCCAAGGTTCAGTTTCTTTCCTTGCCTGTGAGACTCTAGATTCCTTTCCCTGTAAGCATCATCAAACTGTATTGGTGGTGCTTCACCCAATCATTTCCTGGAGCAGGATCTGCAGCCCAAGTTTCATTGCTTTCAAGTTAATGGGTTTTGCTGCTCAGCTTTTTACCATCGTTTTCAATCCCAGAGTACTCTGGTCCTTGCAACGTGGAGCTACCTCAGTGCAAGATGATTTCATACCAGTGTGGTAGTTTCATGCTAACAAGGAAATATGGGAATGCTCAAATCTTTGTGGGCAGAAAGGATACATGTACTGAGGTATTATGGATGTTGTATCATATAGATAAGTTGAGTAATAAAATAAACTCAAGCCACCAATCTCTTACCTGCTTCTTTGAAGAAGGTGTTTGATACCTAATTCTAGCAGAAAGTTTGTTGCTGTAAATAGTGAGCAGAGAATAGCAGCTCCCTGTAGGATGGTGTTTTAGCACCTAAGTTGCTGAGCAGGGCAGAGCTGAATGTGTACCTAGCTCTGTTTCCTGTGGGACAGTGTAGGTGGTAGTCTCTTTAAAGCAATGGGGAAACAAATTATGGCCTGTGGGTATTGCGAGCTGGAGAATGTGTGGAAATTGCATGACAGCAGGACATCTCTGAGCCTAGGTTGGTGCTCCTTGCTGGTTTATGATGGTAGACTGTGTTGAAGAGAAGAGCTGTAAGGTGCCCATCCAGTGCATAGGGAAGATCCCTACTTAAGTATTGCAGGATTTCCAGCACCACTGTGTGCATACAGCAAATACGCTACATTCCTTCCTCTTGATCAAGTCATGCTTGCAGAAAAGCAGGCTCTGATCCTCTTCAGTCAAAAGGAGATGTGGCTGCCTGCTTGCTGAAGGGCTGAGGTGTAAATAACCCACAGGAAGGGACAAATACTCATCATTTTCATCAGGCCATACCTAATGTAACTGTGGGGCAGAGAAAGCTGCAGAATTTCCAGAGCTTTGCAGATATACTAATTGCTTTTGGCTTTAGTGAAGGCAAATGCCTGCGTGCTTTCTGAGGATCAGGTCTGCCAATCCAGCATCAAAGACCTATTGATATCATTGCAGTTAGGCTTTCAGTGAACTGTTAGGCTTTCAGTGTGCCAGTGAAAATGACAGGTTTCTTTCTCTGTTCTGCAGGAGTACGTGGCTTTGGGGGAAGGCGTGTGACTTGCGGAAGCTCCACAACTACCTTTGGCCATTGGATGGACAGTAGGTGCTCCGGGACTGAACATCCACAACTCTCATCCAGTTTGTAATCTGTTGTAGATGGTCAGTCTCCTGGGGAGAAATCCTTAACATCCTATGCAACTACAGATTCTGCAACTCTTATCTCTATCTCTGTAACAGGAGGGAGCTAGAGGAGACAGTAACATCAGCCACTTTACACTGCCCAGATCTGCAAGGAGCCTGGATTCTCAGCAAGGGGTTAGCAGCTATGCAGAGCTGCAGGGGAGATGGATCCCAGGCAGGATCTGCAGTGAGGGCTCAACTTCCACCATGGAGAATGCTATGCTTGGCAAAACATGGCAGTGCTGGGGCCAGAGCAACTCCAGTCTCAGTGGGATGGATGAAGCTGCCAGGACTGGAGAGTGGTACAGCTCCCCTCTCTCCTCTTTCATTCAGCCCTCTTCTTCCTCCTGTGCTTGCTATGATGGCCATTCTCAATCCCCTGCATTGCTTTGTCTCAGGGCTGCTGATTTCCTTCTCCAGCATGAGAATGCTTTTAATACAATCAGATTATTCTTCACAGCAGAAACTGGACTTTGTCAGAGCTCCTAAAATATACCCTGAAGTTTATCACTTCACTTAAAGAATAAGAAAAGGTTTTTCTGTTAGTATCACATTGTCAATTTGCAAATCTCCAGTTCATGTAAACATTTGGTTCAGACCAGGTGTAGTGTAAATAGTGCAGAGTCTGAAAGGTTAACTCCTTTGCCCCCTTCTTTTTTCTTATTGGATCAGACTTGGGTCCCTCAGCAAGCTGGGCAGCTGCCCCACTCTCCATCTTGAAGCAGGAACTGTTGGAGAGGTTTCTCTTTTTCAAATCAATTTTTCTTGAAAAAGGAAAAGAGACGGTTCCCTTCTGCCCCAGCAGGCTCGTCCCCCTGCGGCTCCGGCCTGAGCACGGGGGAGGGTCTGGCACTCCGCTTGGTGCCGTAGCCACTGGAGAAGGAATAAGCAAGCTGGCTCCATTCCTTCGGGTGTTTGTCCATCAGCTGCTGGTCAATGACCCTGTGCATGTCATCCTGTGGAGGAGGGAGAGGAGAGGGCTGTTAGTAGCAGCTGATGTTGAGAGGGAGCTCCCGCGGGACACAGCTGAAATGGAGGTGAAACATGCTGTGATGAGATGGAGGAGGGATGACAGGGCTGGGGACAGGTGTTAACTCCCCACCTAGCAGCAGGCCCAGCCTTGCTTATGCTGTGAGCCTTTTTAGTGAGGAAGGAATGCAAATCACAATTTAAGTGATAAATTGCTCAGGTGGTCTCACAGAGGAGCATCTCGCCTGCCTGGGACACTGTGACACTCCTAAACTGTGTTTTTTCTGCTGTCTGCAGCTTGCAGATGTCCCCTCCTGCAGATGTCTCCTCTGTTACAGCAGGGAGAAATAACCAGAAAGAACAAACACAGCTGAAAGCAAATGCCAGAAGTAATAGGGCATTCTCCAGGGAATGTGCTGCCAGGACCAGAGGGGCTGGGGCCAGGCATGGGCCCACCAGACCCCACAAGGTTTTGCACCAGACTTACCAAAGAGAACTGTGCTTGTCCCTTAGACCAGTTCCTTCCCCTAGAGCCAAGACAGTTGTGGGAGCTCTCTGACTGCCAGCCTGGCATTAACAGCTGCACTGTGGTTTATTACAGGTACCAGGAACCCTCTGGTTTCATCCATGTTTGCACAGCACTGGGAAATTGCTCTACACAAAGTAATTAGTTGTATCTGTTGCTGCTACTGACGTGCTAATTGTGTTCCTTGAAAACCCGACTATTAGTTCCACAAATTTTAGATCTTCAGAGGCATTATTTCTGCTAGAATTGCATATTCAAACTGTAGCTAAGTGAAAATGTGTACACAGACTAGACCCACAGGAGAAATGTTCTCTGGAGGTTTGGTCCCTGAACTGGACCGAGGGCACTACCTGGTGAGAACAAAGACACTCTGGATGGGCTGCAGTGAGGGGAGTTGCTTGCACCTTGTGCAGGACAGGGACAGCATTGAAATAGAAAGGGAGATGCTGCCATTGCCCAGTGGGTGCCCCAGCTGCTCTGTAGTTAATGTGGAATAAAACCAGCCAGCTTGTACTGGAAACCTGAATGATGGCCAATCTCTTGTTGCAGCCTTTTCTGCATGGAAAAGGATTGATAGCCTGGACCTGAATTTATTATGGGAACTTTCACTGAGAGAGCAGGGGGGGTGCAGCGCTACATGGACTAAAGAAGCTTTGGATCATTTTAGAGCAGGGCAAGAAAGGGGAAAGGCAGAGGGAGAGTTGAAGAAGTTAAAGTAAACATCAGCATAAAGGTGAAACGAGTTTCCAGAGGTGAAGCTGCCATATGAAAATGTGGACACTTGGATTAGAACTTGGATTTTGAAGGCACCTCTTCTAGCAAATAGCATAGGCACCTAGGCTCCAGCATGGCAGATCTGTGTCCTTGGTTAACCACATAACAAGGGATGAGTATGATTTATATATATGTATAGATACATACAAAAAATTATATATTATATATAAAAATACAGTAGTATTAGTAGGGCATTGCATTTGGGTCCTGTCTGTCCAAAGCATGAATCAGAGACCACAGCACTTAGCTGTGGAGATTTGGGGTAGATGTATGCAGTAAGGCTGGGGCAAAGCTGTGGTCTCTGCCGTGGGCAGGGGCTCAGGAATGTCTGGGGATGCAGAGGGAGGGCAAACACCAGCAGCATGAGACCTATCTGATGAAGTGGTCCCATAAAACTGGATAATTTGGTACCCCTGTGCACTGGGTGTTCCAGGAAGGGAATATCTGCTCTTTGCAGAAAGGGTGAGTCTGAAGGAGGTTCCAAACACCATGTAACCTCTTTGTGAGCTGGAGCTGGGATCCCTCGTGTGAGATAAGGGTTGGAGCTCCTCTAGGTGACCTCAGAGGCTGGTGGCTGTGGCCACACAGGCTGCAGCTCTCTGCTGGCAGCACAGCATTTTCTAAACTAGGAGTGCCCTTGTTGCTATTGCACTGAAACCACAGAGCTCTCCTTTCAGAGGAGCAGCCGTCTTCACTTCCAAGTCTGCCGCATACTCCTTCTCTGCTCCCAGTAATGCCTGACCCTGCCTCCAGTCAGATAATGATGAACAGCAGTGGGGGTCAGATTAGGCACAAGGATGAGGTGCACATCCACTCCTGTGCTAGGCTTGGGTGTGTGGGATTTTGCTTATGGCATATTTTATACATGATTATGTGCTTACAGAATCATAAAATTGTTAGGGTTGGAAGGGACCCCAAGGATCATCTAGTTCCAACCCCCCTTGCCATGGGCCTCACACTACAGCAGGTTGCTCAGAGCCACCTCCAGCCTGGCCTTAAAAACCTCCAGGGATGAGGCTTCCACCACCTCCCTGGGCAACCTGTTCCATTGCCTCACCACCCTCATGGTGAAGAATTTCTTCCTAACATCCATTCTGAATCTACTCATTTCTATTTTTGTTCTATTCCCCCTAGTCCTATCACTACCTGACACCCTAAAAAGTCCCTCCCCAGCTTTCTTGTAGGCCTCCTTAAGACACTGGAAGGCCACAATAAGGTCTCCTTGGAGCCTTCTCTTCTCCAGACTGAATAGCCCAAACTCTCTCACTCTGTCTCCATAGGAGAGGTGCTCCAGCCCTCTGCTCATCCTCATGGACCTGGCATCTTGTTGATGGTCCTTGGTAAAGTGCAGACTAGAAGTGTGCAAGAGCAAATTTTAACAGCTTAAAGCCTCCATTTATGCCCAGCTAAAGCAGAGAATCTCATCTCCCATTTTGTCAGACAAAACAGTCCCTAAAACCCATAAATTACCTGACTGGTTTTGTGCCTCTGTGGTTGAGCTTCTGTTCTGGGGATGCTAGGTGCTTGAAAACTCTTTTGCTACTGTGTTATAACAATTCAAGTCAGTATGTTGGAGACAACTTTCTGCAGTGCTAGTAGGCCTGATCCTCATCTCAGAAAGCTGATGTGAACAGGGTTGGGGTCACCATACTGCTGCAATTGGAGGACATAGTGTGAAGTGAGAAAGGAAATGCCTGTAATTAAAATCCTAATCTGGGGATATTCCAGCACTAAATGCTGAATGTACTAGTAAGCAGGTCTTAAATTTACACCACTCATCCAAACTGAAACAGAACTTGAATACAGACAGCTCTTATGCAGAGCACTGAATGTCACTTACTAGGTAATGAGGCTGAGAAGTAAAATCTCAGTCTGTATTTCAAGGAGTTTTCTAGAGGCTAGATATGCTGGATACAGAAGGCTAACGATATGTGTACCTCAGCCTGGCTTTCCCCATGGTGACCTGGGGAGGATACAACCTCACCATGAGAAGTACAGAAAGCTGTCCCTTGTGCCCTGGCCCGGTGCTGGGCTGAGGAGGGTGTGTGTGCAGAATATCTGTGGGTGATGGAGACTCCCCACTGGCCCCTCTTGCCAGGTGATAGTGAGGATAGACACAAATGAGGGTGGTAGTGGCAGTGAATGGAGCAGGTGAGGAGATGGTGGTGTTTGGCAAGGGTGTGGGGAGCTCACCTCAAAGGCAGGAGGGGTGTACGACTAAAGCTGTTGGTACAGGAACTGAGAAAGGCCACTAGATCAGAAACCAAAGGAGCCAGATAGTAAAAAGCCCTGAGGAAGCAAACTGTAAGCAGGAGAAAGAAAAGAAGAAAAGAAAAAAAAGAGAGAAACGAAAACACAGTGGAGTTGAAACAGGAGCAAGGTTGTATGGGAGAGGTTTCTACTGGTCAGGCTTATTGTTTGTAGAGTCAGGGTCTTGCACCATCTGCAACAAATTACTGTAACTGTCCCAGACCTTTTCTCTTGTGCCTGCTTGTTTCCGATTAAAGTAGCCCTCCCTTGGTGCTAGTTTGCAGAAGCAGCAGCTTTGTCTGCTCTCAAGGGCTCTCTGCCTTCACATGAGTTTTCCTTATAGGGCCCATGTAGAGAATCTCCAGGGCAGCTGCTGGACTCCTGCGGGTTTGGTTTTTTTTACCTTGGTGGAGAGCTGTGGTTTAGCTTCATCTTGCTGGATCTTCTGAGCTGCTGAAAACAGTGCTGCTGTACCACAAAACAATCACCACAGCCTCTGCCTCCCACCTTTCTGCTCCATTATAGAAATGCAAGGATGTGCTGTGCCCACATGTCCCCAGGGCACACCTGCACAGGGATGTCTCCTGCACGGACATCTTCCCTCCCCAGGCAAAAGCAGGTTACTCTGCCACACGCAGCCATGAGATCTGGTTTGTTTCTCCATTTTCACAGGGTATTCCTACATAACTAATTAAAAGCTCACAGGTGAAAGGCTTTGAGCAGAGAAGGGCTGTGTTTAACCCACCCTGAGCACCAGTGCATCACTGGTTCCTGTGAAGCCAAAAGCAAATGCTCCTATCTATGGATGGTTTGGATGAGACCACAGCAAACCCACAGGGAGGGGGAAAAAGTCATCCAAAGGTGCCTGCTGTGTGCCATACAGTCCCTGCCCTGTTGTGACTGGGGGCTGCTCACCTGCCAGGCTTCCAGCTGCTGCGAGAGGTTCACCTTCTGCTGGATGGCATCCAGCAGCTGGCTGTTGAGGGACATCATGTCGATCTTGCACTTGGCCAGCTCCACCTCCACTGCGTTCTTCCTGGGGGGAGAGAGGGAAATTTGGGCATGTGACTTCCTTTTTTTTTTTTTTCCCCAGGAAGTATTAAACATATCCTTGAGGAGAAGTCAACAATTTCTTTCACTGGCAAGTCCCTAAATTCTAAGCTGTTCACCTCCACTGAATTCTGGACACTATTAATCTAAAGAGCAGGACAGAACTATGGACATCATTAATGTAAGCCCAGCAGATTTCTGGTAAGCACATTATGAAGAATACACAAAGGAAGAAGTGAAGGAAGAAAGTTTATCACAGCATATGCTTCTGAAGAACAACACTGTTAAGAATATCGGAATTAAATGTTATGCTTTAAGGAAAACTCACAGTTTCAATGGGGTTACGCTGACCCTTGGGAATGCTGCTTCTGTGTTTCCTTCCAGATATTGGTGGCCATGGAGCATGTGATACCATGGATAAGTTGCCCAAAGGGCCCTGAGTGCTCAGTGGCTGAGATGTTCTAGCTGCTACTGGCTAGTGGAAAGGAATTGTCCTTTAGGAAGGAGCCATTTCCAAAGCTGCCAAAGCTGGGGAATGCTGCTCACCATGCTGGGAGCACACAGGTGAGCTCAAACCTTAAGTTTTCAATTAACTGTTGTGTGATGGAAAACTGTATCATGGCTTGCTGGGAACCATCTTTCCTTGCAAGCATTTTCAGGAGAATTAATTGCATTTTATTAACTCTAGCTAATTCATCACCTCCTAATAGCTCCCTTGTGCTCACCTGCAGAAAAGCAGCTTGGGAATTCATGTTTATATTCCAGGTAGCAGTTGTTTAACATCTCCTGTTACAGGATCCTATCTTCCTATTGCTTCCTGTGCTGCCAAACTTCAGCTTCAAGCTAAAAATTTTCCATGCCAGAAATCAGGCAGTGATTTCATTTCTGTTCAGAGTTAGGGCTTGTTTTTGGGAGGGCTTCAATGAAAGTGGCTTAACCCTTGAGGTGCAAGGTGGGAAGCATATCACGAGCCTCCCAGGCAGCTCAGCCTGTGGGGAATGCTTTAATTTCCAGCAACAAGACGCTCTTGTCTGCTTTCACTTGCAACCACTTTCTGCTCATTAATCACCCACCACTCACCCATGCACACTTGTCACATCCACCTTTCTCTGGGCTTCTGTCACTGCAGGACAGTTGGCTGTAAATATTAGAGCTTTGTCCCAGCAGGGTCATTAATGCTGTGGAGAAGCTGTACCCTTCCACTCCTGGCTGTGGGTTTGGGCACCTTAAACAGCCCTTGTTGTGAAGTTTTCCAATGCTGCTTGAGTATTACTGGGGGATTTATCATGGCGGCAGTGTGTTGCCATAGCCACAGCAGAACCAGCAACCCACACGCACCGGAAATGTCAGAACCACCTCTCTGCACCCAGCAGTGCAGCTGGGATGCTCCTGATTTTTGCCAACAGATGGAGGTGTTACAGAGGAGAGCAATGGGAATTTGGTAGCTGGCTACCCAGACGAGAGCAGTGCAGATGATCAGGTCACTTAAAAGATGAAGGGATTGTGCACGCTGATTTGGCTTGCCATATCCTCAGAGGTGCAATGCTTTTGTGCTCCTCCTCTTGCTGAGGGCTTGAGTACTAGTCATTTTCACAAAGAGTTGGGCTGGTGCTGTCCTGGCCCATCTGCCTATTGAATAGATTATCAGATGTACCCTTTCTATCTAGAGCACATGGGGGTGAAGGTTTCTGGCCCCCTCCTCAGGTTGAAGAGTGCTCAGGGCAGTGTGGCAAGCCCAAGCAGAGAGCTGGGGAAGCTGTGCATGGGGTAACACAGGTCTATGATGAGGAAGGGGAAAAAAAACAGTGAAAAAAGTGGGAAAATCCTGAAGGGAAAAATAGGGAATTATAGGACTAGAGACCCTGAAACAGGAAATGAGAGTGAATGACCAGAGAAATAATTTAGGGAAGAAGCCCAGGAAGGGCTGTAATGGGAATGGGCAGAAAAGCATGTCTGAGTGTCTGGAAGAGCAAAAGAAGTATGAGAGATAAGGCTGACCTGCCATTTCACTCCCTGAAGACCTCTGTTCCTTGCTGTGACTCAGACCAGCACTAGGGATGGTACAAATATGGTTCAAAGCATCCTCTTAAATGTCCCCAGTCCTGCCATGGGGCAGCTCTGGAAATTGGCATCTCTTGCCCTACTCCCAAGCTGCTGGCAGCATTTCCCAATGTTATCAAAGCGAAGACTCACTCCACTGCTACTGCTTTGCAAGAGCTACTGAAATTTGTGGAGAATCCAGTCCTGGAGACATCTCCTGCTAAGGCCTTCCATAAGTGATAACCCAGCCTGGCTTTGGCTGTTCATACCACTTACTTGGCAATGGCCTCGTCTCGGTCCCTGATGGCTTGCAGGAGCTGCTCACTTGTCTCCTTGTCTTCAGCAGCGCCTCGCAGTCGGTCCCGTTCCTCCTTCAGCGTCGTCATTTCCACGCTCAGCAGTGTGACCTGTGAGCACAGGGAGGGCAGGAACCCAGGGTTGCTCAGACAAATTCATCATGAGTAGGGGCAGGTAGGGGGAAAAAGCCACATGGGCCAACCTGGAGGCTGAGCTCCCCTGCTTGTCAGAGAAGTGGTGTGTGCTGGGAGGGGGCTATTAGTCCTGGTGCACCCCCCATGAAATGTGCCAGCTCACCACAGGATGCTAGCAGTGCAGGTCTGAGTAAGACAGGTCACCAGATGGCCTCAGTAACATGCAGCAACAGCACTAACAGCTGTGCAGCCATGCAGGGCAGGACCCACCTGCAACTTTGCTGACACTGTGAATATTGCCCCTCTCCAAGCAGATTGTCTTCTGCATGCATCCTCTGATTCTGCCTGCTATATTCTGATCTTTTCAGGGCTAAATTATTGAAAATATCATTTAGCAGCAAATAAGATTTTTTTTGAGGGGGCTATTATGTCTTTTGAAGTAGTATGAAGCTGAGACAAAGGATGTGAAAATCCTCTTTCATGCTATGCAAGGTGTTACTGGCACATCTTACAATTTTAGTTAGACTTTAAAATATGTGCAGAGCCTTAAATATTTTGAGAAATGATCTATCATTATGGTCCCATGCAGACTGAGTTAACAGGGTGTGAAATCATGCAAGGATTGCATTAGCACAGCTTTGCAATATTTCATACACGTTTAATTTCTTTGTCTAGGGCATACACATGCTCTGTTACGCTACTCCACCACCTGGAAATCCTTCCAGCATTTGAGCCACCTCCTGTCACTAAATGCAGCTCAGCAGTGCTTGAATCCTCAAAGAAATCTTTAAATAGAGGGCAGGCAGTCAAAAAGGGCTCATCTCATCAAGGGCGTGGGAGGATCTGCTTGGGTCGAGGCGGGAGGAGGGTGTGAGCACACCCTGTCTGTGCTGAGGCTCTCCACCCTGTGCTTGGGCTGCCAGGGAACCAGGGAGCTCTGCCTGAGCTGTGCTCTCCTGCAGCCCAGCACAGGGTGCATCTCAGAGCAGGGACATGATGAAGAGCAGTAGTGAGAGCTATGTGAAAGGTGTTGAGCACTTCTGCTGCAATCCCAGAGGATGGTGGAGCAAGAGGCCCAAAAAACTGCATTTGGAGATTGGTCTGGGGTTTAAAATGTTTTTATCTGTTTCAGGTAAGAATGGGATGCCACAGATGGAAGGAAACAGACAAGGCAGAAAGCATGACACTGCTGTCCAGTGTAGGCAAGTCCTGTCTCCAGTAACTCACCTTGCTCTCAGGTAGGAGCAATGAATGTGTGTGGTGCTATAAGGTTGCAAAAGCCATGTAGGACTCCTCCTTCCCCTTTTATTGTATCAATACCTGTGACAGCACAGAGGGATGTGAGGGCAGCAAAGCACTGCTGCCCTGGGTAGACCAGATTCCCACATGTATTGATTTTCTTTATTACTGAACTGATGACAGTGTTGTCTCCTGGGGGAGGTGGGGATAATTATTAGCCTTGAGCAAGTGTGAGGCTGGGTTATCAGCAAAAGCTGCAGGAGATGTGTACTTGCTGCATGAGGGTAGAGGGCTTCTCTCAGAGCAATGTCTGCTTCATTTGTAGTTATGCCCCATGTTTCTCCATATAACACAGAGGTGTGAGAAGAAAGTAGAACTGCTGTTGCTCCCTAAATAGTCAGAGCTTTGGTAGCCAGGGGTCCCCCAAAAGCAGAGACAGGGTCTAGACTTGCCATCCAGAGTGGGTCCTCCAGTCCCTCCTGGCTTGGGAGTTTCCAGAGACCAGCCAGAGCAGAAAACAACCAAGTGCTGCTCCCTCCTGGTGTTCTCTCAAGGCCTCTTGTGCCTGGGAGCAGTGGTAAGGAGATGCTTCATCCAGACAAGCAGGCTGCTGTACAGATGGTCACTCTAAACCTGTGAATAAGCCTCTAATGGTCTCTGGCAGCACAGCCAGAGAGTGTCTGAGCTCGTGTCTGCCTAGGGGCCCTAGTTTGAGCCCTTGAAGATATCTCTTGTGGTGGTCACACTGCTGAGAGGAGCAGTCTTCAGGTAAGGACAGGTGCTAGAGCTGCTCCCTCATTGCAGTCTGCCTCTGGTTAGGTGCTTTGCCAACAAGTCTACTTCCCATCCATGCAGCCATTACTGCCAGGGGTTATTTAATGGTGCTCTCACTCTTTACTTTGCCCCCATGGTAGAAGGGTAGCTGCCATATCCCTACACAAGGCTGACAGCCCCCAAGTTGTGCTGGCTTTCTGAACAGGGATGTGTTTTCTCTCCTTCAAAGGGTATGTCAAAAGGCTGTCAAGACCAGGCAAGGGTGTAAACCCCACTCCCTGCTCCAGTGCAGTTGGTGCTGCTTGTGCCAAAGGCTGCTTCTGCTGCAGCCTCCAAATCCCTTTGAGCACTTGGATACACATCCCACAGAGACAGGGATTGCAGAGCATCTCCTTGACGGCCTGTTCTCCATTTGCTGCTTTTGGCATGAAACCTCAGACACAGATGCTGTGCGATTCTGTGCTTTGGGTGTGGTGTTTTCAGGGATTGATCACTTGTTGCGGTCAAGATTTCTTAGCCTGTCCCTGTTGGCCTTGGGGTGATGCATGGTGCCAGGATGGCCGTGATTAAGATTCTTTAGGTGTGCATTGAGGGTTTTGTGATGCTGCTGTGAAAGGGGGTGAATCTTGCACCATACATAGCAAAGCAGCACTTTTTTGTCTGTCTGGTGGCTACATATACCCTTCACAAGGGCTTAGTGTGAGCAAGACAGGTCAGAATGGATACCTGTAGGTTTCCAGTATTCTATATCAAGCAGTCCTGTACTTTGGGGCCTTTTGCTAGAGAGAGCTTAAGCAAGACAGGTTGGCTGAAAAGCAAATTGCAGTAAAGGTTTAAAAGAAGCTTGACTGCTTGAGATGATGTCTGGGATAGGTCACAGACGACTTGTCAAAAACTCTGATCCTAAATGCATGAAGCCTCTGCACTGGGTTTAACATTGCCTCCATCATTCAACCACAACTGGGTTTGGCCCAAATCCTCCTGGGTTATTTATCATGTTGATCTCTTCTATGGAAGGCATGTCTTGGAAGATGAACATTGGTGTTACAAGACCACATATAAAGTGTGGGAATTGCTAACCTGGCTGTGCAGTCGCTGCAGCTCCTCCAAACTCTGCCTCAGTTTCCCCCGTTCTCCGTCCATTAATTCCCTCAGGGCTCGTGAATCCTCACTCGTTCTCCTGATCTGCTCCTCTAAGGTGTCGTCGTCGCTTCGTCGGGAGCTCTGAGAGCGGGAGAGAAATCTCTTGCTCAGGGGTCACTTTTAAAAAGCCAACTGCATTAATTTGGTACTGGTTTTGGGAGGGGGTGTACTTGACAAGGAAGAAGAAAGGCTGAACATGACTTTTGTTGAGTTTCAGATTTGTTTCCATGTCCAGTGGAAACAGGTTCAGCCAGACAGTGCTTCTACACACGGTGAAAAGAGCATGCAGCATAAATCATGTGCCTTATCAAGAAAGGCTGAGAGACCTGGGGCTTTTAGTCTGGAGAGGAGAAGACTGAGAGGGGCTCTAATAAATGTATATAAATATCTGAGGGCTGGGTGTCAGGAAGGAAGGGACAGCTTCTGCTCACTTGCTCCCTGTGATAGGACAAGGGACAATGGATGCAAACTACAGCACAGGAAGTTCCACCTCAACATGAGGAAGAACTTCTTTACTGTAAGGGTCACAGAGCACTGGAACAGGCTCCCCAGAGAGGTTGTGGAGTCTCCTTCTCTAGACACTTTCAGGACCCATCTGGATGCATTCCTGTGTGACCTATGCTAGATTACATGGTTCCTCTCTGACAGGGGGGTTGGACTCAAAGATCTCTAGAGGTCCCTTCCAATCCCTAACATCCTGTGATCTTGTGATAAATCACATTTACAGAGATCCACTGACCACTTGTATGGCTAGTCTCCATGTTTCTGGACCTTTTGCAGGACTGTTTTTTATTTAACAAATACAACCTCATCTCTATTCTAAGCCTTCTTACCACCTGCTATAGGTACTGGAATGAGGGTGAGCACTCCCATGCAGGTCTGCACCATTTTCCTCACCATGGCATCTCAAATCAGCCATCCTGGCTGGCCATGCAGCCAGCTTGTGGGTGATGGTACTAAGCCTGATTTGAGACACTGCCAAATTTGAGGTGTTTTCTCGTAATTTTGCACTTCTGTGGATGCCACCCCCTCTTCCCCAGCACGATCAGGACCATACACCACAGACACCATCTTGTGCCAGCAAAACCTCACCTGTCCATGGGTTTGAGTCTGGCAGCCTTGCCAAGACATTTGCACCCAGTGTCAATTCACAGGGGCAGAACCCACCCATTCCAGTGTTTTTGTGATACCTTTGCTAATATAATCCACTTAGGAAAGTCCCAAGAGAGATAACTGATCTGTGATGTATAATGCTCTCAGTATTGCCACGCTATCACTCTTAACTTACTGCAAATTCCAAAGCAAGCCTCCTTTCAGTAATGATGCAGAATGTCTCCCAGTCCAATGACTGTCGCACGAACTTGAGGCTAACAGTAGCCTGACCACTGCGAGCTGCAACCCCATAAGCTGGCATAGCTCTTAGCTTGCCATTTGAGACACATGGAGCAGGCTGTGCAGTTTGACAGTCCATCTCTGTAAGTTACAGAGGTTTTCTTGGAGTTTGGGGACTTCAGGATCCAGCAGAAATCTGCAGCAAGCTCTGTCACCTGGGCAAGGGAACATGCACAAGACAAGGCCTCTCTGTGCCACCAACTTACCGTGGAGTCTGCCCCATCCAGCACATTTTGTATCAGTCTTTTCAGCTCACTTAGAGCTGCCCGTAGACTACCAGCTGGGACATCTTTGGCTGATGAGGTTTCTGAAGACTCATCCATGGAGGAGTCTGTAGAGACTGCTGAGTCTGCGCTGTCATTTCCTCTGAGATGTGAGCAGAGATACCGCACTTGGCAATATGCTTCCCAGAGCTGCAGCCTCAGCTGGAACAAGAAAGCTTGACATTAGCCTGGGACATCAAGACCATGGAGATCTTCTTTCTATGGTGAAGTGAATCTTCTTTCTATGCGATTGCCAGGCCTCAAAAATATTTGTCTAGCTTGCTATGTTGGTTTTGAAACAGATAGAGATGTACTTTCGTATGGTCAAAAGAGTCTTGATATCAGAGCCGAGACCACAACCCCACTTTCCTGGTTCTTGGTTCAGCTCCAAATCCAGATCAAATGCATTAAACTCCCTGGTTATAGGTGAGTGATGGGGCTAGTGATAGAGGTCCATGGGCTTTCCCAGGGGCCAGAGGGCAAATACCTGTTCTCGTTCTTGTTCCAGCTCCTCTGCCTCCATGCTCTGCTCTATTTCAGACAGCAGGGATGTGCTGGTTGTGTTGAAGTGTTGGAGGCTTCTCTCCTCACTGAGCTCTTCTACCTTGCCCTGCAGCTGCCGGTAAGACAGACGCACCTCCTGGAGCTCCAGCTGGCTTTGGTGCAACTTGAGAAAAAAATCAAGGAATTTGTCAAAGAAGCAGGAAAAAAAATAATAGTGGAGGTGATATGGACTGGATGAATCTCTTGGTTTGTGAAGGAGCTGATAGGGAGGAATGAATGTCATGAAAGGGGTTTCCAGCCAGGAGGAAAGTACTCTTGGCTGTTGCTATTTATTGGAGCTTAATGATCTCCAAATGTCATTAGACATTGTTTAGACTCCAGAATATTCTGAGAGATAAAAATAGCAGGTTAATCAGCACTAAAATGAGGAACATTGACCCAAGTCCCAACACCTTCACAAAAAACCCAGCTTAAAACAACACAGAAGGAAACTGATTTTAAAAAATCTATACACATATATAAATAGAAATATATATTTTTTTTTAAAAGGGTGGGGAAAAAAAAGATTGAGGGCTCTTTTGGAGAGCTGAGCATCCAATGGTTATCAACCCACAGAAGAGAAATGTAAAAATCTTCCTCTCTACTAAGATGCCTGAAGCCACAGAGGTGCCAAATTGTTCTCCAGGGATTGGTTTGGTGATACCCAGCTGCAAACATCATGGGGCTTGTTGGGAAACCATCTGAGCCATGAGGCCCGTTACTACCCTCTGGGACATCAGTGTCTAAAGAAGCTCCTTCTGAAGCCAAATCTACCCTTAAAAAATTAAGTAAAATCAGCTGCAACCAGAGCTCTCTGCTTCTTTTTACATTTAGCTCATTTCCCCAGCAGCCTGTCCCACTCCCTTGGTCAGATCTCCCCCGCAAGCTGCTCTTTGCTATTAAGATGTCCTCTGTGGCTCCTGTTACCTGTCTCTATGGGGAACACCCAAGAGCTTGCTCGCTGCCGTGCTTACATGAGCCTTTTCACCTTTCCAGTTGTTTTGTCTCCCAGCTCCTGATTATCTTCCTGGCCAAACCACATCTTCTACTTGATTTACAACTTCTTCCCTGCCCATTGCTGCCTCCTCACCTGCAGATCCTTGTCATGGCTTTGTCTCTCCAGGATGAGGACTCGGTCCTGCAGCTCCTCCACGGTTCCCTGGAGCAGGTCATTCTCCTCCATCATGGCACTAAGGCGATGCTCCAGCTCCCGCTTCCTGTCTGTCAGCATTTTGATCTGTGGAGGAAAGAGAGGTGGTGTTGGACCCCACACTTTCCAGGTAGCAGAGAGGAGGGAAATCACATTCCCAAGAGAAAAATGAAACAGCAGAAAGCAACACTATACATGTACATATTCTGTACCTGTATGAGAGAAACTGTATCTCTGTGTGATGTTTAAAGCTTAGAAAGGCTCTGAGAGGAAACTCCTCCTTCCCCAGGCTGCAGGGGCAGCTCCAAAGCGACTGAGTGTGCATTGGTGGGAGGCCAGGGAGAAGGCTGAAACGTCCAAATGGATTAAGCAGAGACCATTCCTGCCCACCGTCTGTTTTGCCCATTCTTGCAAATTTTAGGGTACTTTTTAGTTACTTTTCCTGAATGGTCCCTGACTGAGCATGGTGGCATTTTCTCCTGTATGGGTGCTGGAGACGAAGGATGAGCCTGCAGGATTCTGATCCCCACAGGGCTGTGCCACAGTGCTGCCCATTCACTTTCCTTAATTGCTGCTTGTTCACCAGGTCCTCACCAGGGATTTTTTTCTCTTTTCACCCATGAAGACTCCTTTCTGTGCCATGCTTATTTTTAGTTTCCCAGTGATTGGTTCATTTCTTTCAGTCGTCAAGGGCAGTGATTTCAGGTGAAGAGGGACAATATGCCAAGGAAAACCTCTGTGATTCAGTTAGCTGGGAACCGTACACAGGATGAATCAGCACTAGCCAAGGTCACTTCTTGTTTAGTCAAGAAAACGGAGCCTTTTCCCAGTTTAGTATATATAGGACCTCTGGGGATTTGGTGTCCCATTTACCAGTCCAGTATAACCCTAAATGTTCCCTAGGGCCTGCTTTCAATTCATGGACCATAAGCAAATTCAGTAGCTTCCTGCTGCTTTCTTGGTCTCTGTGGGAGGTTGTTGCTTTCCAGGCTGCTTGAAAGATTTGTCTGCATGAAGGAATATCAGCAAAGTGTGTGGACTTGCTATTTCTAACAGGATAAAGGCTGCTGTAGGTATTAGAAAGCTGCTTTTAGGTGACTAATGGTTTCTAAGATATCTCTTCCCACCACCACCATGATTTGTGTGGGTAGGGCAAAAGGGGTGCCAGAAAAATAAAAGGTATAATACAGAGATTGTATTAACAGTTCATATTTGGTATCCTAACCAGGAATGAAAACCCTGTGAATGACCATGTAATAGAAAAAAACATTGCTCTGCCATGGGCCCTGGGAAGGGCATTGAGGAAAGGAATTTGGAAAGCAAGAAACAGGAAGGTAGTGAAGAGGCAATGTGAAGCATGCACAGCAACAGGCATGCATGATAACAGCAATGGATGCACAGGCAAAACCCTTCCGAGCCTCCATACTTACTTCAAGGACCTGCTGCTCCACACCGAGGGGAAGGGAAGAAAAGGCGAGGGACCAGCAGGGAGCAGGTGGGAGCAGGAGAAAAGAAGAAATTGAGAGATTTTAGGAAAAGCCCTTCCAAACAGCTTATAATTAAAATGCGGTTGGGTAGCAGAGCTGGATATGTTCTACCCATCCAGTTCCTGCCTACATGGCCCTCAATAGCCCCAGTCAGGGAAAAGAAGGGAAAAGGAAGGAAGGCAATATCATTCCTGCTAATGCACCAGAGCTAAAACAAGCAAGGCCTCCTTGCTTTCCCAGGTACATGGCTCAGAAGCAGGAGAGAATTTCTGCTTTGCAATCATGAGAAATTGTAAAAATACCCTTGCAGGCCTTCCCAACATTCCCTGGAGTTTCGTTTGCACTGGGCAACAGCCCTACCAGAGCACAGCCATCATTTAGCTCCTGGAAGATCCCTCTCCTCTGTTTATTTTGCATGTGTGTTTGTACTCAAAGCAGCAGTGGACGCTGGGCCTGTGCCACACCAGCCAGCCCTCGATTGCCACAGAAATCCTCACTTTGCCCCACGGCTTCCATCTTCTCTTTGTTTTCTCCAAGCAGCAGGTTTTGTTTACTCAGTTCAGAGGGGTTTGCTGTAGATGTTCAGACAGCCCTATCCCCCTTTCGAAGGGCTGAGACCGAGCGCAGGTGACTCACCTCAGCCTGGAGACTCTCTAGCCGCACAATGTGTTGGCTGCTGGAGGAGTTCTTCTCCCGAAAGTCCTCCCGCAGGGTGTGGACCTGCAGGGAGAGCTGCCGCTCCACCTCCGATGCCTGCAAGGAGACACCAGCTGGCATTACCCCAGGGGGTCGTTCAGTAGACAGAAAGCAGTTATCTCCTCCTACCCATGGGAAGATCTGCCCTGATATTACTTCCCCCAAGTCCTAGTTTTGGCAGAAACTCTGAAACCTGCACAGGTTGGGTGAGGGAAAAGCTCATCCTGGACAGACATTGAGGAGAGCAGCCATTTAGAGCATGCTGATTTTCCCTTGGGGCAGCCAGAAGGACACAGCCCATAACTTTCTTCCATTGCAAAATAGCATGAGGACTCCCATGCCCTACAGGGAATTTATTTTCCCTCGAGAATAGTAGCCTGACCAGGGCTGAGGAGACCAGGCCACTCACAAAGGCAGAGGGGAGGCAATCTCCTTTGACCCCAGGCAACATTGCTATTAAATTTACACTTTTAAAATCTCTGAACATCTTTGGCATAGCTCTGAAAAAACCCAAGTGCTCTTTGCTTCTGATTTCTGGCTCCTGTCAGGGCCAGAGAGAGAAGCATCTGCTCCACTTGACTGTCAATGCGGGATCGCTGGGATTGTCCCTCTTTCCCATTTTGGAGGAGGGATGCCCCATTTTTGAGGGGTGTTTTGAGGACAGTGGAAAGATCATTGCTACCTGGAGGATCCAGGCTGCAGACAGCCTGCATCAGTGACAGCTTAGATGTGCTAACTGTTCTCCAGATATCTTTATGGCTGATTTTTACATGGTGAACACACTTGTTTAGGCTTGTAAGAGAACATAAGGTTTTTATGACAAATCCCTAATGAGACAGCACAAATGGATGGTTCTATATTTAATTAGCTTCCATCAGGTTCCATTACACTTAGGCACAGACTTCCCCTCTCCAGCAGATTAGTGGGAAGTGAATTGATCCCCCTCAAGATGTGGCATTGCCATCCTGCTCGGGGCACAGGCACAGCCATATGTCTAAAGGCACATGCCATCAGCAGCCACAACACCTTGGATAGAGAGGAGAGATGGGAGGGAGGGATGGAGACATTTGGGTCAGCCGCTGTGGGCAGGTTTGGGAGTGCAATGTTATGTCTGGCAAATGGGGGTCAGGATATGACACTGGCTGACTGGGTGCCCAAGGCAGCAGTTTCTCCAAAGGGAGCAAAGACTTTGCTCTAGTAGCTTGTAGCCTGAGGAATGAGCACACAGACCCAGCCTGAGCTGCCCACAAAGGCAACACTAATCCTTCTTAAAACTGTCTCCTTATTTTGCAGTCTCCAGCATAATAATCCAAATCAGAAGCAAGAGGGAAAAGGCTGTTCCACTTCCATCAAGTGGAGGAAAATGTAGTTGCCCCAACGCTGCTTGTTTGTAGGGACAGCAGAAGACAGAAGCATGACCACCCAAATCAGCCAAGTTCAGACAACTGTCTTCTAGAATGATAAATAGTTTCCAACAATAAGAAATAATCTTGTCTACCAGTTGGTTTTTAGTTTCCTTCTTATCCTGGATTAGCATAAGTGATCTTTTCCCCTCCTCTAAAGCTTCACATCAGAGGCCTTTAAGTATCACCTTCACCTCATTTATTTAATAAAGCTTCCTTGCACAGGCAGAGTACACAAAATATAATGATTGCACAGCACTACAGGAAGGAATTGGTTATCTTTCTTCCCTTAAGCAGCCATAGATTTAAAAGCATCCTCAGTAGCTATTAATTGGTGACACTAAAGAAGATGGATGGATTGTGCTTTTTTTCAAATGATTCACTTGCTTTTGTAAAGACTGCTGAAACATCTTCATGCTGAAATACTCTGCAGGAGCTATCAAAGATGGAAAAGCAGCAGATGAAAAACACCAAAGGATTTTGCCTCCAAGATGCTGACCACACTCCTAAGGAGCACAGGTGGTATTAGATGAGATGAGACACCAGTATGTGATAGTTAACCGTATAACATAATTTATGCACTAGAATGGTTCTATGTACAGAGAGCATAAATGTACAATACAGCAGTAAGAAACAAGGGAGTGTTAATGGCATTGTAAAAATCCCTGGCACAACAATATATAGCTGCTGTTCCTAGTTCTGGTCTCCATGCTGAGACTGGAGCAGGTGAAGGGATTGGTTGCAAGAGTGATTCAGATTGTGGGAAGTCTGTTATATGAAAGGAGACTGAAAAAGGATGGCTTATTTTATCTCATGCAATGAATGCTGAGAGAGGACTCCCTATAAATAAATCATGGATAAGCACACAGAAGGGAGAAGCACTATTTAAGCAGTAGCATAATTTTGGCAGAAAAAATGATGTGAATAAACTGGATAAGAGTATATTAAGGCTGAGAATAGGAAGATTTCTACATTTCCAAGGAGGTGCAGCAGAATTCTTCCTCCTGCACCATTACAGTAGGAGAAATGGTAGCAAAATATTTTTTTTACAAAGGGGCTGGATCATTTTATCTCACAGTTTCTTTCTGAGGGCTTCCTACAACAGAAGGGAAATTAATTGACCTCAAAGGTCCTTTCTGGTCCTAGACTGCTGGCAGGACCGCAAGGTTTGTATTCACCAGCTTTAAATCATCACTTGGAATTTATCTACTTGCTGCTCAGCTTACACACTCACACATCTTATTCCTGCAGTTATAGCACACCATGGAGGGAATAAAGGATCCACTTACCACTAGCAGACAAGATGCTACAATGAAATATCAGTGTACACCATTCACAGCCTAGGTATCTCATGCAGTAAATGAAAAGGAATACTTTCTTTAGTGTCATACAGTGCAGAATGCTCTCTCTGACCAGCTGTTTAACAAAAGTAAACAAAAAATGACTGTATTATTATTCTTTCTCTCTGTGGGAGTATGAGAAAAAGTTTGAGATAGGGAAATGGTTGATACCTTTGCAAACATTTTCTTTTTCACAGTCATGCAACAAAGTCCTCTGAGGTGAACTCTGGTCATGGAACCCCCCTTTTTTATGCCACATTTTTTTCAAAGGTTATTAATACCGCTGCTGAACTACCCTTTCTAGTCGATCATAAAAAAAATCTAGATTTTAATGTCGATTTGCATTACTTTATGGAAAGACACTTTGACAGTGTTCAGTATTTGTCAGACTTTGTGTCTTCATATGGTGTCTACTTGCGGTACATGTGTGCATGTGTTGTGTATGTGTTTTAAAACATGAGCCAGCTACTGATTACTTTGAACATCCTCTTCTACTTAGTGTCATCAGAAGATGTAACCTTATATCTACATTTTCCCTTTTCTTCTCAAATAAGCTATGGCTTGATTTGAAATTGAGTTTCTTCTGCCTCAGTTTGGTTCTACTCTCATTACGCAAACTGCAGTGCTTTCTCTTCTCACAATCAGTGTTTTTCCTAAACATTAAAAGCTAAAACCATTTCTGGTTACACCAGTCATTTAAACAATGCATTGATTTTGCTAGAGAGAAATAATATTCTTTGTAGAAAGGCAGACATATATCACCCAATATCATAGCTTTGCTCTGTAGTTAAGAAAGAATTAATTTCCTGGGTATAGACAAATCAGCCAACACAGCCACCAGGCAAAGTTTGAAACATATTTGCAAAAGCATAGACATCAATACACAATTAGATCTATTCAATCAACTGTGAGATTTGTTTTCTGGACTTCAGGCAAGGTTTAGATGAGATTTGGGCAGTGCAAGATGAAAGGAAGAGCAGGAGGACATTTTGGCCTCTGCTCTAATTAAGTGCCTTTTTTTTTTCATTGCAAACCTGACTGAGTTTCTCTCATGATTAATTCTGAAGTGCTAAAACACACAAAACTGTGTAGATATTTGGCAGGAAAATATGGTTTATGAGTTACAATAACCCCATGAGGTTTAACATCTGGAATGTATGAGCAATAAATAAATTAAATAAATTAATTGGAGTACTGATACTTCAGTGAAGAGGGGTCTTTGAAATGCTTGGGATAGATTGTGAGAAATAAATGGCCTGTAGGTTAGTCTCATCCAAAGAAAACACGCTTTTGGGGGAAGATTTGCTAAATATTCAGCTATAAGTCATGCCAGAAAGGAAAGGAGAATGGAAAAAGTTTAATAGACTGTAGCTGCATGAAGAAACCAATGTTTCCCTATGATTTACTTCTACAAACATGATGATTCAAGTTTAACAATGAATACTGAAGATTTTCTTGCCTAAAATAGCTAAGAAAGAGGAGTCCTAATTAGTGCTAAATCTGTAACACTCAGGAGAGCGTGTTACCCCTTTTATTAATTTGCTAATAGTTGAGTTCAAGGGACTCCCCATTCCCACTGTTGTACCATTAACACTTCAAACTACTAATTGCTGCCTCCTTGGCCTCAGGTTCCTGGACTCCCAGATCTCTGGGAGGAAAATACACTTGGCTACTAAAATGCAAGCAAAGGAGAAAACAACAAACATCTTCTGGTGGAATAATGAGACCAAGGGTATTGGGATTGCTGCTCTGCCACCGCAGCTGGCACTCTGGCACCCCAGTGCCTGCTGCTGCTGGTGGTAAACCTGGTTTTTCCAGGCTGAACCATGTTAAAAGGTGAAGCCATGGCTACTTTCCAGCCCTTGGCACACTGGTACCATAAGCACCAGCAATATTTTGCATACGTGGAGGTTGCCTGATTAGGGAATCTTTGAGAACTTTGTACCAAAGCTTTTACTTCATGTCAACTTTAAATTGTTATCCAAAGCATTATTCTATCCAGGAAAGTGCTTACATAATAGTGGTACTCACTGTTCATCACCTTTTGTGGGCTTCAATTTACGTTTGCTGATTTATGTGCACAGAGGAGGGATTCCCTGTGAGATGGCCCCTGGGATGTGGCACCCTCAGGCCTGATATGGTGATGCCACAGCATGTGTGCAGTATTATTAACCAGAAAGTTGAAAATAACTAACAAGCAGTAAATCAGCAATTAAGATAATCATGTTTAATTTAGAAATTTTTAAAAATGCAATCCCAAGCACAAATCCAGGCTGGGCAGTGACTGGCTAGAAAGCAGCCCTGAAGAAAAGGACTTGGGGGTGCTGGGGGATGAGAAGCCTGGGCTGGAGTACTGTGTCCAGTTCTGGAGCCCCTATTACAAGAGGGATATGGACATGCTGGAAGGTGTCCAGAGAAGGGCCAGCAGGATGAGCAGAGGGCTGGAGCACCTCTCCTATGACGACAGACTGAAAGAGTTGGGGCTGTTCAGTCTGGAGAAGAGAAGGCTCCGAGGTGACCTTCTTGTGGCCTTCCAGTATCTGAAGGGGGCTACAAGAAAGCTGGGGAGGGACTTTTTAGGCTATCAGGTAGTGGTAGGACTGGGGGGAATGGAATAAAGCTGGAAGTGTGGAGATTCAGGCTGGATGTGAGGAAGAAGTTCTTCCCCATGAGAGTGATGAGAGCCTGGAATGGGTTGTCCAGGGAGGTGGTTGAGGCCCCATCCCTGGAGGTGTTTAAGGCCAGGCTGGATGAGGCTCTGGCCAGCCTGATGTAGTGTGAGGTGTCCCTGCCCATGGCAGGGGGGTTGGAACTGGATGATCCTTGTGGTCCCTTCCAACCCTGACTGATTCTATGATTCTATGATTCTATGATTCTATGATTCTAAGAGCAATGGCACTGTGGTGGTTGGCCAGACAGTGTCCCATCCACTCAAGGAAACGTAGAAAATAAGGTGAAAAGCTCATGGGTCAAGGGAGATCACGTACCTTTAGGGGAATCTGATGTAAAAACAGTGACTCTGAGATGTCACAGGCAAAGCTAGGACTGTCTGTTGCCAGGGAGTGGGTTAATAGCGGGGATTTTTTGTTGTGGTAAAGAGGTGAAGGCAGGAGGGGTGGAGCTGCACTGACGGTGCATTGCCTCCTTTACCCTGTTGTGAGGACGCTGTTTCCATTTCGGTGTGAGGTGGTTTGTTGTGGTGGACGTCATCAGGGAAGTTTGTGAAGGCCTTTCAAGGAGCGCATATTCTAATGACAGTTGTTAAATACACATCTCACTGAGGCGAGGGGCGGAATTTATTGTCAGGTGCTGGCTGCGGGGCTGCAGGGATCTCTCTGAGGCGAGGCCAGGGCTGTCCTGTGCCGGACACAGCTGATTCCAGCCAGCTCCGCAGCAGCTACCCTGCAGAGCACAGCTGAGCCCCTCAGCGACACCAGTGTCACCTGTGGAAAAACCTTCTTCAGAAAGGACAAAACGCGGTCTGGCTGTGACAAGTGAGGTAAAAAGTGTAAGAAACAGCTCTGTAAGCAGAAGGGTTGGAGAAGGAGGAGGAGGGGCTCCTGGCTAAGCCTTTTCCAGAGGGCTTCTTCCCACCAGTCCCCCGTGCAGTGCAGAACACTGGAGCAGGAGAGTGTTGTGCATCATGGCTGGGGCCAACATTGTCCCCATCTCTGCCAAACGATGAGAAGGGCTGAACCCTTCTTTCCTTGCCTCATCCTTTGCTCTGCTCCTGCCCAGATGAAGGAAATTTAACTGCAGAAAACATGCAGCAGCCTAGTCCTGGTGTGAGAGCTGTCACTGCCCGGAGAAGTTCTGTGGGGAAACGCAAATTCAGGAAACTTGCAACACTTCCAAAATATTTTGGCTGTAAATATCCAACAGAGACCATTAACATTGATCCCATGGGATATTTTTTGGAAAGAAAAATGTAGTTTTAAGACTGTAAAAGTGCTGGGATAGGGCTATGTATTACCTATTATATATCCAGTAGCTATAAGCAGACTGGCAGGTGGATTAAATACCAGCAGCTGGAGTGGGTATATCTGCTTGGCTTTTTCACGTAAGATTTACATCCTAACACACATTTCTTTCTGCTCAGGAACCATCTCTGCAGACTGCCATAGCACCCATCAGCCCACTCCTCACTGTTGTTCTTGGTTTTGACCCCCCCAGCAGATTGCTGCTTCATTTAGGTAAGATTTGTGAGCTGGCCAGGATCTGGACATGCAGCATCCAGCCTGAGCTGCCCTCACTGGGGTCTTGGCACTGAAACCATGCACCTATGTTAAATGGCAAGCTGGATGTGGCACGCTGTCACCTTTTTCAGTGCAGTTTGGGCAAATTATTTTGTATCTGGCATTTGGTGCCTTTGTAACACACACACTTTCACACTCAGATGCCTGAAATGGTCTGCAGGTCTTCTCCTTTCATTTTATTCAGAGGATTCAATACATCCATATCTGATTAGGCAGAAAGGTTTGATTTTTGTGGCACTGCCTGACCTCCTTTGCTAGAACCATACAGGCTTATGAGCCTTCCCTTCAGTAGGAAACAGGCTGACACTGTAGAGCACAGACCAGCCAGACTGCTTGGGGGAGGGGTAAAGGGGTGGGGAGAGAGAGTTCTATACTAACAACAGAGCAGGTGGACATGAGAAGAAACAAATGAGCATTTTTGTAGCACAAAATGGACCTGTCAAGAAAAAAAGGAATCAAGCATCTAAAGGATGAGGATCCTTAATTGCCAAAGCAAGACATGAGTCATGGAGAAGCAACACTGGAATTACTCTCTTAGAAGCATCAGGCTCTGGACACATTACTGATGGGAAAAGCCTCACGGCTGTAGCACTAAACTCAGTCTGAGAGGATTCTGTGAGACAAAGGACAACAGTGGCATTTTAGACTAAGATCTACATTACTTCAGCAGTTGTGATGTTTTTGAAATTACTGTATTGCTTGTGTGAAAGTGCTTTTCTGCAGATCTTTTTCCTTCCCTTTTGTAGGACAAGTTGGAAATGCTTAGCATGTCCTTTGACCTCACTTCTATTTATCTGATTTTTTTAAATAAAACAAACCAACTATGTGAGTAGTTTTCTCTTAACACTCTCCAGTCATGTTGTGGGCTTTTGTAGTAAGCAATGAGTTAATGCCACATCAGTGCAGATGCCTCACACCTGCGAGGTAGAGGCCAGTGGGGTGTTGGCTATTATAAGGGAGACCAGGGAGGAGGTGGGAGCCTTTTTCCTATGCGAGGCTAGGCTTGTACCTGTCCAGGTAAGTGTTGTTAGAGTGGAGATGTTTATTTCCCTGGTGGAAACTTACACAGAACTTGAACCTGCTCAGCCTGAAGCTGGATGGCCTGTTTTTGGGGATGAAACGTTTCCTCAAGCTAAATAATCTTTCAGGAATAGGAACTGCTGTTTACAGCAAGAGCAGACAGTTGTGTGCCATGTGGAGGCAACTCTAGCTGGGTGCAACATCTCTAGGTTCATTGTTTGAATGAAAGAAATAGCTTCAGAAGTGGATGTGGGTTGTGCACGCTTTAGGAGGTGCTTAAACACGAGCCTCCTTTTTTTTTTTTTTTGTGGTTTATTCTTGACCTAAGCATTTAGCTCTTGTGGAAAATACAGTGTGGAAAAATGAGTCAGCCTGTTTCCTGTGGGAGGGACTGCCGGAGGCCTGAAGCTTTGAATGCTGCAATAAATTAGCACTGGAGATAGCTTGGAGGACAAAATGTGCCTGGAGGACACACAATGCTAAGTAGTGCACAAAGTGGGTCTTGCTCTCTGTATGCAAATACTGCTTCCCAAAATGTGGGAGATAAGGCATCTTTGCACAGTGGTTCCCAAGGCTGGTGTCTGCGGTAGGGTTCCAAACGGAGAGGTGAATGTGGGGCTTTTTGGTGGTGATTTGATTCTTGGCTGTTGAGAAGGGATAGGGTACTAAAACATGCCTAGCAGGCTCTTCTAGTTCTGTGTGGATGGGGCATGTGACCTTGGAAGAAGCAGTTGCTTCTCTCTAGTTACCAGTTTGCAAATGGAAACAAAATGTTTATGGCTGATCAAGTCTGGTGATGTTCAAGTGGAGCTGAGAGGAACCACATTAGCTCTGGTGGAGCACAGCTTGGGTGCAGTTTGTTCAGGTTAAAAATTCTGTTGTCCCCCGATGCCTGTGTGTGAGACTGCAGTGTCTGAAGTTTTGCCTTGGCCTAGCAGATGGAAAGCTGGATGGTCTGTGTTTTGCATTGGCAAGTTCAGCAGCCTATTCTCCTAGATAATGTCTAATGCATTTCTAATGCCTGATTTCCATGAATAAGCTATCTTTCCCTGACAAATGGCATATTTTATCTCAATAGAGAATTTTGGTCAAGTTAACTTTGATGTGGGTTTTTAATTCAGATTTTTTGAGCTCAGTCTGACTTTTTTGACTGGAGCTAAAGGACACAAAGTATTTTGTCCAGTAAATTTCTAGTGAGCTGTAAGTGTGGGTCAGATGATAGCCGAATGAAATACAAAACCTAACTAGTTTGGAAACAGCTGAACTGGAAACATGAAGACTTAACCTGGTCATTAAAAACTTTTGAAAATAGAAGCAGAAGCTTATGGTGGTGGAGGTAAAGCAAAATGTGAAACACCCTCCTGCTCTGAGAGGCTTTGATATCTTCCCCTGGTAGCCAGAAGTCAGAACAGTAAATCTCCATTCTTAATTTTTTTTTTTTTATTAAATTGTTCTACTCTAAGACTTTAAACCTCAAGGTGTTCAAACTCTGTGGCTGTAAGCAGGAGACAATAATTAAGCTTCTTGCAGACTCTTACTCTGGCTTTATGCACTCTATCTCCTTTATTTCAAAGGAAATTAACTGAGTTCTACTGGGAATATCTCATACAGGATGGTAGACTAGCAGTTCTGTCTGCTCTTGAAATCTTCATCTATATACCTTGTTATGCTCAGAATATACTCTTTTAGGATTTAGTAGTAATATGCAAACCAAAAGCTTTCCTCTGTGTAGGCCTGATGCTCAAGCTTGGACTCACAAACATGTCTGAGTGTGTGAAAACACTGGTGTCCACTCCAGTATGTGAAATGAGTGGATACCAAAAAACATGGGGCAAAATCCAAGGAGTTGGCTTAAAATATATAAATCTCTCTCAGGTTTTCTCTCTTCCTATCTGAAGTCTGCCTTTCCTAACATGGAGCTGTATATTTAAACCTTAAGGTAGGTTTGACCTGGGACATGTTTTATTAGCTTTTAAATCCCTGCCAAGTCTGACTCCAAATACCTTCCATCAGGCCGTTTCTTAAAAACAATATTGATGTTTTGGCTCATTTCTTTCACAGCCTGATTAATTAAGAAGTCTTTGTCTTGGGGAGAGTTTGGCTTGACTAAAGCAAGATAGAAGATGTTCTGTGCAGAAGGCTTATTTCTCATAGCTGATGCAGTAAAACTTATGGCTGCTTTATGCAGAAAAATAAGGAAGCTAAAACCCTATAGTGAATATTGTCCAGGATGGGAACTCCATCTTCAAACTATTCTGTTAGAGCTTTCTCTTCACTAAATGTTTTTATCACTGATAGGTACAGTAGGGTCATAAATGGAAGGTGAGTTCCATGAAGAATCACAAAGTTTGGGGAAAAAAAAAAAAGCCACATGGAAGCATGTCACAATTGTAATACTTAAATAAAAAGGTCCAAATCTGCTTTCTTGAAGGATTGCTCTGGAGCTGATAGGTAACATTTTACTTAAAAATACTTGATCTATACTTTTTACATGAATGCTTGTCTCCTCTTAGCTCAGCTTTGCTCTGTTTCCACCAAGGTTCAGCTTATGACTCAGTGCAGCAGATGCTTGAATGAAGAAGCACTTGTTTACCTTTTTGTGCAGAGCCACAGATGTGGCACTAAGGGGATTAGGTCTCTAAATTCTAGATCTCGCAGCAGGGTCTTGGCCTTCAGAGCAGTCTGCACCTCAGTAGCACAATGTGGTGGCAAATATGTAACAGTAACTTCTAGCATGAGCCAGAGAGGCTAAATTAGGCCACAGCAGGTGCATTTCAAGTTGAGGATAAGTTTTCTGAACACCCAGCTTTTGTGAAGCTGCTGAGTACTTCTCTAAGTGGCCAGAGCTTCTAACGGATGTGTCAGCCTCTCCTGAAGAGAGTGCATGGGCATTGCTGTGGCCAGGGTCCCTGGATGATGGGAGGGTCCAGAAACAAGAATGTGTATCTCCTCTTGGAACCTTTGTCTTCATACAATCTAGCTTTTAAAATGTTCTTGCATTAATTTATTTAAATAACAGCTTTTGGCAAACTCACTGGCATTTTGGTACTTTAAGTCCTACAAAAATCTGTGCTTGGAAATAAAAAAAATAAAGCAGGTAGATGCAGAAAGCAAACTTAGCTGAAAGACAATGTGGGTGCAGCACATACTGTAGGATGGTGTGTAACATGTAGTATGTTCTTCCAGGTGTATCATTGTCAGAGACTGGAAAGAGCCCCTCTCTGTATGAGTTTCAGGTTTTGGTGTATCTGTGAATATCACTTAAAGTATAGCATGGATGATTCTGCATGGATGAAGACACCTCAGTCACAAACCCTTCCTATATTTACTTATTTTTCTTGTGGAGGAGGGGTGCAGTGCTGGCAGAAGAGGAAAAACCCACTGCAGCAGCATCCCAACAGCTGTTAGAGTAACTGCATGTGAACTAGTGTCCACTGAAAAAGTCACAGCCAAAGATTCTGTGCTTGGTTGTGGGCAGCAAATTTGGCACACACCTGCTATCATCAGACTTGCACCTACAGCCAAGCTTGTGGAAATGTAGGTCGAGAGTCACTGAATCAAAAGCCCTTTCCCCCAGTCTGAGATGCTGTTTGAAGGTATAAGAATCATTCGAGCTGTGGGTATTTTTGGCACTGCATGGCTCCATGCAGACACAGCCCAAGCTTGCAGTGAGCTTGGGCTGGGATGTGCAGCAAGGAGAAGGTGCCAGGCAGTCATGAGGACTGAGGGAGCAACCAAGCCATGAGGCTGCCTGCAAACCAGCACTGGGGTTTGGAGATCTGTAAGCACTGCATGAGTTCTTAGACTGGAAAACATTGTACTGACAGATGCTGTAAGAATTAAGAGCCTTTCCTGTGTGTTTGATGTTGAGAGAAGATGTGTTTTCCCTGGTGGCTGAGGGGTTGATGCCTGAGACTTAGTCTGGAAAGAAGTAGCATCCTTGATAAAGCTGTCAAAACCAGTGAAAGGGAACCATGCTTCTCTCTTTCACCAAAATCCTGCATTTCACCCTCAGTGATTTGTCTTGGAGGGGCAGTGTGTAAAGGTCTATGGATGTCCTTTGAGAGACAGGGGAGAGGGTGAGGAAATGTTGTTTCTGGCTCTGGTGCTTTTAAGGAACTGTCAGGAGTGATGAGAGACCTGTACCCTTTCTATGTGCTTTCTGGTCCTAACTACATAGAAGGAGACCATATGCAGTACACCAAGTTAAACACCACAAAATTTTGTGGCTTCAAAGTCTCCCTGACGAGTTACTGGGTTTTTGGAGCATGCTTCATTTTGAAAGCCCTGTTGGAATGTGCTCAGGCTTTGACTGTGGCCACTCTCATTGCTTTCCACTTGTGTTTTTCTTTCTTGCTTTGTCTGCAGAAGACAGGGCAGCCTTGCCTGAGTATGTGTGGATTATGCTGCACTTGAGCATGGGCTGATCTGCTGCTCCAATTCTTATGCTACTACAGAAGGATTTTTAACCTGGGATCTTCCTTGGCATTGCTGCCTCTAAGTGATTAACTTTCTCTTCCTCTTGCTGCCTGAAAACAAGAATAACGTGATCAATGCCAGAAGAGATCATGGCATCCAGCTCCCAGCAGTTTTTATTAATCCTGCTGCTGTAGCTGAATTTTCAATATGCAGAAGCCTGCAGTAGCAATACTAAATCTACTGAGTGCTTGCTGTGTGCAAGAGTGTCTAAATGGTGTTACTTAGAATTTCTGTGAGTATGTTGGCATGTGAGTGTCAGGAAGGCTATTATCCTATCTGTGCTAAAAATGACCTTTTTTAAGCCTCTCTTTCTCCCTCCTGTCTCCCACGTGATGAGGTGTGCACTGAAGCTGGCAGATGGCTGGGGAGCAAACAGGTCCATAGAGCATGCAAGGAAATTTTCACATCATTGCTAACCAGCTTGTGCCAAGACCTGGATTTTCTTTTGCGTGTCAGTAGCTTGCCTACATTGGCTTCCCTAAGGCTTGGCTCTTTGGTGACCTACCTCCTGCCACAATCTTGGAGGCCTTTTTCCCTTTTCTCTCAGCTCTCTCTACTTGATTAGTCTAATATAGGTATCAGCTGTGGCACATTGTTGAATTCATACATAGACACGATGCTGTGCCAGAGATTTGTTTGCTTAATTACAGAAATGCTGCAGTGTGTCTGGTCTGGGTTTTGCTGCTGGTGCTTCTTCTAGCTTCCTTTTCTTGGCTTCACTCAGATTTGTGGTTGGTTGGTTTGTTTGTCTGGTTTGGTTTGTTTGTGTTTTTTTTTTCCCTGTTGAATTACAGCAGATCTCACCAAGCTAGGACATTATAAAGATTCAAATGGACTGAAGAAAGAGCAAGTAGTTTAAACATGTCACTTGTGCTCCACAGGCTGTTTGCTATCACTTACACACTTCAACCCTTAACACTTGCATATAATGCAGTGCTGCCTGACTGCCTGCACTGGCTTATTCTGCATTTCCTACAAGGGGACAGGTCTCATCTGTGTGATGTGGCAAAAGTCTGCTCTGTGTGCCCAGGCAGGCTAAATGGGGTCCCAAGAGACAAACAATTTCTTCGTTGCCAGATGAGAAATGCTCCGCTTGCAGAAAGCTTGTGGTGTTTGGGCTGTACCTTGACGTGATGCTTTGGTCATGTCTGAGCAGTGGTGAGGAGTGAGGCATGAGGGTGCAGCCTGTAGCTGCTTGCTCAGAGGCAGAAAGGACAACTGGTGTCAGACACAGCATGCACATGTTAACTAGAATCCAGGTTAGTTTGCAGAAATTAATAGGTTAAAGCATACCATGAGTTTGTTAAGCTCTTGCAGGGATTTGGAATTTCCCAGTGTGATCCCCACTGGCACCAAGGGACAAAGGAGCTAAAGATATTAGAGCCCAACTTTTCAGCAGAAGCCTTCTCTTAAGGACTGATTCAAAAGACAGCTTTACTTGTCAGGCTGCTGAAATGCCAAGTATATCCACAAGTCTGAAATGCACTTGTTTGGAGGGCAAGACAAATGATACCACTTATCAAGCTCTGTATTAATTTTTATCCTTACTCAAGTTTACTGAAAGGTTCTTGGATTTAATATTGTTTATGGCAACACTTACTGGGGAAGGAGACTATTTGGCCAGGTCTCTTCATAGAGCAGGAATTTACACAAGGGTTATAAGGCTCACTGGGGTTAATCCCTGCTAGCATTATACATCATCTGACAGTTTCCAAGGAGACAAGGATAATCTCAGCAAGACAAGATATGTGAGAAGGGTATTTATGGACATTTGCCTAATGATGCTGGTGGATTAGAGTGCCTTTGAAGTATTGCCTCATCTGTGGTGAATATGGAAGACTGTTGGTACACAAGCAAAAAAATTCCCTGTGATATTAAAGCAGCAGCAACTTGGCCTTGATGCTTCCATCTCACCCTGCAGTGGCCTCACCCACTGTTGTGCAAAGGGGCAGACAAGGCTTTTCCGGTGCACGAGCAGACATCAGCAGACTGTCTAAGTATAAATAAGCCATTTCAGTCGTTGGTGCTGACACAGCCTTCACGAAAACTGTCCTCTTCATGTGCTTGAAATACTATCAGTATGTATGTCAAGTCATGTGAGAGGAAGGAAGAGTGGAAGGGGTGTATAATGTATATATGGACATAGATGATGTGTGCTTTGGTAATGGTTTTCCAGTCTAGCCAGCTGTTTCCTCCTGCCCTGTCCCCAGGGTGAGAGCTGTTGCACCACAGCTGACTGGTTCTGGGAGTTTGTCACATTCCCAGTACTGTGGGAAGGGTTAACATCACAGACTACTTGGAATGTGGATCTGAACAGGCATTTTGGGTCAGATTAGGCCTTTTTCTCTGACCTGGAGTGGCCTACAGCTCTGCTTAGGGAGATTAAATGAAGCAGGAGAGCTAATATCCTCATCTGAACAAGTTCATGCTTGGGAAGGCTACTGCATCATCTGCTTCATGTAGCAAAATACTTTTTGACCATGTGCTCCCTGGCCATGAGAGTGGGCAGAGATTGATGGAGGAGGCCTATGTCTGGGACCAGGAGCACTAAGGCTGTGTGGTCTGGGACTGTTCCACATTGGGCAAATCTTACCATGTGAGGCATTGACCTATAATGAAGGGAGAAAGGCTGCAGTCTCCTTCCCTCTCCCTAAACTTGACCTTCTTAGTCTGTGGTACTATTTTTGATGGAGGATTATGAAGGATGGGAAGACAGAAGGAATTTCCCAAGTTTTCAAAGTCTGATGCAAATGAGTCCTTTGAAAGGAAGGAATTGCTGAGACCCAGCCTGCAGCTGATGGGCTGTGTCTCGTGGTATGAGGGTTAATCTCAGTAAGCAGCTCTGAGCTGCTAGGTTGGATAATGCCTAGAAGGGAGGAGGCCTCTTTAAATGAAATAAATCAACCTGTTAATGCTCTATAGGTGGGCTTTGAGGAATTGTTTCAGATTGTACAAATCAGTGGCTACAATCACAGTAAAGGTTTCTGCAGTGATACCTGCTCTCCCCTTCAAGGGATTCCAAGTAAAATGGTGCTTGGCCTATTCCATCCAGCCAAGCAAATTGCTTGTGAGCCATGTTTCTGCCTGTCTCCAGTCCTGCTCTTAATGCACCATTCTCTATCTGCTTGTTTTGGGGTCTGTGCCCAGCATGGGCTCCATGCGCAAGGAGGGTACCAAGCAACCTCTTATTCATCTGACTCAAGACAAGACAGCCCAAAAAGCCACTATGCAACCTGTTCAGACTCAGCTGGCTTGTTTTTGTGGTATGGAAGAACAAGCTCAGCCCAGAGGGAGCAGTGGAAAAGGAGAATACACACTTGGGAACAGCTTGTCTTGACTCAGATGGGGTAGATCAGCAGATCTGGGAGATGGTAGCTTCTTGCAAAAAAAGGCTGATAAAGCAGTCCAAGGCTGGGAGACCCTTCCTTTACTGCAGCTCTGCAGGGTGAGGGAGTCTGCCTATAGCACCAGTGCTTCCATCATAGAAATGCCCCAGATGAGGTAGTATTAATGAAATCATCAATTTCATGAGCATTTGCCTTGAGCTCTTAAAGCTGTGAATATTTATTAGTCTTTATTAGTCTTCAGTAATATGTGAAGTTCCTTGTACTAAGGTGGAGAGGGAAGGGAACATTTAGGAAGAATTTGTGCACAAAGTGAAATACATCATCCAGTAAAGCCTAGGGAATAAATCTCTCTGGATTATAGGCAAGAACTACAGAAACAATTTGAGTTAGCAAATCCCTCTGCAACTTCATAGCTGATCAATAGATGTTATTTGGACAAATATCACACTGCTAAATTCTGCAAACAATCTCATTTGAACAAATACGGCCATTTCAGGCTTTCTCAATTGGTTTCAGCTAAACATAAATCAGCTGGCAAGTGTGATTGTCCCAAGATCTGAGTCTGTTCAAGAGCTCACATTCAAGCAAACCTCTGAATGGTCCCCGTTTACATTTGTTTCCACCCCTCAGTTATATCATGCCTCTGTAGAATGCGAGTCTGTTGCAAAGCCTTAGAGATCACTTCTTGTTAGTATTCCCTCAGGCTTCTCTACCTCTTTCCTTCAATATTCATAAATAGCAGGAAGACTTGACCTGATGTTACTGAAAGTCTTGCCTGCGAAAAAGAGAGAGAAACCTCAGAAGGCCTCTTTCATATTCTACTTCGTTTAGTTCTTTCCATGCCAAGTCAAAAGCTGGCCAGTCCTGCTCAACTGGTGACTACCTGGCCACTTCTTGAAAGCTTCCTGTGATGGAGATCTTGTCACATCTTTGGGCCTTGTGTTTTACTCAGCTAACCTGACAGCTGAATTGTTTTTCTTAATATCTAATCTAGTTCCTATCCTGCAACTTATACACATTATCCTTTATGTAAGGGATATGGAGAATAAAGCTTAAACTCTGTAACAATGTAATGTCTACCCTAGTAACATTTTCCTGGGATAGTACACTTCCAGTATGGGATATTCACTAAATTCCTAATCCAAACTTTCAAAACAAAAACAACCTCCCTGCCACCAAATTCACCTCCATTTTTTAAGATGAAAAGCTCAAGCTCTTTACAGTCTGTTTAAGCAGGGAGGAGATTTTTTTCCTTTACTAGGATCTTGTTTGTAGAGCTACACTGACAATCACTGCCTAGTCTCTGTGTCTCAGTTCTCTTGTGATGCAATAAAACCTATGCAAAACACTTGCTAGCCAAGTAAAGAACCAAAGGAGGACTCTGCTTCTCCAAAAGGTCCCTTTTTGTTAAAACTTTTATGTATTTACTTGGTCCTGAAACGCTTCACCTGCAAAAGCTACTGGGCCTATGGTTCTCTTCTGAAAGTATTGACCCTTGCCTCTAGCAAGTCTTGAGGGTTGTACCTGCCTCATGGCCCTGGTGTCAGCAACAAATCTTTACTTGAGTTGCAGAAGACTTCAGTTTCCCTTGATCTGAGCTTGTAGGCAAGCAAACACAATGGTGCTTTGCTCAACAAATAAACATGAGCAACTTATGCTAAAGAGTTGCCAAATGGAAGAGCTTTCTTAAGAGTACCCCTGTTACTATGAAACTGTGCCAAGTCTGGAAGTGGATTCAGGAACAAGCTTCCAAGGATATAGAGAACAAAAATGGCAAGTAAGGCTAAATGTTCTCCTCTTGGTTTACTGAAAGTGGAAGTCAAGCTAACCCCAAAGGAACTGAGGGATAACATGGTCTCACATCAGCTTCAGGAACAAAACTGCAGAGGCAACTACCGGCCTGAGGCTGGTGAGAACTTAAGCTTCAATTGATTTTTGAGATGTACCCAGGAGGGAACAAAGACTGAGGGGCAAAAGGGGTGGGGAAACAAGGAAGACAAAACACAATACTTTTTTTCTTTTTGTTTTTGTTTTTTTTTTTTTTAAGATCGGGTGAACTGCACAGTGGAACTAGTAAATGGTATTTAAGGGCGATTTGAGTGAGCTGGGTGCTTTAGGTACATGTATATCCCCAGATCTTCTAACTGTTCTGCAACAGCCCCACATTTATTACACATCTGCATTACTCTGCTAATCTTGGTAAAATCATAAACCATCTTAAACAATCCAAGCAAGGGATAGTTTAAACTCGGTTATAATTCTGCCTTCCAGGGAAGAATAATTAGAAGATGGTGAGAATGGTAATGGAGATGTTTCCCACACTTTTGATCTTGCCAGTCCCCCACCTCCCCAGACACTGAAAGGGATCATGTCCATGAAGGAAATCTGATGCAAATGTGCAGCTACACAGCCAAGCCTCACAGAAGGATACCTAATGAATTCTTAGGGCAACCTGTATCTCCTCCAAATGGAGTGCTCTCTTGGCCTACTTACCTCTTACCCTAATCGCTTTGTCATGTAGCACACTTGATTTATGTCCTCATCTGCCGGTTGTTTCCTATTGTACTCTCACCTACAGACAGCTTCATGTTCCCACCTATGCTGGCATTTGCCATTCCTAGGGGTGGCATTGTCAAGCATAAGCTAGCTCTGTATTACATTGAGGCATCCATTAGAAGTCAGCAAGAGAGTCTGGCTGATCCTCTATCCATGCTTAAAATAAACTGGGTTTTGCCAAGTGCCATTCTAAACTAAATGTTGATTAAGCTTTAGGCTGTTTTGCAAGGGGCCTCTATGATTTCATGGGTAATCAGAGCACAGCTGGAAAACATCCCCAGTGTCGAAGACACCTCCCTCTTGAGCTACTGTCTACTAAACTGCATTTAGTAAAAGTAATCTTGCTTTCATTATAAGGTGTGTGAACTTCATAACCCAGAATGGCTCTTTAAAGATCCAATGCTTTTAATTGTGTTTTCTTATGTATATATTTGGAAAGCCTTCAGTCATGTTTAGCTCTGCTACCAGCTAGTAATGCAGTGGCCGGATGCAAACACCTTCTGTGTCCTACTTTCTAGAATCTCCTGGAGGATGTGTTTAGAGCAAGTGTGAATAAGCAGAAATACTTTGAAAAAAATCTCTTCTGCCCACATGTTCCTATCTCTGAGTACTGCTTAATAAAAGAATTCATATAAAGACCTGGACTGGAACAATAGTCACTTGAAATTTCTAGTGCAGTGCAAGAGGGGAGGAAGGGACTCATTCAGATTTTTTTTTTTCCCCACCCAGAACAAGTTCAACTTCAGTTTCAGTTTGGATTCCTGCTTTCAAATGTTCACAGCTTAGTGGTGCTGCTGATGTCTCAAGGCAGAAGCCTAGCAGAAACATTCAAAATCTCTTCCAGAACCACTTGCTAGATGTGAAAGCTGGGCTGTAAACTGGGCTCAGCTGAAGTGCAGGAAGAGCAGTGTATGGCTGCCTACCAGGTACTTAATACTTGGGTATATCTGTCCTAGACAGGGCTCTGGATGCTCATTCCTGGTTGATGTGTTGCCCAGGGTGTGGGGGGAGAGGTCCGGGCTCTGGGGATGTCTCATGGGGTCAGCCTCTGCTGCTCCATCCAGGCACCACAAGGTTCTGAGGATGCACAAGCCACACAGCGCAGAGGTTATGTGGCTCTGCAGATAATAGTTTATGTGGTGCTGCTCCCTGAACTGGACTCAGGGGCAGATGCATGGATCCAGGCCCTGGCAGAGTCACCCTTGTGCAGGCTGATGGACCTGCTCACAAGGAGCACTCTTTGCTGAGGAAAGAAAACCCATTACCTATCCCCATCTCTGAACCTCATTGTGGGTGGTGTGGACACCAGGCTGCCTTGGGATGGGAGATTCCTCAGTGATTCCTGGGGGAAAAATCACCGTGAGCAGGAGGGGGTGTGGGATGAAGCGGTGGATGGTAGGGACACGTCCCGGCAGTGAGCCAAGCCCGCGGGGGTGGCAGACAGGCCTCTGCCTGCCTCGGACGTCATAAGTGCGTCTCCCTGCGTGTCCGCTGACTGCCATGGCATTACAAGCAGAGAAATCACAGCCGGTTGCCACAGCAACATCACCAGCTGGGGCCGTGCTGTGCTGTCACCTAGCAACCAGCAAGGGGACCTTGGGGATGTTGGGGTACCTGCTTCACTGACCAGGGGGGATGAGGGTCCCACCCAGCCCCTGGGACTGCTGGATGCTATCCTTTTTCCCAAAAGTAGGGATTTCCTGCCTTAATAGCAACATACTTTTTAAACCTTATAGTCATTTTTCAACCCTTCTCTTAGGGAGGGCTTTGCTCTGTTGTTCAGTATCAGAGTGCCCCTCTGTACAGCTTTCTACCCATGCCCTCACTGCTCACTGGTATTTAAACCAAAAGATAAAAATCTTACATTAAGTGGGTCAGTGCAAAATCTTTGGGCAAACACTGTAGGGGTGTGTCTCCCTCCCATCTTTACTGATATTTTCTTTAGTGTTTGCTGCATTTATGCCTTAGTGTCTGGATATGTCTTATGCCTTAGTGTCTTCTATTTGGCTTTGGAAGCTCTGAGTGCCCTGAAATGAGGTTAACTGGTGCTGCAAAGCTTGGCCAGACTCTCAGCAGAGGATTGAGCCTTTCTCCCTGCCTTTCTCCCTTCCTCCAGATGGATGGTGGGTGAGTATCTCTCAGGAGTGACCTCAAGATGTTTCTTCATTACCTTCTAGCGCACTGAATCATTTTATTGAGGGACTTTGCAGGCGAGAACACGCAGCTGCAGGCACATCCTATATTTACTGCTTTGGCATAGAAAGCCTCAGCACTCCAGTCCTGATGTGGCATGAAGCTGAATTATTAACAAGTGTTCCCTGCTAGAGAAGTAGCTGGTGAGAAGGAGCTTTTTCTTCATGTGCACTGATCATATTCCCTTGGTGATTTGGGATCTGGTTACATGGTGCTGGGATCTGCTGATACTCCAGAGGGGCAGAGAGCAGGAGGGTGCTTGATGATAATGGGAGGTTTGCTGGCCTCAGTGTTTGTTTGGATCTCTTGTCCTGGTATCTGCTATCCCCTTGCTACACCACATGTAACACAAATATGCCTTCTGCTAGGCACAGAGCAATGCTGGAGGGGCTGTCTGCCTGCCCCTAAAGACTGAGCATCTCTACCTAAGCTGCCATGAAAGGCAGGTACTTCAGTACCTTCAGCAAGAAGGGATGGTGCCTTTTCTCCTGTAGTCGTTCCCTGCCCCCTGCCATTGAATTCAGACTGCTCAGAGGTGATGCAGCTCTAGATTTGCTATGCAGAACTCCATGTGTTACTTGGTAGCTCAGTATGGAGTTCCTTAGAATCAGCTACTTCTTATTCAATAGGTCCAGTAAACACTTTGAGTCATAGCAAAAAGTAGAGAATTTGTATGAAAGAATTCAGTGTAGTGATTGATCTGCACCTTGAAATGTGGAGCTAGTAAAAAGCAAGTCTTCTTGAGCCTAGGTCCACTCAGGATCCCCTTCTATTTAAAAATAAACTCCTTGAAGTAGTACTTAAATTCAGGCTGACTTACTTGCCTCTGTGCTAAGCATGGTGGTGTTTCCCAAAACACCCTGCTGGGCTGCAGGAAACAACTGAATAAACAAGAAACATAAGGAGGCTTGTATTAAGCATCTGTACAGATAAAATAAAGAATTAAAGACAGGCTAGCTCGTAACATAATGGCTATAGATCTCTGGCATGGCAAAAGTGGTGAATCTTGCCCAGTACACTTGTTCCAGGCACTTTCTAAAACAGTCTGGATTTCCTCAAACCAACATTGTTCTTATGTTGATTGATCCAACAGCCAACCATTCAGTAAAATCTCTTCAAATCAATAACTGACAACAGAGTTGCCTCTCCTTTAAATGTGTTGTTAACCAAAAAAGGATGTATTGAAAGTAAAAGTCATTGGGAAAGGGAATACAATATGGTCAGCTCATTCTTGACTCAAAACCTATTTCTTTCAAATCAAATCCAGGCAGTGCCTGCCAGTCCTCTGAAGCTCTGTTGGACGTTAAAGTGTGAAGTTAGAAACAAAACTCCTTCAACTGAAATATTGCTGGAAGAAAGGTTTTGTGGCTAGCAAATAAAACCTCCTTTGGAGAGTTGTGGGCTGACTGATCATTTTCTTGCTGTACCAGAGGGACTGACTGGAACACCTCATTCTTTGTAGCAGTATGTTGGCACTAGATGATGAGTGAATATAAGAACTTGGTGATTGAGGGCCCCTTTGAGGGACACCGTGGCAGCTGAGCACTCCTCTCTAAACACAAAGAGCCATTTCAGTGGTGCAAGAAGACACGCTTCTTCCTGCCACTGAAAAGAGATTTTTATTGCAAAAACTACCTGAGCTTGACATTGTAAAATTACTTCCTTATGCTCTATGTACCATAAAAGAAACCAAACTGAACTGGGGAGGATGCATCCTCACCCAAGCTACAGGCAGCAAACAGCTACAGGAGCCCAGAGCTTGGTAGCAGGAAATGTGTGGGAAAGCCATCTGGTGAAGCCACTTAGAAACAGTGTGAAAGTCTCTCTTCATTCACTTCCTGACAAAGTAGTAATATGTTGCCTCATTATAGGAAAAGGGCTGCTTGTTATTATTTGCATTAGTAGCTCCTAGAAGCCCAAAGGTGGGGACTGGACTCTTGCTGTGTTAGGTTCTGTGGGCACATGTAAGACCTTTCCCTATACCCACTCTCCCCAGATTTTATAACATAAGGGGACAGAAAGCATAGGATGCTTTTTCCAAATGTGGAATTGAAACAGATGGGAGAGACTGAAGGAGCTGGAAACAGAACACGTAATAATTCCCAAGCCTTGATTTTCTCATCAAATCTGTACTTTGACTCCTCTACTTTATCTTTGAGCCATTATGGTGAGTGGTGTGTACCCTGGCATACTGCTTGCAGTGTCCTCTGCAGTTCTCCTCGGTAAAATGGCATTTAGCTTGCTGTGGACAAGCTGTTGAAAGCTACTACAGGCTTTGCTGTACTGAGGTAGGGGGAGGGAAATCAAATCACCATGCAGAAGGGACTTTAATCATCACTAACAAATTAAAAAAAAAATAAGGTTAGTGTGAAGATCTTAAATCTGATCTTTGGCATCTGAACCATGTCTTTCACTATGAGCTCCCAGTACAGCCCACCTAATTTCCTCATGGTTTAATACTGCTATAGCCCCAGGTAGTATCTCCATTCTGCTTAAAGCAGAGAACCACACCAAAGGCTGTATTTCAAGAGGAGGCAAAGTTCCTTATAGCCTACTTACTATTATTAGATATTTAAAGTTCTCCTATATCACCATCTCATTTGAAGACCTCAAATCATTTTACAGACCTTATTTTAGCCTCTTAGCAACTCTGAGGCAAGACACTTATCCCCACTTCTAGAGACCGGAACAGACTTAAAATCCCTATCGTCGAGTTTTTCTTATCAGTTTTTGCCAGAACTGAGGATGGATATTTTCAGTCCCATGCTTTAATCTCAAGACAGAGCTCTCCAGGTCCCCTTGCTGTCTTTGTGTGGGTGTGCAGGACTGCATGCTTGGTTGGTTAGTATTTATGCCAGGCTTAGACACAGAGTATGTGCTTGGGTTGGCCTTTCATCTCTGGGGAAGGCAGGGTTAAAAAAAAAGACTTAAAGCTTAATTAGATGGTGAAAGAATATCACAGCAGCAGGAAGGAGGAGAGGGGTAGGATTAGGTAGGTAGGGGCTTGCTGCTCTGCTTTGAGGTAAAAGGGGCTGAAGCCCAGGGACTCCTGAAGGAGCAAGCAGGACCATGTGAGCTGGTAGCCCATGAGGCTGAGACTGTAATTTCACATATAGGGCTTGGTGCCAAGGGAATACCTTCCTCAGGAGAGAGATGCTCAAGTGCTGTGAAATTGGGCCACGAGGTGTTAATTGCTTAAAAACGTAGAAATTAAAATTTAAAGAGCTAGTACCTACTAGTGTAGAATGACTCAGACCAGAGAGCAAGTTGTCTTTCCTGTGAGTGGGATATACAGTGTTGGACAGGGCAGAGTTGAGGCTCTGAATAAGACTTTCTTTGCATTTCCCAGACTTCTCATAACCCACTCCTTCCAAACCCCACACTGTGACACAAAATGCAGGTGCAAAACACAGAACCAAGACCACCCCAAAGGTCACAGAAGTGGTAACAGTGCTTCTTTGTAAGGTTTTCGCTCTCTGTGCTCAGCTCACAATCCCTGGTAAGACTCCAGCCTGTGGAAATATGGCTGCAGGCAAGCACACCATGCAGCTGTACTTGTCCCTTCTGTTTGTTGAAAGTCTAAGTAGCAACAGGATTCAAAACTATGTGGGTGCAGGGTTTAAGCACTACCACTGCCTCAAGGATTACATGTATAACCTCTTCAGAATAAGAGACCAGACAAATAAGACTGTGATTGCACAGTGGAGCAGCAGATGTGGAACACTAAGCACCCAGTAATCAAGTGCTAATATAATGCTGAGATTTTAACAAGCCTCAGCTTTATGTGAGTAATGAGCCCTGGGTGAACGACAGACTGTTCCCAACCTTGTTTGGATTTGCCCAGATTCTCATGATTCCAGGAAGACTGTTTACACCTCTGTGATATTTGAGTTACCAGCAATTTTTTTGCCAGGTGACAAACTCAATGAGCGCTGAATCATTCCTCAGCAAGCATAAGCTGTATCTATCAGTCTGCCTTGTCTGCACTGGAGAACAGCAGTCCTCCAAGCTGGGAACTGGGCTGGAGCAGGGAGGGCAGCACCAAGATGACTTTTTCCAGGATGTGGCACTATGAACCGAATGGATGAAGACTATTTCTGGCAGTAATAGTGAGCTAACGGAACAAAGCCCATGCCCAGACCTTGCATGCTGGTAGATGCAACTTACTGGTTTCTTTGCACAAGGCTTACTTGAGCAGCTCCCTGAGCATCTGGGCTGTGAGAGGCTCCTGCAGCACAAGTGTCACGTGAGGATAATCCCATGCGATTTAAAGCCCAAAGCAAGCTGTCTGCTTTTCCTCTCCTATCTTCTAGACTGATCGTTCCGTTTGTGTTTATACCAGGACCATGTTACTTTTCCCAGCCAGTGATGGAAATCATGCATGCACAGAAAATCATTGAGGGTCACCAAATCTGGTGGGACCCAAGTTCTTAGCCCTGGATAAGAAATCTGAGACCACACAAGATGTCTGCAAGGGTTTGGGTGGAATCTCTCATCTATGTTGTATGGGAAATATGCTCTGTCCAGAGAAGGGGTTAAAGATCTTCACTAACTCTTCTTCAACATTTGAGATATTGCTTTAGCAGTGTTCCTGAGTTAAGAAAGCTGTTTGGTGGTTGGGTTTTTTTGGTTGTTTGTTTTGGTTCTGTTTTGTTTTAAGTCAGTTTAAAAAGAAATCCACAGTTTAAGTGGCTTTTTTAGTGTTTGACAAGAATATCTACAGCAGAACAAGCAATGACTTCTTCAGGTGCCAGTATTGAGTGTTATACCCAAGACCTACTCTTCAAAGGCGCAGGAAAACTCCATACCCAGATTGAGTGAAAACAGATGAAGAAATCTGTGCACTTGGTCCATTTCAAAATCTTCTGGTGCTAGTGCTATAATCAAGATTTTGACTCTTCCATGGGCAATCACTGCCAGCCCCAGAGGCTCACCCCTGACAATCTAGTTTGAATTATGCTCTTACAACATTAGATGGTCCTCTTCAGCATGAGTCTGTGGTCTGTGATTTTGTTCTTTGTTCTTTTGGGGATAAACAGCTAGTAAGAAGAAAATGCTTTCATCTGGTGGAGTAACTGTGCTCTCAAGCATTAAATTTATGGTTTGTACTACCTGTCCAGTGGGGAGAAAAAAACCAAGGTTCTTAACTCTAGCAGACAGGTTAACTTCTGGGGAGAGGAGGCAGAAACTGTTAAGCCTATTGCTGTCAGAAAGAAAGCCATGCTGAAAGTATTCAGTCAATTAGGCTGATTGTAGCAGCCTCACTATAAATCCTATTTCATTCAGAGACAAGTTAAGCTCTTTGCTGAAACATGCCATCTGAGGAATTTCAGTAGGTTCTCACACCATGGCAAAGTTACCTGCAGGGACACACCATCTTCAACATTATAGCCCATGTATGTCAAAAAAGAGAGGCCAGCAAGAAGTCTTTCACCTCACTTTCACAGACCAGTCTTTTCCTTGTGTGCTACAATTGCTCAGCCTATTTGTACATTAGAAACTGATTTTCTAAGTCTGCTTGGATACAAAAACAGTGAAGAGAAAGATCTATGCAGTAAATGACCACTCAACCCAGAAACACAACTGTTTTGCCAGTGAAATGTAGCACTTCCTAAAGGTGTAAAATTCAGTTTAAAGGCAGTATGTTTTATAAGGACACCTGTGTGATCTGACTAGATGCCAAATCATATTTTTTTCCCTTCAATGAGGAAGCTTTCTTGCTCATTTGACTGAAAGGTGGTTTTTCAACAGATCTGTGAGCCTTTGCCATGACCAAGGCAGCTTGGGTACCTGCCCTCGCCATGCCTTGGTGACTCACCCTGTTGAGCTGGTCCAGTAGTCTTTGGTTCTGTTCGGAGAGTTCCTGGACTGCTCGTGTCTTCTCACGGTCGGCTTCACGCAGGTGAACCTGCTGCCTCTCCAGCTCATCCTGCAGCTGCTTCACATCACTTTCCAGTTCAGACACCCTTCCTTCCCATTCTCCTTCTTTGTTCTCAAATCGCCTCCTTAGTTCATGTTTCTCTTGTTCTAGATGCTAGATAACAGGGGAAAGAAGAGGTTAGAAAGGATAAAAATGAATGCTGTCTCCTTTTCCTCCTCTATTCTTCAAGAAGGCTGACTCTTTTGTTCAGGAAATAGAATGTCAGTAGAGCATGACAGTGCTGTGAAGGTACCAATCCCATGTCAGGGCAGGTTACTGGCACTAAACTTGCTTTCCATTTTCAGCAATTGGCCTGTCCTTAGATCAGCACATTGAATTTTTACCAAAAAAACTGCCAAGAGTAAAGCAGGCTGCATGTCAATAGGTGGAATATATAGGTCAGGCAGGGCAATTGATTTAGCAGAGCCTAGCTTAACTCCACAGTAGTATTTCTGTGGGCAGTGGCAAAATTCGTCTAAAAATTGTCTTTATAGTCAACACTACACAAACCGTGTCCTTACTGCTGATGAGGAATCTAGATGAGGCATCTTGTCATATGGGTCTTATGAACAACAGCTGAATCATCTATCCAATTTGCTCCTTCTATTCCTGACCTAATTAGTTGTCTGGTAGTTTGATAGTGCACAGTAACTCTATTGTGTGATGCAGTTTGCTCTGGAATGGCAATGGACGCAATAAAATATTTTCTATAGACATTATTACATGCATGTTCTGGGTTGCTGGTTTTCTAGACCACTCTCAGTTCTGGACTCTGCTGCTCTTAGGACCAGTTGGAAAATAAGGGACAGCATGAATCTGGTGGAACTTTTGCATGATTTACAGGCTCAGAGAAATAAGGGCTTGCCTGAAACAGAACTGCAAATCAGGTCAACACAGGTGTATGGTGTACCCGTTTGAAAGAAACTCAACTCTGAGCTTGAATTTCCCCTGGTAACTGAAGCCACGTGGATACTTGCAGAACAGTCACAGACTGAGAACATGGGTGTGTCCCAAGATTAGAAGGGAAACCTGGAGAGCAGGAGCCCTTTCTTTGTTCTGTCCCCAAGAATAACCTGCTGCTACTCTCTGTTGGATTCACCAGCTTTTTAGGTATATGTGTTACCAAAGAACAGAAACCTACTGGGCCCAGCACTGGTAGGACTTGCCTGTTTTCCTAGGGTTTCATCCCCCAGTGAGCAATCCCCATGGCACTTACCGCAGGAGGGGAAAATAAATCTACTAGGAGGAAAAGAAAATTGCACTGCATTTATGTGAAGTGCTTTTTTTATTGCTTTTTCAGAAACACAGGCTATGAGGTGGCTGTTTCCCCTGGGTGCCTGCTGCCAATGACACACAGCTTCCCTTTGCAGAGTCTTTGCCACCTTCCTGAGCAGGTCTGAATGTCAAAGCACTTCTCGAGCAGCCCTCTGGCTTGCTTTATCACCAGCCTTCCACCCCTTACTCTGCAGAAGATGCATGTTTTTCTCTTCCTCAATCTTATCTGCAAATTCTTTCCTGTGCACTCTGCTTGTGTCCTTCCAACTCCTACAAATCCAGGACTTTCTGGAAAACTCTCAATTGTGAAGGAAGGCTGACTAAAAACAGTGGCCAAAAGCAAAAGTATCTTCCTATGTTTCAGACAGTAGAACAGTGAGCACTCCTTGCAAATGAGAGCTAAGTATTACCAACATTAATGCCATAGGTCAGCATGAAATCCCAGCACCAGGCCCCTGACAACCACCGCACAGAAATCATTTGTAGCCCAAGTGTGGCTGGAGCAGCCACAATTTCACTTTTAGCAGCACACTGAAAAAAAATGTCTTTCATAGCTCTGTCTCATTCACTGCTAGGCAACATTTGGACAGATGCAGGGCCTTCTCTAAATGGAAGATGAAACTTCAGCATGCTGAAGAGCAGCACTGCAGCTGAAGTTCCCCAGACATACTCAAATGTGATTTAGAGGCCACTCTAAATTAGAATAAGAATTGTCAATAATTTTAAAGCCCCTTCAGTTTTTTACTGCAAAAGAAAAGCTACACTACAAAGAGCTCAAATAAATGGCCATCACACAGGTTGGAGTTGGAGGGTAGCATAAAATATCAGGTTTATTCTGCTGGGATGGAGAAACCAGAACCAGTGGGGCACTGAGAGGCTGTTGCAAAGAGGGAAGATAAACCAGGTGGGACACGCTGATGCTTCCTCTTCCAACAGCTTTCTCCCCTTGCCTGCCCTCACCCCAGCACCTTCACAGCTGCAGACCTGGACAGCGGGTTTTTTTGGTTTGTTTTTTTTTTTTTTTTTTTGCATGTAGTGAAGACAGGCTTCCTAGAGAGGTTGTGGAGTCTCCTTCTCCAGAGAGTTTCAAGACTTGTCTGGATGCAGTCCTGTGTGATGCACACTAGATTATACATTTATATGGTCCTGCTCTGGCAGGGTTGTTGGACTCAGTGATCTCTGGAGGTCCCTTCCAACCCCAACATTGTGTGATCCTGCCCCCAGTAGGGGAGTTTTTTATTTTCTGAGTGTCTCTCTGTCCACCAGCTGCTTACTGATTTTTACACAGAACTGCTTTCTAGAAGATATTTTCTTCTGAAAACAACCTATCTTCAACTTAACTGAACTGGGCTGGTCCTCATTTAGAGATGAGAGCAAGGGGGAGTTTCTCAGCTGATAAAGAGGGTTCATACTGTAAAGTGCTTGGATACAGCAAGCTTTTCTATGTCAGAGGACCAGAGCTATTACCTGTTTTAATCCCTTACAGAGGATAATGCAGTCTAGGATCATATAGCAAAATTTATTGCAGGCCTTCAGCTCCATGGTCAGGCTGTGAAGTGAAAGAGTTGCTAGAGTTAGGAGTATGGCAGGATTGCTGCACTTCAGTAACAAACCCAAAAACTAGAACATATTTAGCCTTGAGGCAATACAACTGAGAAGCAGCCCAGCGCACTGGCTGTTGAGAAATGGAGGGGCTTCACTGGGCTCTTGTAACCAACTTTGAACTGTTAAATGGGATACAAATCTCATCTCCTAAATGTTACTTTAACATCACTATTAGGTGCAATTCTCATCACGGATTTCATCTGAGACTGCTTATAGTAATTGTCAGCAAGTTCTCAGCATAGGGTTGGAGGCAACAGATGAGGGTCCTTCCTCCCTGTTCATCTGAAACTGAAAAGCTTATTGTGAAATTTTGTTCACTTCAGTGGCAATAGAGGGTGGCCAACATTTAATCTGCAAAGACCTGGATTATCAGGCTGTGCTGTAAGAGATTAATGTTCAAATTTGATTTTTTTTTTTTTTTTGGTGTGTCTGAAAGTAGCACTGTCTTAGACCTGCCAAAAGTAGTGGAAAATATCTGACCCTTAAGCAGATAAACCTGACTCCTATCAGATGGGTAGCCTGAAAAATAGCGAACTGCTATTCAACTGGAAAGTTAGAGCAATAGTAACAGGATGGAAAGATGTAAACAACTGGTTGTGTTTACCATCCCTTCATTCAACTTCTGAGTGGGCCTGTGAGAGCAGAGGTAAACATTTGGGATGTTATTTTAAATGCTATGAGGTCATGTTTTTCCCCTCATCGTTATATTTTGCGAACAGTAAGTGGCATTTGCGACTCTCAAACTCCCCAACAGGCAGCTCAGCTAGTACCTAAACTAGTACATTTTTCCTTTAAGGGCAGGAAAGGTTCTACTCCAACTCATTGGGAAAATCACGTCAGCACGTCACCACATACGTCTGTTCTTGCTTAAAGATCAACCTGAAAACGTTCAGTCGGGCAAATTTTAATACTCTGTGAAATTCTAACCTCATATATAGTGCCCCTAAACAACAGTATGACTGAATGTCACCTTCACGATTGTTTCTATCAGAGTAGTACATGCAGAGAGATTTCCCTGCTAAGAGGAAGGGATCAACTCAGGTAAAGCGAGGAATTTTGTCAGGAGAACAAAGGCCATACAATAATTTCACAAATCCCCTTCAACTTGAGAAATGTAAATCTGTGAGGAAGGTAACAGAGGAATATGCAAGACTTTGCAGAAGGATCTGGTCTAGGGGTGTGACTTGAAATGTAAGTGTTAATCCAGCACTGTTCAAAGCCTGTCCAGAAAGGTGAGAAACACTTTTCCTTAGCCTTCTAAGCGGTATCACTTGCCAGGAGAATTAACATTCCAAGAGTGGGGCTAATAGTGGTTCCCTTACATAGTCCTCCAGGAGAGCTGCTCCAAAAGAAGCTGCCTGCACAAGTCTTTTTCTTTGTAATAGCTCTGTTTCATCCTTAAAATCAATAAATAGCTCAACCCACTGAGTTTCTGGCACACGGTTCTCCCCAGATACCTGTAGGTATTTTTGAGAGCAATCAGCTACCAGTCATACCATTAGGGCTTATCTCCTGCCATGCCTAATGCCTTAGCTGCAGCAGCTTAAGCATAAGCGTTACATATGTTCTGTAGCTCGGTACCTGCTGTAAAAATTTAACTTCCGAGGCATTTCCGTGACGAGAGTAGCTGAGCACAGTGCACGTCTGCTCGCTCAGGTGGTACCTGGGTCCTGGGGCAAAACGCCAGCCACAGGACCCTCTGAGAGCGATGTGCTGCCGCCCGTCCCCAGGCCAGTACACCGGATCGCAGTCCGGGAGGAGAAAGCACAGCAGATTTGCCTCCCCTAGGCCGAAGAGGGTTTTCTTAAACCCCATCTTCCTTATCACGGCCAGAGGGAGCTCCGTGCGCTGCCCGGCAGGCCCCGTGATTTGTCGGGGAAGGGGCTGCTTCCCGCGGGGAGAGACCGCGGGTCTCCCGGGGGCCGCGGCCCCGGATCAGGGGCCCTTGCGGAGGGCTCCGAGCCAGGGGAAAGAGGAAGGAGAACGGCGGGGCCTCACCTCCAGTTTGTCGGTGAGCTCCTTGTGCATCCTCTCGTACTGGCGGCTCATGTCCTGGTTGCGTTCCAGCAGCGCCTTGCCCAGCCGCGCCGCCAACACCAGGTCCTTCTCCTTCTGCCGGATCAGCGAGAGCAGCTCGGGGTCGCGGACGGCGGCGGCGGGCGGCGGCTCCGGAGGTTCCCCGGCGGCGGCCAGCAGCGCCAGCTCCTCCTCCAGGGCTAGCTCCAGGGCGGCGGCCGCGGCGGCCCCGGCGGCGGCGGCGGGCGGCTCCATGCCGCCGGCGCTGTCCGCCTCCGCCGGTGCTGACCCGGCGGCGGGCAGGCGCAGGCACGGCGCCGACATGGCCCTGCGCGCCGCCGCCGCCGCTCCGCTGCGCCCCCCGCGCTCGGCCCGCGGCTGCGGCTGCTGGGCGGGGAGCGCCGCCGCCCCCGGCCCCCGCCCCCCGGCGTCGGTCCCCGCCGGCGGCAGCGCCCGCGCACCGCGCTCATCCGCGCAGGGCCGGGGTTGCTCGGAGCACGGCCAGGGGGACGCGGTGGGTTTGTGTAGGGCGGCTTGTGCTTCTCGACTGTGCACGGGTCCAGCGGGAAGCGCCTGCTGCGGTCAGGTCTCACCGTCTCTGCTGCAGGCCCAGGCCAAGATTCGCCCCAAAACCTGGGATGTCCTGTAAAACCCAAGGAGGGAGCTTGGCACCTATAACGGGGCACAGCGCTTTCAGCCCGCTTGCTGCCTGCTCCTCCAGATCTCTAGCTGGGCTCTTTTGATTATGAGAGTAGTTCTCAGGACCTTTCTGCTCAATACTTCATCCCTGGAGAGCTGACTACAGCTTCCAACAGCCACTGGGGCTTGCTTTCAATTTCAGACTGTTTAGGATGTTCCCGGATAAAATCTATTTTAAAAGCAGCCTTAGTGGTTGTTGGGAGTTGTAGTCAATTCTACTGATAGCACGTTCCTCTCTGGGAGGAGACTCTGCTGGAGGTAGGACTGGCTGGTTTTTCAGTTTTGAATTTGATGGCTTTTTCCTCCCTTAGATCCAGGCGTCTGTTTCCTTCTTGCCACTGGAGGCAGGCTGAGGCAGATTAAGGTGGATAAAAATTGTATATTGCCACATTTGCTAAGACTGTGTTTCCTCAGAGTATGCTTTAATTTCAAGCAAGTCTTTAATAATGATTGAACAAAAACATTTTTAAGAAATATGTGCTTTTGACTCACACATTCTGTAGAAAGAAATGATGAATTTTACAGCTTTTTTCTTTAGACTCTTATTCCATGGGTTTGCTTTCCTTCCTCCTACAGAAGACTCATTTAGATCATGTCCACCCATATACAGCTGCCCACATCTATCCACACATCTATCCAAGGATGTTTTTGGCTGGGACAGTTGATGGCTGATGCAGTTTTCTAGCAGGGCTGGCTCCTGCCTTTCACTAGACCTTTTCACTAGTTCACTCGACTAGAACTGATGATTATTCATAACAGTTACAGCATCGGTTGTGGGAATGCACTCTGGCCATCTGTCTCTGGGATGTAACCTTTTGTGGGGATACACCCCACCAACCCAGCTAGCACAACCTGACAATACTTGGCTCTTTTTCTGGCAGTGTCAGTTAATGCTCTCCAAGGTCCAGGCCTAGTACCCCATGCCATGTTGCCTGGCAGCACCTGTTCCACAATGGTGACTGTTAGCTATTAGGGCTGTGATTTCTTTTTGGTTTGTGATGACTTCTTTATCTCATGGCAATTCCCCCAGGAACTGCTTTTGTTGGACCTTTTGTCCTTGCAATCAACTGACACTTTCTGTTGCGGGAAAGCAGGACTCGCCACAAGGTGAGATTATTTGAACAGTATTGACCCTTTTAAACGAATCCCCCACCCTGATGCAGGACCTGTGTTTCCACCGATTTGATTATTGCTGTTTAAACACAGGAGGGTGTTTAATATTTAAACTGATTGTGAGAACCTTCTGCTGTAAGTGCCTACTACAGCATACCAAGCCTTCTGGTGCGATTAATGAAATCCATTGTGGCATTAATTTTCATCTCTAATGCTTCTTTTGGTGTATAAAATAAAAATAGATTATACTGAGATAGTTTTAATCCCCCAGGCAAAGCCTAAACCAAAACCCATAGCTGCAGCTGTTAGGATAGGGATGGAAAAAAACTATTCCCTGAATGGAGAGAAAAAGCACATCTCTATCAGTGCGGTGTTGTAGATGTGTCACCATCTCGGTCAGGCATCTATACAAGCTTAATGCTCATTTGGAGCCTACTGACTGCAAAACATAACAGTGTTATCCAGAGCAGCCTTGGATTAAAGCTTTGTTCACAGCATGGCCTGGTATTAACTTTCACTTCAAAAACAACCTGTTGTCCTGTGAATTTAATTACTGATTTAACATTTTAGAAACATATTTGGTAATTGCTTTTTAAAAACTCCTTTGTATGTTACTTTACTAGTATTTTATCGTGGATGTGTTATCCCAAGAAAATATCTGTTACATATAAAGATCCTAAAATGTATTTCAGCTGAGAGCTAGGACAGTTGCTGGCCATAGATGGATATTGGACTCCCATGTCTGCTCTTCTTTCCCTAGTTAGGCTTGGTTATGTTCTCTGGAGAATCTCAGCCTAACAAAAATGGAGTTGTTCAGTGAAATGAGTCAAACATGAGGGATTTTTTTAATTGCACTGCTCAAATCCAAATAACTCAGATCCAAAGAACTGCAAATAATGGGCAGTTCTTGTGGAGATTTAGGTCAGGCATTTCAGGAGCTGATGATCTTGCAGCACAGAAGGTTCCTGTGTGTACAACACAAATCATCTTTCAGCATGGAGATCACCAGAGGGATGACCCTTTCTGAAAATGCCTAAAGAGCAGACTGATTCAAGCACACTGTGAGAACCAAGAGCAAGTGACTGATGCAAGGGCCATCATTACATAGCACAAAAATGTCACCTTGTCCAGGACATATGAAAGCCTTCTCTGTGGTATAAGGAAACAGAGGTGAAAATAAAGCACTGGTGTAAGAGGAGCAATCATTCTTTTCTTGCTCAGGTGACAAACCTACAGGGCTGTAAAAGAAAAGCAAGTAGCAAAAAGTTCTGTCTTGTATGGGGAGAAAGGACAGCACTGACTTTGTCATTAAGTATTTTTCCCTTCTTGCCTTTCTGCATTCCATGATTACCCATGGGGTATAGTTGGGGAACTGAACTGGAAGAGGTGTTCAGGGTGATCTGCCAGTGCAACTCACTCTGCTACACAGGTTCCTAAAGGAGCAACTGAAGCAGGCAATCCAGCTAAGCTATGGATATGGCAATGCATGCTGTCCTCCTCAGAGGTCAAGGATAGATGAACTCCATGCTGTGCAGGCTCTCTGAGCTCAGTGTGAAGTATATCATTAAAATCAATGCTCTGAAATGAGTTTTCTGCTTTCTGGAGATTTCACTTGGTGGGTCTCTTCAGAAAGAAAGTGTGGCAGAGGGTCTGGACCTGTGGTGGTTACACCAGCAAATACTGGATTTTGTAGGACTGTACGAGTTAAGAATGACAGAACATTTTTCACACATCAGAAAAGCTGCAAATCCAATAAATGTCCAAGTGCTTCAATCAATACTTTCTCCTCAGCTGTGAGGGCAGCACTCAGAAAACAAGCACTGTGAGGGAGCATCCTTTTTTTAATTTAGAATAAGGAGAGAAAAATATGAGTTGTGGGAAGGCCACAGCCAGACCTGTATAAGTAGATTATTGTCCTGTGCTTTTAAGATGACTGTGGTGAGAGAGGAATTCCCATCAGCATCCTTAATCTTCCTGTCAGTAGACTGACAGTCTTCCAGGAGAGGCAGCACAAGCTATCAGGTTTCTTTTGCTGTCTTCTCCCTCTCTCGTCTTTTTGAATGATTAATTGCTTTATTTTTCTCTTTGCTTTACTGCACTTTATTTTCTGACAAATGTTGTAGTTACTCTGGTTGTTTGTGTACTCCTGTGTTGCAGTGTACCCCAGCCTCCTGCTGCTGCAAGATGAGCAGCAAGAGGTGCAGGTAGACTAAGAGAGTTTGCTCAGAGTTTGCAGTTACATAAATGAATAATTAAAGAAAATACGTGCCTTGCATCTGAAGCAGGCCAGAACTGCAAAGCCAGAGATAAGACTCATGTGTGACCTTTTTTTGTTTCTGTTAATGTACAAAGCGATTTGGTATGTGTGTGCCCAGGTTTTCCCTGGTGCTAGGGAGTGGACATACAAGATGGGAAAGTATATTTGCAGACGTTGGTAAGGGAGAACAGAACAGAAATTTCTGGTTAAACAGAAGGAAAGGAAAGCTGTTATGAGTGTTAGCCAAGCAACATGTAGTAAAATAAAAGACCATCCTGATTCTTCCCAAGGCTCAAGATCACCACACCTTTTCTAGCAAGTTTGGTGTTTCCCAAGGTTATCAATATGATGTCAGTTAGAGCAGAAAAACATTCATCCACCAAGGTCACTCAAAACATTGAAGTTGTGAAAAATCCTTTCCCTGCTAAGGGATGGCTTGGGTGACTCAGCACTGCCAAAGGACAGAGCCAACACCATGATGTGCTCACCCTGCTGCCTGCCTGTAAGGAACAAAGGATGCAAAGGGAAAAGAATAGGGTAATAGTTTTGACTTGTTATATGGCGCAACTGAGCATCATGCTGAGACACCTATGAGTGTGAGATGTAAATATTTTGTATTACAGCTTTTTGTCTCTTCGAGGTGTGAAGTTTGGAAGCTTGTCCTAACAGTCTCTCCAGAGCTAAGCTGACAGTGCTGGCAACAAGCAGACCTACTCTGGAGCTAGTGGAGTTGCATGGCCAATATTTCAGGCCAGTCTGCTTTGTTTGGGGTACCACACCAGCAATTTGACTTTGTTTCACAATATGACATACGCACTACTTTGCACCTAGGGCTCCTTCTTGACTTATCATGCTCCACGTACACTCTGGACAGAGACAGGGCCCAAGCAGCCTCCTTCTCACTGGGACAATCCTCCAACAGTCCAGGAGGGATCCCATCCTCACATACTCTTGTGCTAGCTGCAGAGATTCCCATCAAATGCCTTCAGTATTGTTACAGACACAGGCTTCTCAGAACAGCTGGTGTATCACTTCTCATTGCTTCAAGATTTCTCAGCTGGGGAAGCTGCAAAGAAACAAAAAATGTCCTGGTGACATGGTAAGCACAACAAGTCTAGAGGAGACCTGGGAAGAGGCTGTGCAAGAGGTGCTAGGCGTGAGCATATCTGCAGGCCACAGAAAGAGTAAAGATGTAATGTTTTCATGGGTAGATGTAGATACACATCTAGACTAGGGCTGTCCTTTTGGTTTGGTTTGGTTTGTGTTTTTTTGAATCACGGTGTTTTTAGCAGTGGGTGTATGTTATTCCCTCTTGGATCTTACAACATAACAATATTTGAGAAGACTTTGTGGAACAAACACTCCTGTTGAAAAAAGTAGCCTGTGCCTTTGCTCATGTGAAGACACAAACTGAGTTGTTCTCTCTTGTATTTTACAGGAAACCATTACTGTCATGGTGTTGACTATGCTGTTCTGCAACCATTAAATGATTGGACATTGTGCTTTTTTTGGGGGAAAAATATTTTTTCACCGTCATCTTGTTCTGCTTCTTATGGGTATGCTGTGATTTGTAATGACTCAGGTTAGAAACAATGGTCTTTGATCCAGTACTATTGGATTATAATTTGGTGTGTTGACATGAAGTAATTCTAGTTTAATGCAGCCTCCTTCACTCACTGTTGCGGTCAATTATTCCATGATAATGGCAACTCTGCCAGGTATTTTTGCTTCATTGAGCAATTATGTTGTTATGGAAACTGATAGTCTATAAATTATCTGAAGAGAGGCCTGAATCACTTCTTGGGAACAAGGAGGTTTAAAGTAAAAAGTATAGGATAACAGTTTTAAAATTAATTTTATATTTAGTTGTGTCATTACTAATCCTTAGGGTCTATTAGCGGTTTGATGCAAATACCAACACCTTGGCATCTGTGCAGGATCTGGTCAGTTGTCCCTCACTACAGAATGTGTGGATATGAGTTTGTTGCTGCCTGTGTTTAGGTGACCCCCATGCTGGCCTTGCTGGATTTGAGGAACATGTCTGTCCCACCTGCAGGGCTCATGAGCCTTGCCCTGGCTGCGCTGTGGACAATGCTGCATGCGGCAGGAGGGTTATATCCTTTTGTGTTTGAAATCAAGATTTATAAGGGGCTGGACACTGTGAGAGATTGATAATCTGATACAAGAACTTCTTGCTTCTGTTCAATCATTTGAACATTTCAGAGAGGCTGTGTGCGCAACCGAGTTTCCTTCTCATCTACTGTTAGATTTTTGCCTTAAGATAAAGAAATTCATATGCTTAAAGGGTTTTGGGGTTGGAGTATTTTGTTCAGACAAAACCTACCCTTTCACCTGGTGTGAAGAGAACCCCTTATTTACTGGGGAAAAAAAAAAATCACAGAGCCTGAACTGTCACACCATTAGGAGCCAGACAGTGTTGCCCAGAGGGAGGCATCCTGGACATGTGCAGCATAGAAGCTTTCAGAAAGTTTCTGCAGCACCCATTGGCAGTAGCCTTTCATCCCAGAGCTGTTTCTTCAGTGCTTTTCAAGAGCATGAATTACCTGTAGGTGGGAAACCATTAAACAGAAGTAATTAAGTTGCTCCCAGTTAACTGACGCTCATTCTGTATGGTTGAGGGACCTTATGTTAGCATGAGTTAGTCAGTACTATTCCCCAGCTTCCTTTTGCTTTTTCATGCTTTCAAACCGTAAGCAGTTCAGTTCCTAAAAGAGCATTGTCATCTTATACATGTTCATCTTCATCCTGTGGTTAAATGCCTGATCCTTTTGCTACCTGGATGCAGAGGCCAGGCAGGGGCAGGCAGGGGTAGATGTCTACCAGTGTGTGTTCTGGTAGCAGGATTGTATTTGGAAATGTCCTTGGTTTTCACCTTGCCCATATCAGTTCAAGATGGAAAACTCAGGTATGGCTTCTTAATATTGACTAAATACTGAATGAATGCTCATGAGAAACAGTCCTCTGGGCAATGTCTGTGAATACCACAAGACAGGGGCTCCACAGAGACATCAGCCCCTCAGGTCCTAGAAAAAGTGGCTCTCCAGGGTGGTCTGAAGCAGAAACCTCTCCTCTTGGCTCTGGAAAATGCTTGGAAATCTGTCTTTCCTCTGCCACCCTGGCTGTGGGGAGCACTGCAAGTAGTACAAAAGAACTTCCAGATGATAATTTGTTTCCCCGTCTGAGCCAGGGGGTTGTAATTAAAATAGCCAGGTCTTAATTTCTGCAGAAAAATGAAAATCCTGTGTCTTCTCATTCTAGTTGCTGGCTTCTAAATCCCCTTATTTGTCAGTACCTTTCCACTTCACAGCATGCAGAGTTGCCAGACTGGTGTCTCATCTCCCTGGGGTCTGCTGCCCACATAACAGGTAGCACATTCAAATTCAACCCTTCAGACTTTGTAAGAGGGCATGTCAGCCTTGGCTGGCAGCAAAAGGGATTGTGGTTTGCGTTTTTTTTTTTTAACAAATGTGGTTGCATAGCGCTGTACGAGAACAGTTCACAATGAAATAAAACTTGCTATGAGTAATTTCCATTTAAAGTGAAGATTAATGTATAAGGGTTTTCAAGAGAAAAAGAATTGCCAAATAATAGCTAAGACATCCTGTTGAATGATGGTTATTGGTTTCTGTTGTTAATTACCTGCAGACTGCATTATCCTGCTGGGAAGACAACTGCAGAACTTCCTATACAAGAGGTCAGGTCTTTCTCATCTGGCAAATGCCCTTTAAGATTAAAAAGTAAATTATTCTCCATCATTTACACTGCTGAAAACAAACAAACATTTTTTTCCTCCATTTGGGAACTTGTATAACTAACAGAAGCACAATTTGGAAAGTTTCTTTTATTTGCCTGCTTTTCTACTAGCTTAAAAACACGTCTGTAAGACCTTGTACAAAGATCTCTCAATAGCACACATGCAATGTTACCTGTTTTTGGAGAGGCAGCAAAACCAGATATTTCCAAAAATTACATGCCATCTCTTCCCATACTCTCTGCTCTCCAAGGAGTCCAAAGCTCTTCATAGAAACTATAATAAGGTAAGTCTGGGGGGAACACTGTCCTGTAATCACTGTCCCCCTTTCCCATAGGGGTGAAGAGAAGCCAAGGCAGTAAACAGCCAACAGCCCCCAATGCCAGGTCATACACAAATCTCATGTTGAAGTTGTGACCTACAGTCTGAACCCTTAGATCACAATTTCTCTTCAAGAGCCAAGTCACAAGAGGAAAATAAAAGAGATCCTGTTAGTATCTTTCTGTCATGACTACACTTCTTTGGTTTTTGAGACAGACTCCTGAGGATGAAGAAAGGAGACGCTGTAACACAGCAGAAGTCACACGTGTAACTGTGACAGTATTAAAACAGCTGAACAGAAGAAGAGCAAGAGAGAAGGTCAGTGTTCCAAAAAGCCTGAGATCAAAACATAATACATATAGAAAATATGAAAATGAATAGAAGGGGAGAGGATAAATCCATATTACAGTAATTGTACTGATAATTTTTTAAATGGTGAGATAAATTGTGCTTGTAATTTAAGAAAGTATTTCTTTATTCATGCTTGGAGGGCCCAATTCACAGTAGCTGTAAATATGTTAGGACAGAAAAATCAAAGTGTTTAATTGCTGTGAGGCACTCTCATCATATCATAATGTCTTTTGAAGCAATAATTCGTTGATTGATCCAAGGAGATCTAATTAACTAACTACATTACATGAAAAAAAGAAGCATAGAGAAAGTTGTGATACTCCGAGTATCACATTCATCAGAATCTTTGCTTTGCTGCACGTGTGTGGGTGTTCTGGAAAAGGCAAACCTTCATTCAATATATGGCCTAAAAATAAACCTTAAGATTAGAAGTTTCCTTTGTCTTTCTGTCTTCCCCTTCCGACATTACTGCTTTGCTTACTTCTAGATTTTCTGGGAAATGCTTAGACCATTGTTGTCAATAACACGTTCAGGATTCAATTAACTGCTTAAATCTAATATTCACCCACATATAATCTATATGGGGGTGCATTTCACGTATGAGTGTTACCTTAACAGAGTATCTTCTATTCTTGCTTCCCATATTTAACTGCTGCTTTACAGCATTTCATGCCAGCCAAGGCCAGGCAAGGTCAGTCTCATCAAGAAGGACATTTATGAATGCTTAGTGCAGCCTTGATCTGAGTTCCCTGTCAGCTTCCCCCATGGGGTCTGTGAAAGCAGTGTAACCTGCAACATGGCAAACCAGATATGTGACAAACATGAGCCAAATATTATTCATTAGGACTGATGAATACTTTGACCTGCAGCTGTAAAATGATACGGAGATTGCATGTGCATTCGCTTCTTTGACGGCCTTTCATCTCAGATGCAGGGACTGTGATAAAATTCTAGAGCAATTCAGCCTTTCCAGCAGGGCTCAGTTTGGCTGATTGCCCTTTCATACCTGTCATGCTTTGGACTGTGATTCTCCTCTCTCTTGGAGATCAGGTTGTTTTCTAAAGCTTTCAGACCTTTGCCTGACAAGATCTTTTGAACCACATGAAAACAGCCTTGTTGTGCAGGAAGAGAAGAGTCATCAAAAGTCTTCTTACATGTATTGTTTCAGTGCTATGGGCTAGCTTGTATAATTTTCCTTCATATTTGGGTATCTGGTTTCTTTAAGAAACACTTTACTATTAAAAGAACATTTTAGTTTAAATGAATGTATATTTTTGCCTGTTTAAATCATCCTCTTTTAAATTCATGTCAGATACAGTCTTATGTGAAGAATTTAATTCCTTTTTAATATTTTCCCTCACTGTTTTGATTCAAAGACATTGTACAGATAGAGGAATATTAATTCCCCAAATTTGCATTGAAGTGAAGAAGTTTTAGCACTGGCCAAAAGAGAGGAAGCAGCCACCTTCCAAAGCACTACTGAATCTCTTCCCAAAAGAGGCTGTGGTTTGGCTGTGCTAGACAGCCTGGCCTGGAACTGGTAATCAGTGCTACTCCCTGGGTCAGCTGTGTGCTATTCAGGATCAATGACAGGTGAGATAGATGCTGCACCAGCTTTACTCCATTTTTTAACTCTAAAGGAGTAAACTATATACAAAGAACTGAAATATTTATGGGTTTGCCCTTCAAGTGTTTTTGTTTGGTTAGTGTTTCAGAAGTTACTCTGAAGGTGCTTCCATATGAAATGATACATCTGCAGAGCTCATGAAATACTGTCTTATTCTTCAGAGCGCACCAAGATTCCTATTCTGTGCAGAGGCCGCCCTAGAAACTTGCTGTGGTTGTGAATGGTAAGTGCAGACTACTGTGATTTTTATTGTCTGTACGTGTATCACCCTTGGTTGCTTCCCTTTTTCTCCTGATGACTTACAAGCTCAGTAAGGTGTAGCAAACTGACCTGAAGTGTTATGGCCATCTGAAATTGGAAATCATTCAGCAGCACAGTCAGTAGTTAGCACAAGAGCCTACTCCCAGTTGATGAGGGCTTGTGGGTGAAGGGGTTATTTATGAGAATCATTTGCACAGCTACTATAGAATAAGGTCATACAGTTGGAAAGAGAACCTGTAATAAAAGAACACACAACTCTGGAAAAGTGCCTTGCTCTGACCTTCAAATAATGCTGTGTTTAAAAAGCTGGAGTTTTAGTTCTATTTATAGAAAATTAAACCAAGGGTCCCCCGTGTTGGCATATGCCCTGAAAATGGTCTTCCAGCCTTTTGTGTCTAGGATTTTATCATGCTTCTGTTTAACTTTGTCTGGCTTTTTGCTATGGTTTATTGTGTACTTTAGTTATCAGTTTGCTAAACTCCCTGTTTATCAGTTCTTTGGAAAATAAGTCATTTGAAATAGCTGGAGAGTGCTGGCTAGGCAAGTGATTGTGTTTATAAACCAGAAACATTATGTTCCTCTTTTATTTTTTTTTAATAATTGTAAATGGAAAATGCATCTCTTGTTTGTGTTTCTCTGAAATCACCTATCACTCTTTCAGACACCTGAAGATCTATTATCACCTCCATAATTTTGGTGTTCCTTTGTCTATCAGAGAAAATGTCCTTTATTGGCCTACCTCAGAAACAGTGTCTCATCACTTGCAAATTGATTCAGGTTTCTTTTAGTTCAGCAGATCATTAGAATATATATGGCGCTTCCAGGGACACCATGTGGAAACAGTAACTACTGGCAGTTTTATCTGATCAACAGTAATAGTCCGGCATCTAGGGAAAAGATCATGATATATTTCTCTTCTGAAGCTTATCAATATTTAACAGAACTGGTTTTTTTCTATGTTTAACCCATGACAAAAACCACCAATAGTTGAGATTCTTTTTTTTCTGTGGTTTTTTTTTTTTTCCCCTTTTTGGGGGATGGGGGAGGGGAGCGCTGGCAGTGAGGGGAAAAGACAGGAAGGTGAAAAGACAGACAGCTGCAAGGGCTTGCAGAGGATTTTGATTCTTTATTTTGTTTGACCTGATTTAACAAGCTTCCTCTGTTGAAATATCATAGTCTATGCTGGGAATTGTGTCAGGAAGCACAGTATGTGCAGTGTGTGTGAGTGAGATTGCATAAACTGTCAATGAAGATCAATTATAGGAATTATTGAATTACACATTAGATAAAAAGCAGATGACTTCTTTTTGCATGCAAGTGTGGTATTAACTGTTTTGGTCTAGATTAAAATACAGCCATATAGGCAGTGAAAATCTGTCACTAAGCGTCACAAGCTGCCCAGGCTTATTGATTATTTTCTTCTTTACGATTGAAATCCTGCAGTCTTATGGTTTTGGCACAAAGCACAGTGCAGATGAAGCAAGAGAGCATCAATCTACTAGCAACATACAATTTATAAGCAGCTTGGGCAGAAATTGCCCCTTACAAAAGCAGTTGCCATTTTCTGATGTATTGGTACTCCAGAGTCATGCTGTGGGAGCTATGTGTCCTGCTGCTCAACCCACAGATGGACAATTGAGGACAGGGTGGTGAGGACAGGCTTGTACCTGCACCCTCATGATTTTTAAAATACCTTGTATCAGCTCTTTGTTGGATGCTTCTGAATGCTGAGATGACATTTTTGTCCCAAGAGGTTACATATAATGTGGGATGCCCCATTCTAGCATAGTTATCCTTTAGCAGACTCTACACAGCTGTTAAACACCGCTGTCAGCATTGCCTGTCTGTGCCTGGTTGATGCTGAAGAATCACAGCTTGATAAAACAGAAAAACAGTAGGATCTTGAAAGCCTATTTCAAGAAAGAAATAGCTCTTCTTATTCACAGGAATTAGATGATCTTTTAATGTTGGGGTACTGAGAGCCATCAGAATGAAACCCAGGATAATATAGAGAAGACAGAGATGCAACAAGCTGTGGAGACTGCGTGCAGATAATTTTTTATTTCAGCATTCTGTATTCTACAAAGTCTTTATTTCCTAGTATCTGTTCTTGCTGGATTGAGATGATGCAGAACCCAGCTAGCCTCTTCCACTGCTTTTACTACTGTCTTCTGGAGGATTTTAAATGATAGCTGGTGTTCTGCTTTAGAAACATTATTAGCAAATAGCAAGTACTTAGCTTTTTTCTTTTTTTTTCCCATTATGAGGTTGTCTGTTAGGCTCTTTCTGATAATTGTTTGATATGAAAAGCTTTCTGCCTTATGTTTAAAAGGTTTAAGAATTGCAATACCTACTGTACCCCAACAAGTCTGCATCTCTATCTTTGTTCCCAAGACAGTATTGTTGTTATCTCTTTTCATCCACTGGCACAATTCGTAAATGCTGCATCTGAGAATCAATGCACAAGACTGAGGAAAGCTGAGTGATGGAAGAGCAGAAAGTAGAACATATTCTACCAGAGTACTTACGTAATTCATTCACTTATAGGAGAATTCAAAACAGTAGCATAAACCCACTTCTTATTAAAAAAGTGATTTTAAAAACTTGAAGTCCATTTGCAGTACTTTAAAAACACAGGGAAAAAAAAGAAAAGTGTTTTTAACCCTTTGTTTCAGAAGATGCTCATTCCACGGACACTTCTGCTCCTCTTTCAAGTATTGTAGCATCCAGCCTTTAGCTAAAAATGGCTAAATGCAATTCCTTGGCAGACCAGGAACTGCATCATTGCAACAACCTCCCACCACTCTTTTTCCTTTTTTTTTTTTTTTTTTTTAATTGAGAAAGAATATAGAGGGTTTGTAGCCTTTTCTTCCCAAAGAAGCAAAGATATTGTAAGTGTAAGAAAACGATGTGAGTCAGGCCAATCGCCATCAGGAATGGTGAACCATGCTCCAAAAAGAGCAATTTAACTATGCAGGGACCTCTGGACAGCCAGAAATTTTAATTTAATTTCTATATGAACATGAAGTTACTTTGCTGTTTGTCAGTGTTATCTCTTAATCACATATTCATCACAATTCTTAACATGGAAAAGCTGTTTAAAAATCAGAATCCCACAATAATCACTGTAAAATATTCCTTGGCCTCCAAGCAAACAGTATGGAACTAATTCTAGAAGAATTAAATAAAGTAACATGTAGGCTGTCATTGCCGAGTTCTTCAAGACAGGAATGAGCACACCCACTCAGAGCAGGAACATCTTAAATCTGTAAAGGACCAAAATCGTGATTCCAAATTAAAAAATAGACAGGGAAACATATTGAAATTTCTTTTTGTCTTACCTGGAAGAGTCCTACATGAAAGCTGTCACTGCCTCATCTGATGCTTTTACTTACATGCTGAACAAAGTGCTACTGTTGTTCTTTTCTACCTTATTCACTCTTGCCACCAATGCATATAAGGCTGTGGTGCACAGATCATTGTTTACTGGGATTTTTGGAATAAATCTAAAAAAAAAAAAAGACCAAAAAAAAAAAGACAGTGTCCTTTAAGTTCAGTTATATGAAGAAGCCCAGTCCACCTCCATATCTTAATTCACCACAGTTAGTAAAAAGTGGTGCTTTTTTAAAAAGAGCTTACATAATTTTAACAGGTGCATTTTGTTTAATCCATTTTAATACTTAATTTTGATGCTTCAGTCTGACAGCATTTGTTTTACTAAACCGTAGTAAGAGCGAGTGACTTGACTTTGCTTTTCGATAACAAATCTTGGAACTCTGTAGCACAGCGTAGCTACATCTGCCAGCCAAGGCAGGGCTGCAGGAAAACACCTGATACATCCCAAGGACTTCTATAGCAGAGGCAACTGGAGCGACTGCCTCAGTGTGTGTTTTTGATATGAGCAGGTTCTTCCTGACTGACTTTAGTTTTCAACTGGCATTGAACCGACCTATTAAAAAAACCACCCCAAACAAACTACCAAAAAAGGGAATATTTTCCACTCAAGTGGAAAACTGATTTAGTGATGTTTTCCTCCCCAGAAGGCTGCCTGCTTTTTTGTTACATGGTGCAGTTTCAACATCAAACTAACCTTATTTATTCCAGAAAACTCCAAACAAGCTAGAACTGTTCTCCCCCAAATCACAATGGTAAAGTGACATGTGAGTATCTTTCAATGCCATCCATCTAACTCCTAAATTAATTCACATCTTACACCTTTCTGGAAGTCAGCCAAAGAGATTTATAGGTATGCACGGCCCTGCTACTCATCAGTGTTGGACAGGGAGATGTCTGTCTGGCACATTTCTGTTTCTGGCTGATCTCAGGAACAGAGTTCAGCTAAGAGCCTACTACTTAAATTAAGAGAGAATTAATCTTTTTAGGCACTTTCCCTTGATGATGGTCAGATTTCCAGTTTCCAAATATAGTGCATGGATGGGATTGAATCAGAAATTCATTCACCACAAATCAGGATACAGTGTTCAGCAGCCCACAGGGAGTGGGGAATGCCAGGTTTCTAAATAGAATTCCAGCACATGGTAAGGAAGTGCTGATGACAAATCAAAGCCCCAAGCAAGGAAATTATTATTGTAGTACACTGAAGGGTGTCTTTCCTGTGGATTTGTGGATTTAAGGCAAAAAAAAATAAGTCCTCCTGTGAACATCTAGAATTCATTCATCCTAGGACCAAGATTAAACTCTATCAGTAAGTTTTAATTGTGCTCTCAAATGAATTTGGTATCTTCACTATAGAGGTATCTCAGTTTATACCCTTTTTTGGAGTGTAGGTAAAATACAATTTGATATGGCCATTTTACATGATTGCAGTATCTAAATTCCAGAGCAATTTCCTGATACTAAGCTGTGCCTGTCTCATTCTAGGTTTTATTTTCTAAAGCAGAGTTCAAGATTGCTTCCCTTCCGTCGTCAATGAAAACATACAAATGCTTCTTCAGCTACATTTAAAACAAATACGTTCATTATAGTTGCTCAGATACTTTATCAATTTAGCTTTAATTAAGTTCCTGTCACTTGTTGCTCTGCAATATATAATTCCCATTAAGTCATGACAAATTTAGTTTTCAGTTGCTCCAGGAGATGTTAATGTGAACACATCAATATTCATATGTCTTGACAGATCATGAGGTTTTATAAATTGCTTTCTCTAAAACAATTTTTGTGATATCAGAGGTGTTCCTGTGATATCACAAAGGAAGCCTGAAGCTGAGACACATGAAAGACCATTTGCACATTATTTCTCCAGAGAGAACTGAGGTATTTGTTTTAGGATAAATTGTGGTTAAATGCTCAGTTCAGACATTAAAAAAAAAAAAAAAAAGATTATTAGTGGCTCAATTCAGTTACCATTTCATTTTGGTAACACCAGAAATTTAACATGGTTTACAGAGAAATTCAACATATGGCTGTAGGAAAACACATGTAGTCATGGAGCAGCGTGTGCTGGAATGAGGGAGTCTCAGAGCTGGGGTTAGGTCTGAAGCACATCACATGTCTGTTTGCATTGTTAGAAATAAATGAAGATAGGTGATGGCTTTGTATTTATAATATGTATCTAACAGGAAAGCTCCCATGTGCATTTAAAACACTGTTGTAATGGATTTTACTTCTGCAAATGTAAGGAAGATAAAAGCAATGTATAACACTCCTGCAGTGAACATTAGCACTTATATAATACTATTACTAGCATATTGCTAGTATAAGCAAAAAAGGCCTTTAATATCTCAATTAAAATAACCTTGAAGAATATGATCAGATATAGCTCTGAACTTAACATCTACTGAAGTCACCTAACAGCCATTTAGGTCTTTGAAAGTCTCATTTCCTTTCTGCTTACGCTAGGAGAATGGTTGCACAGTGGTCTTTTTCAAAAAAATTGAGGAGGAAATTACTGCAGAAGAAAGACAATATAATTGTTCTCCTGGTGATTATTTCTCTTTGCCTTCATATCTTTCTCTGAAAAGGAATTTACTTACCTCTTCCATAATGCTTATTCCTGAACATGTATTGTCCAAATACTTCTAGCCCCATAGCAGCATACATGACTATTACATCTAAGGTGGGTATTTTGTGGTAGTTTGGGGAAAAAAAAGTGGAAAAAAATGTGCTTAAGATCTAAGGATTATTTAGGTCTCATTAAGCAATGGCAAGAGCTACTATCAGCAAGGGTTAGTGATAATGGGTTGAGTCAGCCAAGTGGAACCCTTTATTTTGATACACAGTGTAACCCAGCTATGATCAGGGTTAGGGCTAGGAAAAACAAGGAAGAGCTTGGTTATGACAAGATCTTTTAAATACCAGTGAGTTAGAGAAAGGGACAAAGCTGGTAAGGGATAATTTTGTTTTCATATGCACATAGATTAACTATGGTAAAGGCCAGCCATTCAACAGAAGAAATGCTGAAAACCACAATTTATTTCTGGGGCCCATATACTCTGGAAGCCTAGATTACAAACTGCTACTAGTCCAAATTAAGAGATTAAAATTTGAAAACAACAGAACTGAAGATATTTCCAAAGTAGGACAAAAATTAGGAGCTTCTTGGTCATGCTTAGCTCTTAAAACTGTGATAGTACAAGGCTTTTTTGGGAAAAGACCACTCTGCAACCCTTCTCCCAGGGTAAGCAGAAAGAAAATGAAACTTTAGAATACTTAAATAGCTGTTAGGTGTTTCTAGCTATATGTAAATCTCAGGAAGTTTGCATCCTGGGAGCAGTCACCGATGTCTTGGTGTACCAAAGATGAAGATCTTTAAGACTGATGCTGCTGTAAATACAAAAGTTCACAGCCAGATGATGTTGGGGGGTGAGGGGTGGATTTGGCATCTCTCTGTCCATTACAAAATATGGCAATGCCAGTTTGGATGAGAATCTGAGTGCTAGGTTCTTGGCAAAAAAATTGGCATACCTGATGCGTGATCTTTAGTTTTAAATTTATTTAGTGTCTTAGACCCCAAGCAAGCTTAAAGGGTGTTACATGGTCACCTTGGCACACTATCAACAGCATGACGGAGGAGAATTTTGGCCAAAGAAATAAAGGGAAACCCCTACTCTTATAATAAAACAATGCCAAACAGATGGTAACCAATTCAATGCAGGGTGAGATGTCAAAACATGTCAAGCACCATACTGGGACCTGGTTAGGAAAAAATCACAGAGCAATTATATTCTGTTATGCTTTTGAGTGGCCTATTAATTTAATAGGAGGAAATAAGTCTTTGTTTTGTACAATTGCAGGTCTGCTGATGATCTTCAAGTTAAGTGAGGTCATCTGCAGCAGCAGCTGTCAAGATTGAGAATATAAAATCTGACCATTATAAAGACAAAGAACTAGTGTACTATGATTGCTTTTGATAAAAATATCAGAAGTATGAAGGAATCATCACTTTTATTCTGAAGACTTCAGATCCCCAATTTAAAGAAAAATGCTACATGTTTTCTTCTGAAAAGGTACTTATAATTTTTACCTGAGACTTCATTAATGGCTACTGAGGTTTTATCACTGAAACTGTACATCTTTTCCCCTCTCTCCTCTACTCCCTCCATCTGCTGCTTCAACTTCTTAATGTTTGTAACACTTCTGGTGCAGCTGTATTGTTATGCTACTATTTCATTGTGCTGGTAGAAATTCTTTACATGAGTCTTTTACACAGCAGCAAAGAAGACAAAAACAGTAAGTGATCCTTTCCCACATAGCTGCCTCTTGCAAAATATGTTTAAAGGCCTCCTTCAAGGGAACTTCTGTAACCTGAGCCCTCACATAAATTAGGAGGAAAGCTGTACCTGTCCCAAACAATGCTTTCAACAGCCAGCTTTCTTACTTGCAAGCACTCAACAGCACACAAAGAAGAAATCTTTATTTGCAAAAATTAAGTTATAAACATAAAAACCATAGCAACTAAACTCCTATCTTTGTTGAACCCACTGGGCAGTTGAGAGGCCAGTAGCCCAACTCAGGCAGACTTGTTAGCCAAGCAGCTCACCTGGCTGGTCAAACATAAGGTATTGTGTGGGAGAGCCAGAGGTAATGTTCACGTTTTAGAAGGGAGAAGGTAGCCTAATGTGGATGAGAGGGAACCTTTAATGACCCTTCTCCTCATTCAGTTTGTGGATCAGCTGTTATACACCATCCAGCAGAGAGGGAATCAGCCACGCCTTGTTATTTGAACACAAGGTGGAAATGGGCTATCAGAGAGAGAACCCAGCTCTTCTGTTTCCCCTCATTTGCTAGATCTATAGTATACAGACAGGGTAATTTCCCAACTGGTGATTAGTTTCCCAACTGGTGATTAGTTTCCCAACTGTCATTAGAAACAGTGCAGACATTTATCAGTGCTTTTAGCAGTTGAAAGAGAGGAGGCTAATGGCATTTGTGCTGGAGAAGGTAGGCTGGAGAAAGGGAAAAACAGAGGAGCCTAAAGTTCTTCTCTTAGTTTGAATGGCAGACAATAAGGCTTGTCCAAAGCCTAGGACAGAGTACTCTTAAGACATGGTAAGGTTCCAAATATCAAGGCAGGATGTTGTATTCTACTAATGTGGTAGAACAAAAATTGACCAGTTTATGAAAAGGAATCTTTTTATTGCCCTTAAGTGCTGATCTCTCCTGTGCCTCATCCTTGTGGATGAGACATAAACAATGACAGCATCCTGAATGGAATCCAAAAAGCAAATTGACAGTGCAGGTGGTGGGCAATAAATTAGATTTTAAAAACTTAGTAACTTGAAATGAACCCGGATGTGTAAGTTTGAGACAAGAAATACACTGAAAATATGTCAGTGTTCCAGGGGGATCAAGAGGTGGAAGGAAGCACACATCTGTAAAATGATTTGTATTAAGTCACGAATCAGTAAATCCATCAGTGCATTACTTTATCAGCTAGATGCCAAGCCAGTATTAGCATAATTAAAATGATTGTTGGATAGCATAACATCTTGTTTTATGTCACTATACAGCAGCATGATTATTTTTAAGGAACCTCATCACCTAGAATTCTGTTACCAGCTTCAATCCTGCCAAGACACTATGTAAAAATGAGCTGCATTTTGTGATAGCGTCCCGTGTTTTGCATAACTGTGATGTTTGCAGATAGCAGCAATGCTTCATGCTGATGCTCTCCACCGGCATCACTGCACTGCTCCATTGTTAAACAAGGTCATGCTGCTCTCCACTTGGCATTTTGATGGATGGCGCACGTAGGCACTTTGGAGGGGGTGCCGAGGTGGAACGTTTTCACCAGTGCTTCACTTGGAAGCTAACTGCCTTACACAAGAATAAAATGACCATGCCTATCACTAAAGAAAATATAAATAAATTCGGACATAGAAGTCAAATACGCATTTTACAGGAAGATTTAAAGCTTCTGAAAACATTTTTATTTCCCCTCTGGCTGCCCTACCTGGCAGTTAGCAGCTGCCAACTATGACATCTAGTCTACGGTTGAACCGGCTCCAGTCAGAACTATTAAGAATGAGTCATTTTGGCCTTTTAGCACTTGGCAAAGAGGAGGTAAAGCACAGGAAAAGTGGTGCTCACTTTGCAGGACAAATCCCCGAGAGCAGACTGCGCTTCAGCCACACAACACAGCAGTACCCACAGCCGCGACCTGGCACTGCTCATGCCCGGCTGACGGCTGCGAGGGTTCTGCTCTGTCTTCCCCTTCACCTCTTCCATCTCCCCGCCACAGCCGGGCAAGAACGGCCCCTTGCTGGCCCCCTAACGGATCCCGAGTGAGAGAGCTAGCAGCTGCGCGCAGCAGCTCCAAGCCGCCCAACCTCTCGGCAGCAAGCACGCCACAAACACCGCCAAAGGGACGGTTAGAAACCGTTACCGGCCCACCCCGGGGCGTGGCGCACCAATGACATCCCCAGGGGCCTCAGCCCCTCCTCTAGGGAGGCTGCGGCTTTCGCCGGCTGCGCTTCCGCTGGGTCCGTCTCGGGATTCGCCGAGGCCGGGGCGCGTAGTGCGCGTCAGCGGAAGTGATGGCGACTGGGGTACGCCTTTCGCTGCGTTCAAACCTGGATGGCGGTAAAGTGGGACGGCAGGTGGGGAGTGCGGCGCAGGGGGTTGTGGGATGGCTGGAGGCCACCGGCACTGAGGGGAGTCCGGAGCCGCGGCTGCGGGAGCATAGGCTCTGGCTTCGCGTGTGGCAGCACCGTCAGGTGGGCTGTGCACCGTCAGGTGGGCTGTGCACCGTCAGGTGGGCTGTGCACCGTCAGGTGGGCTGTGCACCGTCAGGTGGGCTGTGCACCGTCAGGGTTTTTTTTCGATCTGCAGCGATTCCCTTTCCCCAAGCACGTTAATTGCTGTGACACTCAGACGTCTCAGCTAATCTTAATAAATTCTGTCTCCGACGAAATACAAATATTGCTTAATTTATAATCCGTCTTATCCCCCTTTCTTGTTTAAAGTCACCCATGCTTTTGCTTGAAAGTCTCTGTTCTCTTTTTCAGGTGATCTTTTATAGACGATAGTCTGTAAAGATGTTAAAGTTTAAATGCGGTACCCGAAATCCGGTAGAGGCAGGACCAATGGAACCCATCACCAGCCGAATTTCTCGGCTAAATTTGCTCTATCAGGTAAAGAGTGTCTGGCTTGCGATTGACTGATTAGCGGGATGCATCAGTGCCTGTACCCAGCGTATCAAAATACCTTATTGCTTGTTTGTGTGGATGCTCAAAGTGTGCCTGTGTGGCTCTTTCGAGGAGGAGCAAAAGAAGGGAATAACTTACAGTTCAAAGTGTGTAGCTGGTTTGCACGTAGTTCAGTGGATAGTACCTGACCTTAGGTTTAGGTGCATCTGTGTTTTAGCCCAAGTGGATTTTCCCAAGTAAAGATGAAACGTTTGCATGCACTGTCCTGTAATCTGTGTTTTTTTCCATGGGTGATGTAGCTGAGGATTTGTCATGAGATATATTTACCTAACCAGCTGCTGTTTGGCCATCTGAGCTTCAGCTTTTCCTTCTAGAGCTAATATTGATAACGATTGCTTAGACTATTTATTTGTACCATGAAAAAAACACATGGTACAATGTCAAGAAAAAAGCCAGTCAGATCAGAGTCATCAGTAGGATGTAGATTCAGGAAAGCTGTGATTTGAGTGTTAACAGTCTTTAGAGGATTGCCTTGTCTAAAAGTAAAATACCTGTGACAGCTATTGCAGACAGACATAGCGGATTTATTTATTTACCTCACGCTTCTATGTAATTTGTCTAATTTCCGAAGTAGTAATTTAAAAATTAATCTACTTGGTACATATGTTATTGATTTAAGGCTTTTCATTGTTGTTGGAGACTCCATCTGCTGATGCTTCTTTTTTTTTTTCCAGGGGAAGCCACTCTTTGTGACTCAACAGCAGATGTCCCCTCTCTCCCGAGAAGGCATTCTCGATTCTTTATTCGTTCTTTTTGAAGAATGCAGAAACCCCGCTTTAATGAAAATTAAACATGTTGCCAACTTTGTCAAGAAATGTAAGTTTATTTATACTGGTTTTCAGGTGTCATGAATGTTTAAATAATGCTTTAGTTGCTTTGACTCATCAATGTCTGTAACCGAAGAGTTTGAGCATCTGACTTTTTGTGGGCAGACTCAATATTGCAAAGGGGATCTTGGCAGCCTTGGTAAGAGTTTATTCATGTCCACAAAAGTCAAATGCAAGTGGCTCTTGAAGTGCTGTGGTTTGAATGTGCATCCTTTGTAATCTGTGCTGTATGCTTGAGGAGACCCTGTCTTTAAAAGTGTCTGAATACTGCAAATACAACAAAGCTGTATGCACAGCAGAGGGATGTCAGAAGTTGAGAGCAGGACAGTGACTGAAGGTATGAGAAAAACAATTCTCAAAAAGAAACTTGATAATCCTTGGCTCTTTCAGTAATCTTTTGAATTTCATGTGTTGTCTGAATTTTGCATGTGTAGCTCAGAAATAGTAATTTTTTGCTTTGGAAAGGTAATGTCTGATAGAGTAAATATTTTACTGATAATGTGCTCAGATTCCTTTTGGGGAAAGTTAAAACAAAGGTTCATCTTTTTTTCTATTAAGATATACTAGAAAGGCACTTGGTTAAAAGTAACTTATCACGCTCTCTGTGATAGTTCAACTACTTCTGCATGTTATTAGTGCACTCATCTGCTAGTCTAAGGAATTTTTAGAACGATCTACCATAAGCAACTGATTATCACAGTGCATGCTGGCTGAAACTAATCCAGGAGAAGCTTGAAGTGCCTCTGAAACGTGAATGGTTATTTGTTAGACAATAGACTAGTGCCTCCCACAGGCAGAGGAGAAAACCCTGCCGCTTGGCTCAGAGAGCTTGTCTGGGTAAAGCCCTTCCAGAGTGCACTTTGTATTGGTAAGGGATGGTTGGAGAGGAATTAGAAAACAAAAGAGGCTGTCAGCCTATGATGTTATGAATGGGACAGTTATGGTTACTATGGGAACCGTCTTAACATTTCCGGATTCTTTTGCATGTGTCATATTTCAGCCTTAACTCCGCATTAACACAGCCTTTCCTATTTCTTGTGCACACACTGTTGTTTTTTTAAGAAGCATATTCTTGAATGATTTAACATTTCTTGAGAGCCTGGAGCTAATTTTTTTTTCTGTTTGTTTTATTCTTCATATTTGATGTTGTGCTTGTTCTGAAATGCCACTTGGCTAATGTAGAAACAAGTATCTTATTTTTATAGATGCAGAAACTATAGCTGAACTGAGGGAACTGCAACCCAGTGTGAAGGATTTTGAAGTAAAGAGTGTGGTTGGCTGTGGTCACTTTGGAGAAGTAAAAGTAGTAAGAGAGAAAGTTACTGGTGATGTATATGCTATGAAGGTGATGAGCAAGGAGTCCTTGTTGGCACAGGAGCATGTATGTATATTTTTCTGCTATGATGGTAGAATAACAAGTTACAATTTGTTGAACGTTTTTTTTTGTCACTACTATTTGAATTAAGTTAAAAATGTATCTCAAGAAGGATCATTTTATGTTTCAGTGAAGTAATAGGTTTGTATGTAGTTTTGCATGTTTAAAAGCCAGACTATAAATCTGTTGGGTGAGGTGCCATTCAAAACAAAAAAAGGCCCTTGTCTTAAAGAACTTACCATCTGATTGTAAGGCAAGAAGAAAACAAATGAAGAAAACATTGGATCAGTATTGATCAGCTTGAGGATGGCTTCAGTTTTTAGGCAATCTATTCATTAAGGTTTGGGGTTTTTTTAATTTTATTTTAAGGAGTGATGTAGAATGTTGAGAGTGAGTGTGAAGGCAAACTGGTTTCTGGATTTTTATGGAGAGCCTCTCACTAGCTCAAGAAATGTGTTACTTGAAAACTTAAAAAAAAAAGGGTAATAGATGTTGGTATAGTTTGGTGATAAACAGAAGTTAATGTTTTACTGATGTGAGATGACAAGTAGGACAGAGATACTCTGTGAAAAGACCTTGTGGATTTGTACAGCAATATCTGCATCAGTCTTTCCCAAATATAGTGCATTCAGGTTGCTTCTGGGATCCCTTAGCATTGTTTGTGGCTATCAGAAATGAAGATAAACTGAAATGACTCTTGCTATGGCGTTGGTTGACAAGAAAGCAAAGAATATGATAATATCCTCAATATGACACTTCCTCAGTCTTGCTGACTGTAGTTCAGTGAAAACAGAGAATGTTGATTTAAATGAACTTGCAGTATCTCTGTAATAAAATTATTGTCTTATTGTCTGGCTGCACATCTGAATAATTAAATAGTTGCTAGAGGATGATTTCAAGAAAGCCTTGTATTTGAATATGCTACACTGAATGTATTACTGAATTAGCTCTAAGATGCTACCCCATCATTGCTCTAGCTTCTTTTTTTGCTTGTCTGATTCTTTTTGAGATCAGCTTTGTTTTATTAGAGCCAGTCCAGATGAGGTCAGCTAAGAGTGCCCTCCAGACTGGTGGATGCTTCACCAGTTTGAAAGGGAAGCTGGCCTTTGCTGCAGGGACTATTCAGCTGAAAGCAAGCTAGACAGCAGAAGGTGGAAGGTTAGCTGAAAACACAGAGATGTAAAATTGCTTTTTTTAAAGGTGCACATCACAAAGCAATAGCATTTAATATTTCCTGTGTAATTTTTTTGGTGATGAGTGCCTTTGGCACAGTTTCAAATCTTTCTGAAACTAGGGGATTCTAACTCATCTTCACCATGGTGTAACTGAACACTTCCTTTTTATGTAGGTGTCATTTTTTGAGGAAGAACGGAGTATATTATCTCAGAGCACCAGTCCATGGATTCCACAGTTACAATATGCATTTCAAGACAAGAAAAATCTCTACTTGGTAATGTCTGGTCTTTTCTCCTCTTTTGAACACTGTTGCCATTGTTAGGTTGAAGAGCAATGTGGTGGTTGAAATCAGCTCATCTTCAGTAAATCTTCCTGTGTTACGTGCCACTGTTTGATATGTGCCCAGTGTAATATGGAAAAGTTGAATGAAGTATCTTTTGTATATGTGAGCTATATCTGTTCCTTTAAAATTACATGTAGGTTATGGAGTATCAGCCTGGAGGGGACTTGCTGTCACTCTTAAACCGATATGAGGATCAACTAGATGAGAGTATGGTGCAGTTTTATCTTGCAGAGTTGGTTTTAGCCATTCACAGTGTCCATCAGATGGGTTATGTACACAGGTAGGTAAAAATGATGTTGCATTTCAAGTAGCATTTGATCACTATCATTCCAGAAAGTGTTTTGTAATGGTGCATTCTTGGGGTTTTTATACTCTTTTCTCTTTCAGACAGTATTTCACATGCTGCATTGGAAGAGAAAATTAGAAAATTAATCAGACTGCAACTATAATTGTAGCTAAAGGCATTAACTTTGATGTAAAGTTCAAACTAACATCAAGAAAGGATTGTTACATGTATTTTCTGGAGGCTTAGTGAAAAGGAGGCCTGAATGTTGCATTATAAAAAATTAAAATCTTTTTCAGAGATTGTTGCTTTTTAGGACCAAGTAGTCTGGGAAATTAGTGTAACTGTAAAAGCTTGTGTGCTGATTGGTGGACAGGGCAGTAGAGGATGTTGGAGTAGTTAAATATCACAGAGTTTTCTACAGATCATCTCAAGGCTTGAAGGCTGTTACTGTGTGCGTTTTCAAATCATACTGGTTTTTAATAAATATATCCCATTCTGAGGCTTTGGGAATGTTATGAAGTATTTTTATGTTCTGAGAAACTGCAGTGGCTGCACTCAGAGCATAGGCTGTGGCCTTTTAGTGCAAGGTAGCTGCCTGGATTTGAAAGGTGTACAGAAGTTGTGGGGAAATCTGGGACGAAAGCGACATAATACTTCACTGTAGCTTAGTTACAGCATAGTCAGGGTACAAATCCATCTTCTCCTTCCATCTTATGTCAATAATTACTAATGTTCCATGATAGTGGGAACTTTACTACTTCCATATTTGCTTGGAAATAAGACTCACACTTATTGAGGTTTTATTCAGCTGAGCACACAGATTAGTGTAGCTGAGCAGGGATATCCTGTCATCTGACTGTGACAGTGGGGAGTGGTATGGAAAGGTGTTGATCACTTTCTTCTTGCTTACAGAGATATCAAACCAGAGAATGTCCTTATTGACCGAACTGGGCACATCAAACTGGTGGACTTTGGGTCAGCTGCCAAAATGACAGTAAACAAGATGGTAATCATGTGGATTTAAACTTTGTCTAGGGCTTGTTTGGATAGTCCAGTCACAAATGGAAAACTAACTTTATCTGTTCCTTGATTTTACTTAGTTCAAAAACCAGTACTTTGCCAATCACAAATGCAGGGTAAGGACGTAGGGGTGACACAGGATGGAAAGAGGACAGGGAGTATTTATGTCTAAATTTGATTATTTTTGAGGTTTCAGCTATGATGTCCCTATTCCAGTTGAAGCAGTAGTGCTGGAGTATGCATAGTGCTAGAGTGTATATATACTGCTTAAAACCTCAGTGTTCAGTATTTCTCTGCTTTTTAGAGTGCTGCTTTTCTACTTTAGCTGTTTGTGCTTTGTAGTAACAGTCAGCTCTGATAATTTGCCTCTTTTTACACCAAAATAGCTTGCTTTTTGTTTGTTTATTATCAGTTTCCTTAACCTTGCACTTTTTGCTTAACAGCCTTGCTTAAAATTACTTACTTAAAATTCACTGAAAATTGTCTCATTTAAAAAAAAAGGAAACTGATGTATTTTATTACCCAGACCACAGCGAACAGGAAGTGCTGTAATTTCACGTGTTGTACTTTTGCTTCTAGGTAAATGCCAAGCTACCTGTTGGCACACCTGACTACATGGCACCAGAAATGTTAATGGGGTTGAATGGGGATGGGAAAGCTTCTTATGGTCCAGAATGCGACTGGTGGTCCCTAGGAGTCATTGCCTATGAAATGATTTATGGAAAAACTCCTTTTGCCGAAGGGACTTCAGCAAAAACTTTCAATAACATTATGAACTTCCAGGTAGAGAGAACTCCTTCCATGCTCCTGAGGAAAACTGTTGTACCTAAAGATTGTTTTTACACTTTAGAAAATAAGCTTGCGGATCTCTTACTATGTCATGTTCATAAAATATTTAGATAATATGCTTTATACTGGTTTTATATATCTTTTTATTGTAGATACCCAGTTATTTTTTGTAGCAGGTGTCTAAAAATAACCATCTGCAGTGCCTGAATTTAAAAAAGATCTAGCTGTCCATCTTAGGCAGCAATAGTTACAGCATGTTTTTAGTAACAGTCAAAAAAGTTGATAGGAAAGAAAAAAAAAAGTGTATCTGGGAGGAAGAGAACAAAGAAGAGATATCTGTTATATTGTCTTTTATGGAAATTAGGAATATCAAATTAAAATAGCCAACACTAACTATAGTACAGACCAAAGGACACTTATTATAGCACATTCTCATGCTGAGGAGCTCTTTGCCCTAAGTTTGGAGCTACTGAGTGTTTATATATCTTCAAGGAGTGACTAGAAAATTTCACAGAAGAATCTATCGAGATCTGGCAAATACGAAGACCTCATCTCTAGTTTAGAAAACCCAAAGCCAGAAATCTGTGGATATTTGGGAGAATTTTCTGGGGAAGTGCTTTGTTTTACTCCTCCATTTGTGTATGTCATTGGCCATTGTTCAATGTAAGATGGTGATCTGGAATTACCATTTATCTGGTGGAGAACTGTTGTTCCTTTGTTCTTATCTCTACTGCAGTAAACGCATATAAAAGCCTATCTGGAAAAAAATGAACAATACTTTTATTTGCGTGCCATAAATATTTATCCTTTGTGCCTGATGTATCTCTGAATAATGGAACTTAATCATACTGTTCTGGGACTGTTTTCCTACTGAGCAGAAATCCTGTTCTTTCTAATGCAGAGATTCCTGAAGTTTCCAGAGGATGTGAAAGTTAGTAAGGAATTTCTTGACCTGATCCAAAGCCTGCTTTCTGGACAGAAGGAAAGGCTGGGTTATGAAGGGCTCTGCTGCCATCCATTTTTTTCTAAAATTGACTGGAATAATATCCGTAACTGTGAGTAGAATAATACTGTATTTGTTAACTAATGTTACCCAAAGAAACAGGAATTCAGTTTTACAATGTGAGTATTTACATGTGTTTCAGCTGAATAATGTTATTAATGAAACAGGGCCTGTGTTTTTAAAAGAAACAATTCATTTTGGTTTTTAGATAGGATATGTTAAATCTCTCAGGTGAAAATTTTGAGGCAAAATGAAATTTGATACACTGCCATATAAATTTCTGATGCAATTGCCATACTGCTGCAATCACTAGACTGAAACTCAAAATGTTTCTTCCCATGGCCTTCCTCATATTAAAATGCATCAGTATGTTCTTTCAGGCCTTTTCCTCTTCAGTTTGCTTAATTTTGGCTTCGTCTCATTATTTTTTGTTGTATCTTCTGCTTTCTTTTTCAGTGCTTGTGATCCAACTTCATTTAAGATTGATTTTGTTTATTTTTTTGTAGCTCCTATAGGTGATAAAATATCAGCAGTTATAGGGGCATGGAGTTTTTCAAAATTAATGTGGCTAATATGACTAGTTTTTCTGTCAAAAATATATTCATTCCAGTAAGATTGGAATAAAACCAGTGAAGCATATACTTTTCTATGCAGAAAATTGTTTATAATACTGTGGGAGCAGTGAAATATAGTATTTGAAAGTATTGAGGCATTAGCTTCATGGCAAAACCAAATATTTCACAGATCACGAGTGATCTATGTATAGTGTCTGACTTGTGTTGGATAGTATTTTAAATTATTTGGACTGTGAGATTATCTGAGCAAGGAACATGTCTGCCTTATATTCTTTATCAAATATGCTGTAAGAGCAATGATTGTGCTCCATTTTCTATGATAAATTGCTAAGCCAGTGCTTCTACTTTTGATGACTATCTAAGCACTTCATCTGTCAGCTCCACAGAATGTTTACTCACTTTTCTGTTGATTCATTAATTTTGAACTTGTGGAGCTGCTGTTCTGTTAAATTCCATTGTTTCTCCCCTTTGAGAGCCATTGAGCCTTGAGTCTCTCTCATCCTTTTAACATGCATTTCCCAGACTTCACCTCTCTCTCCTTCTTTCCCTAGAGCCCTGCCTAAGCCACCAGTTTCATTTCTGAAATTTTTATATTGCATTTGCATCATATTATCTCTGATCTGGAAAGAAATAGCATGTGAGCATATGTTCTGGTGTTTCCTTGGCAATTGCCTGTCCTGCATACACACAACCGCATGAGTTGATTGACTGTTTTGCCATTTCAAGTGACAATGGTGATACTGATGGACAAGCTGGTAGGCAGCCCTGATGTTGTTAGAGTGCTGGAATAATCAGTCATGGTTTTACAAAAAAAAAAAAAAAAAAAATCACATTTCTGCCTGCAGCTGGCCAGTGGATTGCATCATTCCCTGTAATATCCGGACCTACCTGCTGTGAAGATTCATGCATTTTGACCCCTGAGTTAGTTGTTACGTCTCATACTTCATAAAACCTCACTGTAACTAGCACAAAACACAGCAGTCTTCCTGCTTTTAGTAGCAGATTCGATGTATCACCTATAGCTTTGCTCTCTGCAGTGGTTCTCCATTTGCTGGTTTATTCAGGGCAGTGCCACTGTTGTTCTAGTCAAAACTCTTGTCAGGTTTGACCCAGGCTATCTAAAAGCTAAAGGTTTCTTTCTTATCTTGACCTCCACTGATAGTGGTGTTTAAACTGGAGCAATAGCAGCCTGAGGAAATGAGGAAACTAGTAAGTGCTGGAAGAGGCCACAGGATTTAGATTTAAAGAATCTCACTCCCACAAATTAATCTGGTCGCAGATTTTTAGGGTATCAAATGCTGGACTTGGTGATCTTAAAGGTCCTTTCCAATCTAACCGATTCTATGAATCTATGAGCGTTAAATTCTGTGTCAGCAGTCAGACTTTTCCTCTATTCTGTAGAAGCAGTGATGTTTCTATTTCAGATTGAGAAAGGTAGGGGAAAAAATTGCTTCACTTGCCTTGCAGGTGTTTATCATGCTGGGAGCTCCAGGATAACCATTTTTAATGCACCGATTTTGGTTAAGAATGTGTCATTAAGGAGTTTTTCAGTGTTACATTTTGTTGTTATGGTAACCTATGAAACACTTGACTTTTCAGCAAACTCCTTCCCAAAAGGTAGTTTCTTCTAAAAAAAGCTCCCAACTTCCTTGGGTTCAAGTAGCATGTGTCTGTCAAAGCAGCTCTTAGTTACAGAATCCAACCATTAAACCTAAGGTTAGGTTTAACTGAATCTGTCTCAACAGGTAATTTTCCCTTTCCTTGGAGTATTGCACTGAAGTATATTTATAGATTCTACTCTCTATTTGTGGATTTCTATTTAATGACTTCTAAAGTTTCTATAAAAACTTCGCCCAAAACAGACGCCACCACACTCCCCCAAACAAAGGAAAACAAAACATTGAAAGGTTGGGCTGATTTACTTGACAGAATGTTCTGAAAGTGTTTTGGAATTTATTTACTTTGTGTTTCACTGAAATGATAAGGATTATAACTGGAAAGTTGATAACAGATCTATTTGAATACTTGATAGGTATCTAAAATCTATTGAACACATAGGAACCCAAAGCTCTTTGTTCTGAAGTCCGAGGCTTTCCCTTATCCTTATGAACCCAAAGCTGTCATTCAGTATGCCCACAGTTGAATGTTGTAATGTTTCATTTAAGTACTTGCCTGCAGAAAAAGGTGTTGACTTGTTCCTCTAAATGGAGATCACTTTCATGTCAGCTGAAAGATGACTTTTATTAATATTAATGTATATGTTGGATCATTGTTGTGACAGAACCACAAAGATGTTAATATTTTGTAGCTTGCTGAGAACTAGTGTAATGGCTTTTACAAAAGTGATCATAGAGAAAACATCCTTAAAGTACATCAATTGGATTTGCTGGTTTTCTACCATAACTCTTCACTCAAATAAACCTTCTAAAGCTTGAAGAGTAGTGCCTAACCTACTTAGAAAGGCTGTGCGGATGCTTTTCCTCAGAAAGCATATATAGATAAGAAAAGACAGATCCTTATTCTTAAATGTTCTGTGTTTTCTGTACATTTTGTATTTCAGTTAAGACTTTCACAGTCCCAGGGGAAATGCAGCATCTTTTTATGAATTTGCATAAAACTATTTGGAAAGGCTGGAAAGACCCAATTAAGGCAGTATTTCTTGACCTGCTCATAAATACCCCCACTAGTGCATAGTTCAAAAAGGAAAAAAACTTTCTTTCCATAAGAGACATCTAGTCTGTATCTAGTCTTGAGGATAAACTGGTTCAAGAACCACAGGGTTTGTGTGGTGGCTTTATCTTTTTTTTTTTTTTTTTAAACTTAGCAACTTACAACACCCCCTTTTCCTCTAAAAGCCACTCTTTGGAACAGATGGAAGAGGGTTGCATCCTTCCACAAGTGGGGAGGTATCTAGGCAAGCAATTGGCTTTTTTAAAACATGCGTTTCTCTACATGGCAAACAGAACATGTACATTTGTTTGTAGCATATAGGAGGCAAAAAGAGGTCTCTATACCTGACCGGTTTGTACTAGTGGAAGCATTGGGTTTACTGTCTTATGGAGTAATAGCTTTGCCAGCCTTTTGAGTGAGCCTGAAAAAAGTGCAAATTTTTCACCTTGTCAGATGGGAAGACATGGTTTTAGCAGTTAGCTCCCAGAGGCTTATCTTGACCTCCACTAAAGGATTCTTCCCTTTAAAGAAGCAATTGTTAAGCACATCAATGTATTTGCATTCACCAATCTCCATCTTTTCTCAAAATGCTATAGTTATGTGACAGCCTTCTGATTTGAAGCAAGAAATGATAATTTAACCAGAGATTATGTCACCATGTGAGCCACACTTGAGAGCAGCATTGCTTGTCTCTTATCTTGCTTTTACAAGACTACTCTGTTTATTCTGTAGATATTTTGGACATCGGACAAAGGACTCCTTTATTTTAGGAACAAAAGGAGTACAAAGAGGCTACTAAGTAATTGACAAAATCAGACATAGTGATCTAGCTGCTTTTTTTTTTTTTTTTTTTCTTTAAATATACTCCCTCTTACTCCTAAGAGAGTGTCCTGAAATTTCTCCAGAAATTCTGCTTCTCATTTTCAGTCACTGTTGACAGTTCAGAACTACTTGTATCTAGAGGTGTTTTGTTGAATGATTATTGTTCCCAAGTTTTCTTTTTAGTTGCTGCTGTTTCTTGAAGCAAATATTGTAATAAGGTTATACTGCAAAGTTGCAGAGTGTTTGGACTGTTAGTTACGATTTTCAATGCACACAAAACAGGGCACATGATTTTTTCATTGATTTTTAATTCAGTGTTCACAATTTCTCTTCTTTGTTAACATCTTTTATTAAACATTAGCAGCAACTGTAGTGTAAAATGCAGTGTTCTTTAAACTAGTTTCCCATCAGCCCCAAAGGTTTGCTCTGTCTCGCATTCAGTTTTATCTTTTTGCATCCATTGTTCCCCTATTCAGTGCTTTTCATCTTTTTATGTGCATGCTGATCTTAGGCATATTCAAATTATATTTTCTTTTATGCATGTGGTTTGACTAGGAATTTTTATTGTTGATGGGGGAATGACTTCCTTTTTAACTGCAAGGTTTGGAAGATGACTCTTAAGATCTTCTTAGCTAATTTCTGGTGAAAAGTCAGGCACTAGATCTCTCTCTCAAAGATGAAGTTATCTGTCACTGAGGATTATCTAACAGAGCTGGGTTTTTGTTACCTCTTTAAGAAAGATGCTAGACTTCCCCAGATGAAGAGAATAGTTTTCTGTATTACTTTACCTCATAGACAGAATCCATCTTCAAAGACAATCTTAAAAACCCCAGAGCAACCCCTTCCTTTAAGAGGACATGCAAAGTTCTTTCAGCAGAGGTCCTAAATGAAAAAATATTATTACCTGAACTTATTCTCCTCTGCTATGAATTAACCTTATCTTTGGGCTTATATTTGCCCTAAAGAAGATATATTTAAACTGCTTTCTGTGGCTTCTCTGTTTTTAATCGTTAAGAGCATGTAGAAGTGCAGCTGGACGTTATGCTGACATTAAGTGATTAAAAAAAGCCCCAAACAGATCAATCAATCTATATTCCAAAATCATGTTTACAGTACATAAATGTCAGCATTATATTGGATAGAAATTATAACCAATAAAAGATCAGAAATTAATAAATTCCTGATATTGATAGAAAATGTTCTGGAGCCAGTAAGTAAAACTGCTTACTACAGAACCTATTTAATTTGTGTATTTCCCCCATTTATCTCATTCTAATGTACTTGGAACTGTACGTGAGCAGCATCCTATCTTCATGGAATTTCTTCTCACTTCCCTGCTTGGGAGCAGCATCATAACATCTCCTTGGGGAGCTGCTAACAAAGCCTGCGTGTGTAGTTGTGATTTGGCAGTTTCTACAGACAGGTTACCTTTTTTTTTTTTTCGGCTATTAATGCTGATCTGATAGGTAGCTTAAGAATATATTTGCCTTGAGAATGAAGAGTTAAAAAGTGGTCTGTGAAAGGCTTTGGCAACCTAGAGGGAGCTAGCAAACTCCAGCCGTGACTCATTCTGCCCGTGTCAGTCAGATAAGCATCAGCATCTGTCACGAATGCAGGCAGGTAGGGTTAAACTCCGAGAATGCAGAGAGTGAGGAGCAGGGAGCCTGCACTGCAGGGGTTGTAATGTTTGTTCCCCGTTCTTCAATCCTCATCAGCTACAGGAGACCTATACTGGATCCATGGTAACGGTTTTAGCACACTACACTTCCATCAGCTTGTGACAATGGGCTGTGTTCTAGTTGCTGACTGAAGAGCTGTTACCTTTACAGAGCAAAAAAAAAAAAAAAAGAGATTAGTGGATTTGTGGTGAGCGAGGACCTGAGTGACGAAGTAAATAAATAAAAAAATCCTTAGAAAACGTGATTTAATGAGGTAGGGATTGCACAGCAGGCTTCTGCATTCATTCCTTGCACACACGTAGCCAAGCCAGCAGGTAGCTCGGGTGCTGCACATCATTGAGAAGAACTTGTTCTTTTGTTCTCTTGGTTAATTAAACTGAAGCAAACAAGAGAAAATCAGCTGAAATTAAATAACTGCTTAACAAGTTAAGTGGTACCAATTTAGAAATTATAGTGAGAAATACATTGTAATTTTTGCTATTTATACCTCTCTTCGTAGCTGATTGTATCAGAGCCAGACTGCAGTGCTGTCCGACAAGAGTTCCAGATCTTTAGCAAGCCTTTGTAGAGAAATAAAATCTTACTGATATCTCTTCCCTGCCTAAACACCATTTAGCTTCTAGCAACTATGTTAGAATATTCCATGAGAAAGACCAGCTTGCAGCTGATTAGAAGCCCATACTGGGAAGGTTCCTGGTGATACTCAAAAAGATAGATATATCCCTTAGCTGACTAGCAAAGGATCAAGCTACATTCTCATATAGTGTCACTACTTGGATAGGTTGGAGATATTTTCTAGATGAATCAGAACTGAATTATTTTAAGTTATTTTACAATAATGATTATCTTAGTCTAGTGCTTTGATTTGACTCTATGTGTTTTAAAAAAACCCCTCACTCTAACCTGAAAAAAACCCCTCCAGAAAACAACAGTCTCAAATCACCAGCCTAAACCCCAGTTTAATCAGTGTGGGAGACATTCTGCCTGCAGAGTGGTAGCCATGTTGGTATCTTAAGGGTTAATCTCTTGTTGCTGTAATACGATTTGCGAGCAGCAGCTCAGTCTGCTTGTGTTAGCAAGATTAAAAGCAGGAGCTGCAGTGCCATTGCAAGCACTGAATGAGTGGGACTGTTGCAGAGTGAACTGTAGCTGAATTTTGCCTTTTCTTCTTGCTTTTTCCACCAGCTCCTCCCCCCTTCGTTCCTACTCTCAAGTCTGATGATGACACCTCAAATTTTGATGAACCAGAGAAGAATTCGCGGGTTTTATCCTCTACGCGGCAGCTGAACCCAGCAGGCTTCTCTGGTGAAGATTTGCCGTTTGTGGGGTTTTCATTCATCAAGGCATTAGGGATCCTCAGATCAGAGTAAGTAAGAATTATTGCTTAGGTGGATAGGACCATTGAAAAATGTGAAGGTTTGTTACGGTGAGGAAAAAGCTGTTTTAACTGCCCAGTACTCTGTTTTAGGGAAGCTGCCAGATTCTGGCTTTATCTGTTGCTGCTGTGGCTTGTACATGTCCTACCATTCTGTGATTATTTCTGGGATAAGAAGGAGGGAAGATGATAGAAAGATTGATTCTAAAGCAGTTGTTGTTAAAATTGTTGTTCAATTACTTTGAATAAGTTGTTACTGTTAACTACTTCTCAGTTAACAGTAACAAGCAGGTGATTGCATTTTGGGTATTGCAGATGCCTGAAAGAGAATGCTGAGGAGTTTGGAGATGGAAGAGAGGGGGGGTGTTATTTTATTGGGTCAGAGAGTAGGCACCAAGTGCTGGGAATGTGTGGGGCTGAATCAGTGATCCACAGAAATGGGGCTTTGCTAATCTGGAAATGTGCAGTTATGGGTCAGTGAACAAGAGAAGGAGCTTCATGGCAACTGACTGTGTGCCATTGGGTCAAGTTAAATAGGAAGACTGGGCATTGCTGTATTGAGCGTTAAGAGACTGGAGATTCAGATGAAGTACGCAGGGTGTGTGGTTGTGGAGGGCAGTAAAGATCTAGAAAAATGATGTTCAGTGGAAAGAGAACATGTTTTCTGAGGGAATGGAGCTGGAGAAAAAGAAGAACCTGAATGGTGTGGTATAAATCATTTGTTGTGGAGGGTGGTTAGTTTCTTATGACAGAGCTATTGAAAAAGTATTAGTGCAGTACATTAAGTTGAGAAGTCCTTACCTCAGAATCATGAGGCCTCTCAGGAATGCAATGGCTTTAGCTGGGTTAGTGACTCAATGCACTAAGGCACTGTGTTTTTGTGTCAACCATCGATCACTGATGCTAGTTAGTTCCCTTAAGGGACTTCGTTGTCAACCTGTCTTAATCAAGTTTGCATTTTTTTTGTCATATCGGTTGTGATAGTTGCTCTGTGGTAGGTGTGTAACCAAATCTGGTGATACTGTTGACATCTTTGATCTTGCCCACGCTGTGAATCAAGGTTATATGATGGTTATGCTAGTAATAAAAAGGGAGTCTTTGACTGTCCCATATTAGCAGAGTTGCTTTTATGATGGAAGAGGAAGGAAAGCAAAGGACCTAACAAATAAAAAAAAAAAAAGCATTCTTTTGGTGACATGATCTAATACTCTCATCAGAATTACAAAAATGGAATGTTGTATCTGTAGATACCTGGGTTAAAATCTATCTTGATTTAGAAGTGAAATAACTTACTTAGGGTGTTATCTTTTCTGCCTTGGGAACTGCAGCCCATTGATCAAGGCTACATGACTATTCATGTAACAGGCAGAAGAGGCTTAACAGTGACTGTACATGTATGGCAAAAATGTATATGTAATTGGGGCCCAGGATTAGAACTGGAGAGGAGTGTGAGGTAAAGTCTGAGGAACAGAGGTGTAACTGCTGGAGGCTGAAGGCTGAGAAGCAATACAAGTGGAGCGGAAGGATTAATCTGCTTTCTTTGTGGAGCTACTACTGAAAATGCATATTGAAGTGATATTTGAATGTTGGTAATAGACGTAAAAGGCTACAGCAAGAGAATAGAGATTAATGTGCCCAGGAGAAATTCTGACTTAAGTAAAATTTCTACTTGGTGTGGCCTGATTTTTCCTGAGCTGCATCAGAAAGACATCATATGTTCAATTTCCCCCAAAATAATCTTACAGTTTTCTTCTTTTTTGAATAAGATCTTGATAAATGCACGTTGATATTTTTAGCAGTAGCATTTTGTTCCAAGAAGGTTATTTAAATATGACAAGGAGTGTATGGAGACTTGAAAAATATCTGTATTTAAATAATGCAGTGACTAGTTTATTCTCAGTATCACTGCAACACTGGATCATAAAGCTAACTTCTTACTTATGAAATATTGTATGTTGTTTGTTTTACTTGCAGAAGCAAAGTGCTGTTTCTGTCCCTTCTAGCTTGAATATCAAATTCTAGATGGGGAAGAGAACAGTAAATTGGGGTTCAGCTTATCTGTTGTGAATCTTGGGGTGTCCTCTCTGCAAGGTCCTAAGTCATCAAGTTTATCAGTCAAGAATTTTTCTTCTTAATCTTTTCTCCTAAAGTCTAACCTTTATGGTTGCTAAGTGATGCAGATCTGTTTTCCTGTGTCTGCAGCATGATAGCTCTAATGGCTCTAGTGCTGCTCATAGTTAGGCCAGGCAGCTGCAGAGTGCTGTTAACAAGGTCCTTGAAACTTGCATTGCTTTTATAATCCATGGGCTGTCAAGCTGTGAAGTTTAGACTTATACTCTTGCCCTTCACTGTTCACTGGACACTAGGAAGCCGTAGCTGAGGTAGGAATTTCAAGTATGTCAGAGAAAAAGCAGTTAAAAAAAATTGTGCAGAAAGATAAAATAAGTTGTTCTGTTTTCCATTCTCCTCATCCAGCCTCTTGGGATTAGAAGGGTTTACCTAAGTCACTTAGACCTGTTGCCAGAAATTGTGTAGTTGGTATGCAGTTCAGAGGGGTCCACTGAATTAGTGTGTTCCATATGTTGCTCCATATCGTGAGCTCTGGGAAGGATTTGGTACCCTATACATATGTAAGATTTAACAGAAGAGTAAAAGGCTTGACAATAACATGTCATAGGAAGCAATTAGGAGAAATCAAGGGTATTGCTTATGTCATAGGTTCCTGTGCTAGCAAAGTGATTGTTAAATAAATCTCTTTTATATGATTCTAAGAATTGGGATCAGGCTTCAGAGAAGGACCAACTAACTCCTTCTCCCATCATGGCCTCCGAATTCTCAATTTGAAGGAGAAATGCCTTTCTGACTACAAATCTGGCTGCTGGTTTGGCTGCAAGTGTGTGACTGTGACAAGATAACAGGCAACTGAGAGTTTAATTCCATTAAAATCCAGCCCTATCTTACTTTCTGTCCCTAATTGTGGCTGGTCTCCAGTGCTTAGAACAAGTGAGAAAAACCCTTAGATGCCAGAAATATTCATCAAATGGTGAAAGAACGTTGTTCTTGTCCTTTGCATGGGACTAGCAGAAGCCCTAAGGCATAAGATGCATTATTAAATCCAAGGCTACTGAAATGATGAATAAAAATACATGTCTAATAAAATATACCAAAATAGCTAATAAAAAAATTAACACCTAATTAAAAAAAAAAAAGTGTAGAATGTAAATTTCTCCTGCCTCTGTCCTCTTAGACTGGAGTAAGAAGTTAAAAGGGCCTGACTACTTACGATACAAAACTTATGTTAATACAAGACACCTTCTAAACTAGAACCTAGAGAGATATCCACAGTCAACGCTGGCAGTGGGGCTAATACCTAATCCCAGTTGCTGATACAGGTTTTTTTTTTTCCTTACTTATCTATCAAAATAATAAATGCAATCCTAGCAACACTTGAATTGTGATCTGTGAGGCTTTTGTAGATGCTCCAGGTGTTTTCTGTCAGTTCCTATGTGGTATTTTCCAAGATATCTTAAAAAATCATCAGAGTTTGTGAGGTTTAGGTTGGAGATTAAGAAAAATTTCTTTCTTGCTAGAGAGGTCAGGCATTGGAACAGGCTGCCCAGGGAGGTGGAGTCATTGTCCCTGGAGGTGTTAAAAAAGCGTGTGGACTTGGCACTTCAGGACATGGTTTAATGGCCATGGTGGTGTTGGGTCAGTGGTAGGACTTGATAATCTTGGAGGCCTTTTATGGTTCAGTAAAATATTATGAGTTAAAACGGGCCAGCCTTCCAAAAAGGGGGACTATTGATTTCTTCCAATGGTTTGTTGAGTTCTGGTAAACTGTTTCACCAACGATAGATTAAAGAGGAAGCACAGGATGGGCATACCAAAAATATGCTTTGCTTCAGCTCGCTCTATTCACAGATTGATGATGGTATCACTGTTTGGTTTTGGTTGGGTTTTTTTTAGGCCTGAGCAAGCATTTACGAGGGGGCGGAAAGTACAGATGAGTATAATGCTAAAAAGAATAGAGCATGAGGGACGGGGGATGAGATTATAGGCATGTTGTGTGGGGGCCAGGATTAGGACAGATGGTGTCAATCGTTGTGAGAATGAAGAAGCACAGGTGAGTTGGGCGTTTATGAGAGTGGCACGAAAGGACAAAGGAAGGTATGAGGTATGATGCATGAGAGTGGTTAAGATACAAGTTCAGTACCCCACATCCATCTTACAGCTTTTCCTATCCAAATACTTCTTCTTCATCTCAGCCATGCTAAGATTGGAGGAGCTTTTACACAACTAGCACCATTTCTGGTAGTTGTGCTGGGTGAGGCTGTTGCTGATCTAGCTGTGAAATCACTAGATAGTCAGCTGTAAGTTAACTTATTAGTCAAGCAGGCGGTGCTGCCTAGGAAAGCAAACTGGCACAGCTAGTGCTATCAGTGCTTGGTACTACAGACCTGACTTTGGTGTTTTTAAATCCTTTATTGCAATTTTCTTGTTGATGTATGCTGGTTATCTTTGTTAATCTTTTCTTCATGCTTCAGAGGAGACAACAAACTGTTTTGTTGAGCTAAGAGAATTGATCCAGATGTAGCACTTAAATAAATGACATATTCTGAGATGGTACCAACCTGAATGATAGCTTTACATCATGGCTTTTGATGTTGGATTGTATGTGTTTAATTTCTGAGATGATGCTGACTGAGGAAGAATGTAAGTACCCCAGCAAATGTGGGCATTTTCTACGTTGTCATGCTGTGTTGAGAGCTTATATCACCATGACAAGGCTTATTAGATTAGCCAGTATTCCATTTCTCTTGATTTCCTCTCTGCTCCCTTTCTGATATTTTGAAGGTTGATGGATGCTCATGAAGTTTTTCTAATATAATTTGTACATAGGAAAGAATTGCTGGGAAAAGGATGTCTCTTAAAAACTGTGTGGCCTGTGCTAACTGAAATCAGCTTCACTTGGGGATAAGATGTACTGTTTCCCTGTCAGGAAAACACTCGTGTCGAGGACATATATTTTAAAGTAATTTCTTCCTCCCTTTGGATAGGGATGAGGAGGAAAGCTTGGAATTCTAGTTTGTAGCCTTCTCCTTCCTTACAAAACTGACGCCAACTCTGAGGAGCAGCTCCCTCTACAGTCTCCTAAGGAAATTCAAACTTTGGTCAGTGTGAGTCTCCTTGCGACCTGTCCCATCCCATCACCCCACCCCTGCTCTGTTGCCGTGTGTATGGATCTGTTAAGCTGGCTTGCTAGAAGTTTTTGAAATGCAAAATGGTGCCTGTAATATTAGGCTCCCGTTCTTGCAATAGCAAATAAAATAAATAAGCGAAAATAATAAAATTAACCCATTTAGTAAGGTGAACTAGAAGGAGGAAATAAAACCAGGTCTGTGAGAACTGACTTGACTTTTCTTAGGTGATGTGTTAGGTTTGGAAATAATAAAAAAAGGTAATGGCTAATGCTGAAACTTTAATAAAAAAAGGGCTTTCCAGCTTTAGCCAGTATAGTTCAGCCTGTGAAGCTCAATGTTTATTATAAAATGATTTTCAGACTTGTCTCAGTACACATTTGCAGCTATTTACATATATTTGATTAACATTTTAAAGCAGATTCCTTAGTGTCTTTTTTAGTTAATGTGAGCTTTAATTTGTATTTTTAGACTGCTTTTCTGAACTATTCATTTTTAGCCTTGTTTGTACACCCAGCTGTTAGGGGATTTAATATGCAGCTTTCTCAGATGGTTGCCTCTTCTCTGTAGGAGTACAGACATGCTTTATAAATTGATTTGCAGATACGATGATCTGATGGATCAGATTAATTGGACCAGGACTAAAGGAATGTTTTACAGAAGCATTCACTTTTAACGTTTTGTTTATTAAGTCCTGATGTTATCTGTATTGTTCACATGCGGAATTCTTTAGTTTGAGTTTTTTCACATCAAATTTCTGAACAAATATTAGTATTTGACCTTTCAAAGCACAATTAGTAGAGTTTGCTCTGTTTGTTTGCTAATACCAAAACAGTGTTTCCTAATGATTGCTTAAGGTGATGGTTCTGAATATCTGTTTTGATTCAGATATATTGCTGTGCAGCATTGCCATTTTAAAAATGTCTCTCTTTTTGTGTGTGTGAATATCCTGCATATCTATTTGGATTAAAGAGTAGATTTTTCTCAGAAAATGGTGGTGATGGAATCAAACTTTCCTTGGTGTTAAGAAGAGACTGTGCTGCTGTGTGTGGGTGTATGGCTATATGCAGAGAGCTGCTCAAAGCTCATTTCTCTCCATGGGGATAACTGGCTGCATACCAAACTGTGGCCAGGAGAAGCAGAAAGCAATGTGTGGGCAGACTGTATGATCTTTTATTAGCACCTTCATTGTACTGCTGTGTTTTCATCTATCACTTAACACTGGTTCCATCATTAACTGCTTAAATATCTAGTTTGAATCATTTTATGTGAGGGAGAATGTGATTTTTAAAATTATGTTTTGATGTGTGCACTTAATTTTTTGGTTGCAAATTACATATTTAAGACTGCAAAGCACTAAAAATATGCTTCATAACATTGAGTGGCTTCCTATCCTTTTCTAGAAAGAATTTAGACTAACAGAAAAGGTAAACTCCTTAAACATTGAGTCCCGGTTAGAGAAAAAGCTAAAGGGAATGTAAATATTTTTCCCAGGTTTCTGGACTCAAATTGTTTTGAGTAGTAGAGTGAAATTGTGTTTTGTGGAAAAAAATAAATTACTTACAAGTGGAACTCTGAAGTTCTGCAGTGTGACTAATCATATTGATATTGATTGCGTTTGTAGGGATCATATGAATTGGGTTAGGAAAGTATCTGTTCAATTTTGATTCACAAAAGGTAACTAAGGATATGAAATTCTTTTTCCTGTGGCATACATTATGACAAGTTAAAGTTTTTAGGGCTTTTGTACTTTGATAATTTCAAAACCTGTTTAAAGTACAAAATAAAAAGCAATTCTCTGCAAAGTTCTCTTTCCAAATGGCTATGTTAAGCTTTCTTTTTGTTCCACTTATGAATCCCTACAAGCTGTGCAAAAACGTTGCTGTGATGTATTGTTTTGCATTCTCACATAAAAGTCGCTGATGGAAAATATGAATGTTGTAACTAGAAGTACACATGGATTATTTAATAAGGATATAATGTCATCAGGCTTTGTGCTATGTTTGATCTGAAATGATGGCTGTTAGACTGTAATTGCTGCACCTTTCCTTTATCCTGGTAAAAGTAAGTACCCAATGAGTTTACCAAGGTTACATAAATGCTTCTACCTTTTGCCTATATTGATGTGCTGTTTGGCTTTGCCCTTTTAGATCTGTTTTTTCAAGTGTGGATTCTCCAGCCAAGGTCAGCTCCATGGAAAAGAAACTTCTTCTCAAGAGCAAAGAACTCCAAGAAGCTCAGGACAAGTGTCACAAGGTATTTATTTATGCGATTGGCCATCTCCATTGCTCCAGGAATCTGCAACCACTCTATGTCCAGGGATCTGTCAGATGCTGCTGATCATCCAGACTCGTGGTGGGCAAAGTGCTTTTCCTTCAGTGAGGTGGCTTCCTGTCCAATACAAAGGGAGATGAATTTAGGCCCTCCTCTTGCTCTAGATACTTTTATCTTAACAAGAAGCGGCTCTGGATTTTAAACAGTCCTTTTCTCAGCGTGACACAGACGACTGCTTCTTCCTGCTTCTTCCTGCAGGCCCAGCCTCTTCATCATACGCACAATTACAGCAGTACTGCTCTGAGGTTCTCTTCCTAACTCATCAGCTTCTACTTGCATAACTGTTGTCACATCACTGGTTATGGTGAACGTCTTGTAACAGTTGCTGTGCTCCAGTTACGGGAACCCAGTGGAGTCTTTTAAAACTTACTGATTGTTTGAGACTTTTATGAGAGTTGAGTTACTTTTTTCCCTGCTCTATTCTGGATTTGACCATTTGCTCCTGACAAGGAGATGGGGGGAAACCATCTTCTGGCCCAGCATGGATTTGGGATAAGGTTAAAGTGACCCATCTCTGCAAGTCAGGTGAAAAATGATTGTGTCTTCTTTGCTAACTGGGGTTCGAAGAATGACTGAATATGAACAAGCAGCTTGAATGAATGGGGTGACTTAGACTTACTACTTGTCCTTAAGAAGAACTGTGCATTCCTGGAGCAGAGACAATGGTATTGGAATTTAAACACCATTTGGAGAAACATAGCTAGAAGTCTCTTGGAGACAAATTCCATACAAAGAGCTCTGAGAGTAGCAGTTAACAAAGCTTTTGAAGCCCCCTTTATAACCTCTTAATATTTATTGCAGATGGAGCAGGAAATGACGCGGTTGCACCGGAGAGTGTCAGAGGTGGAGGCTGTGCTTAGCCAAAAGGAGGTGGAACTGAAAGCCTCTGAAACCCAGCGATCCCTCCTGGAGCAGGACCTGGCCACCTATATCACAGAATGCAGTGTGAGCCCCTACACCAGTCCTTTCAGCTCTGGAGGCCTGAAATCTGGTGGTCTTTGCCTTTCTCTTCCATCATGGTTTCAGTGGGATACTTGATGGAGAGAAAAAAATCATTGTGAGAGGATATCTGTTGAACGTGGAGCCCTAAATTGTTTGCAGAGGCTTGCTTGATAGTTCTATTCGAACTTTGTTTTATGGTCATGTGCTTAGAACATACAGGAGTAACTACTGTCCTGGTCTTGCTGAAGCTATTTGTGATGTTTGTCTTACTGGCTGTGCTAGGACATGCTTGGGTTTGACTTCTTGCAAGTTTCTTAGCCAGAAGAAGATGGGGCCTAGTCAGTACTTACACAGAAATCTTCAAGGACAAATAAGATGGGGAAAAAATGGTGTTGCCTCCATCTGAGTTCAGACTGATTCAGTTCCCCAGCATAATCCAGGGATGGTGCTAGAACAGGTGCTGTTTTTTAGGTAGAATATAAAAATGAGGCCTTAAAACCCCATATCTTCCAAGACCATTTGACATTTTTCATGGGAGTTGGCATGTCTGCCCAGTTGTCCTGGCAAAATTCCAGAGAGGATATTTTCATTCTAGTTAATAGTCACTGTATTTTCAGTTGGATGTAATACTCTGTTTCCTTACCAAGAGCAAAATTCCAGATAATATTCTGAGGATTGAAAAACATGTCTGATGGGTAGGTTTGTTGGGAAGCAGATCTTAAAATGGGACTGATTGATTTCCCTATACCAAATGCTGCTAGGTAAATAGATGAAGTTCAGTTTGTGTCTTTCTTTGGAAGAGTAATATACACTTGATAACAGGACCACTAGTCTGTCAGAATTTGCAGGTAAGGTGTGTGTTCACATACAGAAGCACCTCTTCTGTTCTTTGTAGAAGTTTAGTAATGATTAAAGGATTTAACTCACCTAACAGCAACAAGAAAAATGAATAGGCTTGTTAGTAACATGAAATTGAAGGATTGTATCTAGGTTGTGAATTAATAGTGCTAGATAAAATATAGATAAATGCTGTCAATAATGGATGCCTTTTGTCATCTCTGTTTGGTTTTTGTCTCTAAAGCTGATGTGAGGAAGTAGAGATTTGAACTAAGATTTACATGTAGTAAGCTGTTTGTAAAATGGGCTGCCTCTATCCAGACAGAAGCAGCTCTGGCCATGAATTTCTTTAGGGTTCCATCACTGGTGCCTTGATTTTTTTTTTAATTTTTTTTTTTCTTTTTCCCCCTGATGCTCCACTGCCATCAAGGAGGCATTTGCATAGCTAAAGATCTTTACTATACAGCCATCTGAAAAATCAAAGACTGTGTATTGAACATTTTGCTTTCTGCAGAGCTTAAAGCGAAGCCTGGAGCAGGCACGGATGGAGGTGTCTCAGGAAGATGATAAGGCACTACAGCTACTTCATGATATCAGAGAGCAAAGCCGAAAACTGCAAGAGATCAAAGAACAGGTATACCAGCAGAGTGGCTGTCTACACATAGGCATTCTTGGCATATTCTAGCTCTGTTGCCAGGATTACGTTTCACAATGGTAGGCTGTGGTGACTCCCAGGCTGTGTGTTTTCATTTGGTTTCTTAAGCAACGTGGAAAGCAACAAATTTGCACTTTAGCGTATGTTGCAATAAGCATGAACTCCAAACTTGAAGTTTTTCTTTTCTGAGTTTTGAATGTACTTTATCTATAAGATCAGCTTGGAAGAAAGCTGCAATACTTCAGTAATATCCTCCATTAGAAAGGAACTATGCATTTTAAATGGGCAAGTTGTACAAATGTCACAGTAAGTTAATGCATCTTCACCTGCAGAGGACATAGCCAGCCTTAATTCTGGTCTGTGTCCTTTTTTTTTTTTTTTTTTTTTTCCCCCTTCATCTTATCTGGCCATTTAAATTGCACAGTATCTGTATTGCCTAACTGTTCCTAATTTAATCTATTTGCAAAGTAGGTGTTCATAATTTTTTTCCTCCAGAAGAACACTTAAAATTCATCAATCTATACAGTTGTTCATAAGGAAAAAAAAGAAAGTCAAAATGAAATGAAAATATGGTGACAAATGTAGACATTTTTAGGATTTAAAATGGTCTGCAAGAGAGAACCCATTCAATTTTATGAATTAATAGGAACATATTGTAAAAGAAATTGGAATTTGTTATGGCATTTAAACAATTCTTTGCAATTATCTATTGTTTTTCACCTTCAAAAGCACTTTACAAACACTAACTGACTAATTTCATAGTGTTTGAGAAGGAAGGAAGCCCAGAAACCTTGGTAATAATTCTCCAGACGTGAACAGCTCTTATGTAAAAAGTAATGAAATGCAAAAACAACCCTGTGGATGTAGCAGGCCTCCGTAGACCTCTACAGCATTCTTCTGAATGGCTGTTTTATGTAACACAAGGGATCTACAGCTCATTCCTCTGTGTTCTGGTGCTTTCTTAGCAATGTTGCTTTAAATACTGAAATGTTGAAGATTTTTGGTAATGGTAAATATCAGTAGATTCTTAGGAAGTACAGATGCATGTAACAGAGGGAAAAATAATGCAACTAATTTTTAATTAAGTATTTTATCCCATAATCTCTTAATTTGGCTTGAGAAGATTCATGATGGCATAAAACTGCTGCTTAAGTCAACAAACGAATCTGGAACATCCTGCAGGCTTTCATATCTGGGGTGGTCCTCAAGCTATTTGAAACCCACATGGAAGAACACCAAAACATGATGTGCAGAGATGGTTTTGCTGACTCATACCAGCAGGTGGATCTTAGCCATTAAAGACTTGAATCATTACTTCTAAGTCAGAGAGAACTGGGTGGAGAGGTGGAAGAGTTCTTTGATTTTGCTGCTGAAAACCTGAACCGTGAGAGAGAACAAGTAAAACTAACAACAAATCAGAACTTTCAAAACCTAATAGTTAGGCATTTTTAAGGCAAGACTGTAGGTGCAACTTGAATAGAAGAGCATGCTGGGTTTGTGTTTGTTTGGATATTTTTTGTTTGTTTGTTTTATTTTTGTTTTGGTTTGGTGCGTGTGTGTTTTCTGTTTGGTTTTGTTTAATTTTAACTAAGCCTGCATTCTGATCTTACCTTGATGAAGACCCATCTGAATGGACGAACTTGCAACAAATCAGAATCCATAGTTTTTAAGAGGCCCGTTTACTTGTATTGTAGCTACCCTGATGTGATTTGCTGCAGGTGTATGCCCTGAGCTTTGCCTGTCCGTTAATATGTGCTTAAGTACATCTGGATAGCTTTTAAACTGAGCAATGCATACGCAAGAGGTATTATTCTGTGCTGCCTTGAGTGATGTGGCTTGTTCATCTGGCCTGACCACAAGATTTATGTAAGGGTAGTCTTGAAAACATGAAGAAACAGCAAAATCTGAAATATTACTAATTATCTCCTCTTCTTTCTTCTTTTCTCCCTCCCCATTCTCCTCCCTTCCCAAATACTTATTTTCACAGTGGCTGCCATAGTCGTACCTGTAATTCTTCGGTCAAGTGTTTGTTGATATAAAAGCCAAATATATTGGGCATTCTTAGCAAATTATGATTTCTGAGCACAACATGTATTCCTTCAAAGCATTCTGTCTTTTTTTCTTCACAAATATATTTGTATGAAATTAATATTTGAGTTAATGTATGCTCACATTTTGTAAAAACGCTGTAGTTCTTTCCAGCAAGAACATAAGGTCATCCACAGAGAGACTAACTGGAAAGTTAGGTCCCCCATCTGCCTTACAAACTGGAGAGCCAATCTGGGAATTACAAACCACAGAGCCATTTTGCCATGGTCCCCATAATGGCTACTAAAGCAATCTCTTACAGGCCCAGCTTCTCTAAGTATCTGTATAAGTTCTCCACGTTGCTGGAGAATCACAGGCTGACATTAGGGTCAGTCTTCATGCAATCATTTGTCAAACTTAAGACAGATGCCTGACTGGAGGGAGGGATGACAAACATGATTTTGTCACGAGACAGTTACTCTTTTGAATATGGGGGTAGTTTGGCACATTGTAAGATATTAAAATGAAAAGAAAGACAGACTCCCCCACTGTCAGCCCTTCATAATCTTTTTTTCCTAGCTCTTGATGTGCATGTTTTCTACTTGTTCTCAGCTTCATAAAAAAATACCTTGATTTTGGGTTTTGTGTTTTTTTTTTTGAGTAATTTATATAATGTGTATTTACAGAACTTAGTAAATGCTAAATAAGCTTAATTAAATTGTTTTTCCAGTGAAGATACAAGAAGCAATCTCATGAGCTAGTCTCAGTTTGTGTATTCAGCCTCAGTGAGATAGACAACTCAAATGTTCTTTTCTTCTTCCACCTTCCCCATCCAAATGCCCTATCTTGTAGTGACCTGCATGGGGAATCATTATTTTGGCCTATACAGGCAAATAGCTTCTATGGGCAATGTGATTTTGAGACAGTTTTTCTAAGTATTTGATTTTAGGTTGTTTCCCATATAGAGCAGTATGATTCTTTTTAACTCTGTCAAGAGAAAGTAACTGATGGCTAGAAGCCACAGTATGCTACCCTTCTGCTTCTCCTTCTTTCCTTTTACCCAAGCTGTGCAGATCTGTGGTAATTGTCATGTTATCAACCTGAGAAAATATATCTTGAGGGAGCATCTGGGCATTTAGTAGAGACATCAACTCAAAGACACATTTCTGATTCAGAAATTAGAAATGTAAGTAGTTTTTATCATTTGTGTGTAGATGTATGTATATGTTTCTGCAGTGAAGCAACTCTCAAAAAAATTGTTTTGACTTATGAAGTATTGACTTGAAAATGGCAAGACTCAAACCAGAACACCATGGATGTGTTATTTTATTTAGCTCTTACTGTTATATTTTGTACATTTGCTTTTCTTCCACATATTCTTAATGTGCCTCTTGCCTGCAATCAGTATTCTGGGATCTGCTGTATTTCCCATGTTGCCTCTAAAATGCAATACCTTCTCCTTCCCTTGCATCACAACTATAGGAGTATCAAGCTCAAGTAGAAGAAATGAGGTTGATGATGAATCAGTTGGAAGAGGATCTTATATCAGCTCGCAGGCGGAGCGATCTTTATGAGTCGGAGTTGAGAGAGTCCCGACTGGCAGCTGAAGAATTCAAACGTAAAGCTGCTGAAAGTCACAACAAATTGCAAAAGGTAGTTTAGGCTTCATGGGAAAGGGGGTTACTGCTTGCTGGAATTTCTAGTGCTGTTTTGCACAGACAAGTCGTGTGTGTGTCCTCTAAGGATTAGCCTGGTTTGTACAATTAATACAAAATGTCTTTCAATTGTACCCTTGAAGTAATATAATTTATACAGTGTAGAACTGCTTGTGTTTAAATTGCATGAGGTGATGTCTGGATAAAAGACCAGTGTGCTGCAACTTTTCCCGAGACTTTTATATATTTTATATTTAAGTTACAGGTAAAAGATCAAGGAAAAAATGAAGCAGGGGAGTTGTATTCCAAGTTGGAGAAGGTAGGCTCCTTCAGTGTTCTGGAGTTTGCTTTCTGGGTCTTTCATGCTATGAACAGAAACTAAGGGTGTCTTTGACTAGGCAGTATCATGCACAGCCTCACATGCTTCCCTATTTTGTTTTTAAAACATTATTTTCCTGGTGCAGTTCACTGATTTGATATAAAGCTGTGTCTGGATATCCTGGTCTTAATGCATTGTGTTCAGAAGCTAGGCAATGACAGGTATTATGTGTGAACTGAGTTTGGAGTTAAGTTAGTGACACATAAGGGTTTTCTTTTATAAGTAAACAGCAAATGAAAAAATAAAAAAGAATTCTGAGTATGCCTAACCAGAAGTTAGTAAAATGGGTGTAGATTTGCCAAGGAGCATTTTGGTATGTTGGAATTTATAGGGGAGACACAAAAATTTTGGGGAAGTGAATTAAAATAAATCTGGTATCATAAGCAGAGAATGTTTTTTCATATCTGGTTTTAGAGCACTCTTTTCCACTCATCTTTTTATTTAACCGTAGATCAATACAGAGCAGCAGGCCAAAATCCAGGAGCTGCAGGAAAAGCTGACAAAGGTAATGTCTGGGTAATGAAAGTGAATTTTCCACAAGATTTTCCAGTGAAACCTTAATGCAGAGGAGGGATGCACTTTGTTTTATCCTCAAAAATGGAATTAGTCATAGCATGGAGGATGATAAGGAAAAAGGGGTGGGAACTGGTATCTGAAATCATTGGTGTTCTCAGTATGCTTTCAGCTCTTGAGGCATGTCAACAGTGTTTATTTTTACAAATGGAGCTGAGTCAGAACTGGAGTAGTGTAGAGAAACCCTAATTTAAAAGGCCACTTTGGGTATGCCCTGTGCAGTGCATGGAACCCTTGCTTCTGTAGACAAGGTTCTGATACTTTTAGCTCATTGGTAAAATATGTCTTGGCCTTGGTTTAGTTTCCCAATATACTCTGCTTTACATGCAAAATCACTTCCCAGTTAAATATTCCACAGTAAAAAGGTTGAATCCTAAGGTTTCACAACAGAATTACCTTATCTTAGCAATGGAAGCTGAAGGCAAGTGCATAACATCTGGTGTTTGTGGTTGTGGTCAGTCTGTTACTTAAGGCACTGTGAGAGCAGTGGGAAAACTCTTACTGGGATCTTCCAGCAGCAAAGAAAAGGGTTTTCATACAAATTCACTAACACAGATTTTCAAACTTGAGACCTGATAGAGAAGAGAGAGCTTCTTCAAGGGTTAGTGATCTAGAACATTAATAGGAGGCCAAAGCAGTGTAGGAAAAGTGCTTCTAATATGTCAAACCAGTCATGTTTTAATCTCCCCTCCCCTTTTCTCCTTTCAGTGTTTTAGTAAGGGTATTTTGTGAGTTGTTTCCAAGAGCTGAATTTGGGATTAGATTTGCTTTCAGTACCTGAAGACAATTAGTAACTTGCAGTGCACCAAGACAAACATGTAGATCTCCTGGGTTTGTGGTGTGGTGTTTTTTTTTCTTTTTTTTTCTTTTTTTTTTTTTTTTTTTGTTGTTTTGTTTTTGAAACAGAAAATAATTATTTAACAGAAAGTAGGATTAGGGTTCCTGCATGTATTTGTAAGATGGCTTAAGTTTAGACTTTCAGGCCAAAGTTGTGTAGCAGTTTTACTCAGAATGTTGTCTATCTCAAGGTCCTGAACTTTTCACATAGCCAGTTTTTGTGTATGTGTTTTTCTTGTAATACCCTTAGGCTGTGAAAGCTAGCTCAGAGGCAACTGAACTTCTTCAGAATATCCGTCAAGCAAAAGAAAGAGCTGAGAAGGAGTTAGAGAAACTGCAGAATCGGGAGGATTCTAATGAAAGCATGAAGAAGAAATTGCTTGAAGCAGAGGTGAATGGAGAATGTCTAGAGTAAATTGGTTATTGGAATGTGTCTCTGTTTGGAATCCCTCATCTGGAGAACTGTGTACAGTCTGTATTCCTATAGTAACTAGTCATGGGAAACTGGTGTTAGATATTAATCTGTTTTTAATTAGAAAGCATATATTTCTTTGAAGAAAACAGAGAAGCTTTTTCTTTTCAGCAAGGAGTCAATAAGGACATGTAACCACATCCCTTATTGAGCTTAAGAGATTTGAGGCATGATGAGGATTTAAAATACAAGAAACAACCATATATTGACTTCTTCAGCTGACTTTTTCTGGAAACTACTCATTGCTTTGTGCTAATGCAGAGCTGGTTAAGCCTAACAGCAGTTAATAATTGCTCTACAGGAACGGCGCCATTCTCTGGAGAATCAAGTGAAGAGATTAGAGACTGTGGAACGAAGAGAGAATCGTCTGAAGGAAGATATTCAAACCAAATCTCAACAGATTCAACAGATGGCAGAAAAAATTCTGGTGAGCAGAGGTGAAAATGAAAGATAAAGAGTAAGAGTTTGTAAGGAAGGGCTAGAAAGGGAACAGAAGACATAGAATTGCATTGAATAAGGTGGGAAAGATTGAATAGAGGGATTTGTTTCTTGCACCAGCGATACTGGTGAAAGCTTAAGTGCTCAAGTACTATTTGCAGCTATAGGTACAAGCTCACTCTTGTACCTTTAGTCTTAATACTACTTTAAAATTCTGGTTGTCTCAGTTGGGAGCACTTTCAAGTCAAATCAGTAATATTTAATTGCCTAAGTATATTTTCAGAAGTCAAACATTCTCAGCACTGAGTACTGCAACAATAAAAATATTAACATTTGCCTTTTAAACTAAATTGCAAAGGAATTTGGAGGTCAGATGTACTTGGAATGCTTACGTTTTGAAGCAGAGAGAAATTAGTCATCTAAACTGTTTTTCTCCAAAGATACTATTTGTCAGGAATCCATTTTCACCCACGTACCTTCTCTGTTGGCAATCTCTTGTTTCTTTCCTTATTAAACCAAACTTTCTAGTGAGTTGGTACGTCAGTCTGCAGTGACCCAAGCAGTGGGTGTTTTTAATACTTTTGCTTCCTGGAAACATAGTTTTATAGTGGAATAATTAAATTAATTTTGCAGTTCTCATTAATTCTGTTTCTGTGTTGCCAATTTGACAAGGGAAAAAGATTGCATTTTTTTGGTAGCAATCCTAGGCATAGACACACGTGAGGAAGGCCAAATGGAAGTATATAAATAACTTTTATTTGGAGTCAGCAGATGACCCACACTTGTTCTGCCTAATAGTTCAGTGTCACAGAAATACAGAATTGCCTAGATTGGAAAAGATCTTGAAGATCATTGAGTCCAATCATTAGCCTAACATGGACAAGTCCTTGATTGCTCCTGGACTTTGGCATCAGATTGGCTGAGCACTCTCCAAGAAAAGGCAGAATCAGTTCTTCAGTAGTGCTCTTTCTTTGAAATTGTTTTGATAACATGAGTGCATGGTAAGCGGGAGACTATGGTTTTGCTGGGCACAGAGCCAGCTTTATGTTTAGAAATGCTGTAGAAGTTCACATTGTTTCGTAAGCCTCTTGTGTGTATTTGGGGATTGTTGCTTGGTTTGGATTACATATGGAGGATAAATTGGAAGGGAATGCAGAAATATCGACTAATTGTTTTACACCATAAGACATGTTTAGCTCCTCTTATAGTTTCCATGGAGTTCTGACAGAATATTGGAGAGACATAGAAGTATTTTTATAAAAAAGTCAAATAGGCATTGAAGAAATAATCTTACAGAGTCTTCCATAATCCCTTGCAGCTAAAATCTGGGAGCACATTTTTCTTTTTTCTTCACTTCTACCCTGTTTGTTCCCTCAAGCTGACCTCTTCAAAGACTTTTGACTTTTCCCGGTATAGGAAGTATAGAAAGGTAGGAAAGGAGCTGAAGATACAGAATTATTACATAGAATAAGGTGGAAATTGGCTTCACTATGCTCATCTAGCAGAACCTGAGGATCAGTTCTCTACAGGCAGATCAGCAGGTACTTCAGAAGTAAGAGACAAGTTAGAGAAGATACTACTGCTTGAAAGTGTAGATCATTGCTATGATGTCAATAACAAAGTTAGTGCTACATAGAGAATGGTAAGTGCGACCTTTTTAAGCCCATACTGCCTGTTAAGTGCCACTGCAGAGACTGGTGAAGTTTCTGCTACAATATGAGCAGTCTGATGCTGGTAGCTTTGAAGCTGCTGCTGATCTGGTTGTCTGATTCTCTGCCAGGACCTGAAATGTGTGGGCTTCTGGGGGAGGTGAGTTGTCCCTCTTGTTGCTGGGAGACATATTTCAATTGCAAAAAGCAGCAATCTCCATTCCTTGCAAGAAGTGTCGGGTACTAGGCACTGTAGATGACCTACTTTTAGTGAACCTCCACTTTGATTCTCCCTTTTGGAAAAAGAGATCTATTGCAATTACTGAAACACAAAAGTCTTTCTATGTTTTCAAGACAAGGAGGATCAGAAGGGAGCTAAAGGAGAAATATCAGGAAGCTTTGCTGTCCTCTGCAGTAATGAAGGCAGACAGAAGAACTTGGTGCATCCCAAAACCTGAACTTGTCTATGCAAGAGTCAGCCCAGTGGTAGTGAATGACAGGCCTGGATCTGCCTCTTGTTCTAAGGAAGTTGTTGAAATGGCAAATGTGAGAACAAATGAGCATGAAGTTCTAAGCTCAACTCTTGCAAGGTGTCCCGTTGGAAGGTGACTGTAGATAGATCCTAAATGCTATAGTCAGACAGTAGAAATAGCTAGCCGAAGATGTACAAAATTGTCCAAGTCCTTACTGTGCATGGCTTGAGCTAGCTGATGTGAAGTAAAAAAGTTAAAAATACCCTGATATGTTCTGCCATGCACATTGCATCCAAGCAATTTATAAGTATTCTGGCAATATTCATCTGAGAAGTATAGCAAAGTAAATCGTATTCCCACTCTATGAATGTAGAATGAAAAGCATAGACAGCAGTGCCCCGTTATTGAGGTCATCTGTGAGAAAACAAGTGAGAGACCTTGTTAAAAATAGATCTGAATTTCCTGTGATGCCACTGCAGCTATGAAGTGTTTATAACTGCTTTTTTTCACAAAACGTCCTTGGCCCATCTTTGGGAATGTTTTACAGGAAAATGGCGATTCCTGTTGTGGAAGCAGAAATCTTTGTTAGTAGCAGTGTATCTGCTCTGCATTCGATGGGTCAGCAGCAGTATGCAAAGCTTAAAACTGATAATGTGCAGCTCCCCTAATATGGTTTTACTGCAGTGGCCCTGGTCTTGGGATTTTTATAGTGTGAAGCCTTAAAAAAGAGAATGAATGAACGTTTGATATCTGCGTATCACATACACACATCACCTACTATTTTTTGTGTCTGATTATGAATCTCTGCTGCTTTTAGGAGCTGGAAGAAAAGCATCGTGAGGCTCAGATCGCAGCACAACATCTGGAGTTGCAGCTGAAACAGAAGGAACAATTCTATGAGGAAAAACTCAAAGTAAAAATATCTTACCATCTTCCTACAAGCTTTTTGTGGTTAGAATGAGTTCAGGGAAAAGCAGTTGCCTTTAGGCTCTATGAGTTACCTTCTTTTTTACCACTGCTGAAATGTTCAGAGAGCTTAGTGAAATCAATAAGTTTTTCTTTTAGTCCATGCCATTGTACCTTAATTGCCTTTAGTACTGCATTAAAACAGGTGCCATTTGAAGTCAGGTGTTAATTATAACTTGACCATTGCAGGCTAAAAAATACTTAATGCTATTGGATCTCACATCCTGATAAAGCTTTCAGTTCCTACTGGTGATTTTCCTTGAGTATTCACACAGCCTACCTGCAAGTTTTAAATTCAGCAAATACTAGAGTGTTTCTGAAATTCCATCTTCTTGGAACTGTAACATCTGCCAAGGAGCCACAGAAACCACCCACTTTGTTTTTGTCTTTTCCAGTATAGCATGAGACTTTAACAAACAGAAATAGAATCATAGACACCATCTAAGATTAGGAAAAACAAGCTGGGAAATAGGTGTATGTGCACTGGTCAAAGATTGTTCTGAAGAACCTGCGGTACGTCAGCCAGTAAATGCATTTTATAAGAATCTTTATTTCTACTACACATTCTGTTTTCATCAATCTTTATCTGGTGCATTAATTCTATGTTTTATCTTAAATGTGAGAGGATGTAGTGTTTAAGAGGAGAGAGGAAATTTCTATGGGAGAAATATGAAGGACAAAAGAGAAGTAAAGGTTTCCTGGTGTACCAGAGCGTGTGGTAATAAGTAATGAGAAGAGTGATACAAAGCAAGTAGGACAGAGTTAGATGTTGGGAAAGGAATGGTGGCATAAAAACTGGAAAAGAGGATAGAGATGGGGGGGGGGGGGGGAAAGAATCAAAGAGAACCAGTGTATTATGAAGACATGTACAGGGTTTAGTAGGAGGAATCATACAGCCAGGTGAGAGATTCAAAGACATGAAAGAGTACATGGGATATGTGTAACTGGAACAGTAACAAATATCCTGTGGTGTCCAGACTTTGTGCCTTTGAAAACTTTTTTTGAAAGAAATGGCCTCCACTTCAACAACTGATTTGAGGCTTTGCACATGCATAGAGACACAATCTGCATTTCTTTAAAAAAAAAAAAAAAGGGTTCTAATTACTTTAGTCCTGTTCCTAATGAATACAAAGAAAAGTCTTTAATCTATCCATTTCATTTGGTGTCTCTGACTTGAAGAATTCATGAAGTCTCTATTCTTGTGCATGCTACCAGAACAAACAGATTACTTCTGGGCCATATTGGTAGGGCAGCCAAAGGATGTGCACTTCCTTACTTCCTCTACAATATATGTTGAGAGTTTTTCTGTTCTCTTTTGCCTTAATCTGGAGTATTACTTGAACACAGTTTATATGACTTGAAATAGCAATTAAAAAAAAAAAATCTGTGTATCTTCATATCTTGATAAAATTCTATCATTAAATTCTAGTCTTCAGATGTAACTGAGGGAGTGCTCATTTTTCAAGTTTGCTCTTCCATGGATTTCATGCAGTTACATCTTGGGTTTAATTTTGTTTGAGATATGATCAATGTCTTAAAAAAAATTTCTGTCTTTCTTGATGGTTTTCTTTCTGCTTGTCCTTTGCCCAGTGAAACACATATAATTTAGACAAAAGAAATGTCTTAATTTAGGTGTTGGAAAATCAGATGAAGAAAGATCTTGCAGATAAGGAAGCACTTGAGAATATGCTCAGAAGACATGAAGAGGAAGCACGTGAGAAGTGCAAAGTCCTGGCTGAACAGAAGGCGGTATGTTTGGTTGACCTGGAAATGAAACAATTTTAAGAGTAGCTTCCCTCAACTCTGATTTCAGGCAAGATAATCTTGCTTGAGGTTTTGTAGTGCTGCTGAGCTGTTTTGAAGAAAATCCACTGATATGTCTTTCAAAATTAGTATTTGATTTTTTTTTTTTTCCCAATCCAAAGTGTCTTCAAGAATATCTCCTTAAAAGCAGGCGCATAGCTTGCTGTATAACACTGATTTTTGTGCACTGATAATATATTGGTTGCTTCTCCTAATATTAATGCAGCTGAAAATAGCTGCAGTAATATCATCTGTGGTGCTCCTTTAGCCATTCAATTGTTCTTTTCTTTTTCTGTTTCTGGGAAAAGTGAAGTCTTTTCTTTTTTTAAACTTTTTTTTTTATAATCACTTCTGTGGTGCAGTCTCAAAGGCACATTGCTGTGTTTCAGATGATCAATGCAATGGATTCGAAGATTAGGTCACTGGAGCAGAGAATAGTGGAACTGTCTGAGGCCAACAAACTGGCAGCAAATAGCAGCCTTTTTACCCAGAGGAACATGTAAGTACCGCTGCTGGTCTCCTACTGGTCACTACTGAACAGTTTTCAGAAAGATCTGTTCTCTTAATGGAAAAGTGGTTCTTTTTTTGCAGGCCTCCTGTGCTCCCTGCTTGTTTTTCAGTGATGTAAAAATAATTCTTGTTTTCCACATAGTTGTGGTTCACTGAGTGGCTCATGTTTCCTCAAACGTGACTAGGAAAATTGGTTTGCATTACAGTGTTTACTTTGGAGCCTTTCTAGTGGCTGGTGCTTTGTGCAGGTTTTTTCCAAGCATGTTAAATGAATACTAACAATTTTAATTTCAGTGTCTGAAACACCTCTGGAGAAGCCTGTATTCCTTTTTGGAACATATGTATTGCTACTAGATTGAAATTGTCCTTGATTCCTGTGACAATTACATGACATTGAAGTTGAAAACATAAAACACCTTTATAACACCTTTTTTTAAACATTAAACATTCTATCCTTCCTTGGTGGGGAAATAGACAAGTAAGAAAATAGTTTGTTTTGTTTTTTTTTAGAAGCTTTCTGCATGTTTTTGAATTGCTGATTGCAAGAGTGAGATACTTTGGGCAGAACTAATGTGGAGTAGGAGATACCTCAACTTCAGAATACTGCTTCCATGCATTTTGTTTCTTCCCTAGTCCAGACAGCACTTGCATATATCTGTATTGCCTTCTTGGCTTCAGTCTGTCTTGATTTCATGTCAATGACCAGTATCATAGTTTAGTATTTTGGAAGTATACTACTGGTCAAGATCTAATGTCATCCTGAATCTCTGTGCAATCAGCAACTTGTTTTGTGAAGCCTTATTTGTTTGACAGAGAGGAAGACTTCTGTGTCAGATCTTTTTGTCTGTCTGAACTTTCTCTGTTTTGATTTTAGCTGAGATTCCTTGTCCAAGTAATGATGTTTTTTCCGTGTAAACGTATTGGAGCCATTCTACTTCAAGTGTAGTTAAAAACCTGAGTTATGTCCTGCAAGGTAGGGCTCAAGTAGTGTGTGATCTCACTGGGGTCAGAGATTGGCTGCCTGCAGACAGGTTTTCAGTGTCTGTCAGCTTCTGGATGCAATGTCAGGCAACATCTCTGGGAAGCACTTGGATAGATTCACCTGTAATATTGAATAGAATGAAGCAAGGATGAATTTTGACAAAGAGCTGGTTTGCCTTTTTCCCCTTTTCATTGGTGATTATGCCTCCAGGTATGTAATGGTTCCCATTTTTGCTGTATTTCAAATATCTGGCAAGTTATTTTAGCCTGATCAACCAAAATTATTCACAGAAATAAGTGATAATATAAGTGATGATAAAATAAGTAATAAATTTAATTGTGTTGCTTTATGCTCCAGATGACCTCCAGTTAATCACCCAGGAAGTCTGTTGAGGCAGCAAAAGCCAGAATTTGCCTTTAGAATGAAATAAACCAGAAGTATTGTCTTGACTGTACCTGAAAGCATATGCAAGGTCTAGTGTCAGTCTTTGGTGCTGAAATGAGCATGAGAACTTAGCTGAGCTAGATGCATTCTCTGAAGGCAGGACACTTGACTGGAGATCCATAGAAAACATGAAAAAAAACCCATAATAATGTTTTTATATAGGATTTAGAATAGATTATTGAGAGACTTATCTTCAAAAACTAATTTTGCAGGATTGGTAGAAGATAGTAAAGAATTACCAATATTTTAGGAGAAAATGGCTTTGTTATGCATGCACATAGCTGATGAATTTGTACTTATTTTGTGAATTGTGGTGGTGAAAATGCATAAATCTGTTGTTGGACTGTATTTTGAAGCCACAAAAGCTACAGCTAATCTGAGCATGTTTGAAGAGGAGAGCTAGTGATTAAACCCTTCAGAGGAGAGGGGAACTCTACTAGCTTTTGTTCCATCAGTATCTGAGGAAAGCAGTGATTATCAGGCTCCAGAGAAGATAGCCCAGTAAACAGCAGGAAATGCAATAACACCATTTGACAGTTCTGGTTGGCAATAATCTGTAGAGAAAGGGTGAAAAGGTGGGTTTGCATGCAATGCACAGAAATGTGAGTCAGAAGACTTACGTTCTATTTTTAGTTTTGTTAAGTCTTCCTATTTGATCTTGAGCAACCCACATAATTTCTCCGGGACAGGATTAATAACAGCTTATCTTGCAGTGAACCTCTTAAAATATTAATTCATTAATATATGTAGAGCTTTGTGAGACTTCTAAGTAGAAAGCACACTATGAGGCAGAAATTTCCAATGCATGATAAAGTGATTCCAGGAATTGTAAATAATGTAGAAAGAAATTTTTAATTTTTTCTCTCTCTTTTTTTTTTTTATTTTTATGAGAGTATCAAGTTCAAATTCTTATGCTAGTGATTGTTGCCAGCTCTCAAAATCCTTATGAGCACAAGTAATTATTTTTTTTCACTTTGTAGATTAAGACTTTGATCAGAGGCAACAAAGCTTTACCACAGTGTAGGTCAAGTTCTAGGTCCATTACAGCTTAAACTCAAACAAAACAACCAACAACACAATATTCCCCCCAAAACCACAGAGTTTCTCCTACCTCATGGAAATATGTTATGTGAAAACATCTTTCTTAGGATTTATATTTCCTGTGGAGAAAAAGATGTAACAAGGAATTGGTGAAATGTGAAGAATAAACTATCTATCTTAAATGTTGTCATAGATGACTGTGCAGGATTCATCTTTCTGTGCTATTTGCAAACAGGCTTCTAGTCCTCTGGGCATATGTTGATGAATACACTAGTAAATGGGAGTAAAAAGCTGACTTTTGGGGGTGGGTTTTTTTATTTTTCATTTGCTTGGGGTTTTTTGTTGAGAGGTACCTATGAGCCTAACTATTGTACTTGACAGGAAACTTGTAGTATCTTCTTCCTGCCTTCACCCCAGTGAAAGGACACCTGTTAAGAACATTTTGGGATTATTATGTTGTGTTTTTCTCCTTCCAGGAAAGCCCAAGAGGAGATGATTTCAGAACTAAGGCAACAGAAGTTCTACTTGGAAACACAGGCTGGAAAGTTAGAGGCCCAGAATCGAAAATTAGAAGAACAATTGGAAAAGATGAGTCACCAAGATCACACTGACAAGAACCGCCTGCTGGAGTTAGAGACTAGGCTGCGAGAGGTGAAAACTTGGGATTAATCCCTGCAAACAAACTTACTTGATTGTACTCTGTTTTGAGTGTTACAATGAGAAATAGAATTAAACTATTTTAGTTCTGCATGTCATAAAAAAAAACCAAACAAAAACCAATATTTTAAGGTGCATTAATTTAGTCTGGTCTAGCAGTACTTTTTTTTTTTTCCTAAGAGTAAAAAACAAAAAGTTGAAAATGGCTCATTACAAAAGGAAGTATTAAGGGTTTGTCATTCTTAGATCTAACTGAATCTGAGCTTTTATATCATCTTGCTTTCTCAGAATCATATTTATGTTCTCTTGCACAATTTAATATTACCCAGCTACAGTGTGTATAGAGTAGAGAGGAAGAGCTTAGTTTGTACAATGACCAGCTTTATCACAGCCTTAGAGTCCACAGAATCGAAAGCAAAGGACAGAACGGAATTGCTGTAAGAAAACAGGAGACCTGTTCCTTCACATGCTCTTTTCAGAAGTTTTCTGGACAGGGAACCTAACAGGGATATGAAAGTATGCATTTTAAAAGATTTGTGAGCTGTGCTTCATTTTTAGTTTTGTATCAACTTGCCCGGATCCACTTCCAATCTTCTTTTACATTCTCCAGTCTCACTCCACTAATTTTCAGTGAAGACTGAAGTCTTGTCTTTAGCTAACAGGGATGGACAACCAACACATGTCCTTGTTTGACCGGAACTTGGTCGGGAACCAGTGTAAGATGTCTGTCAGGCCCATCTACAGCACAACAAACAGATTCACTTGGGATAGCAGACAGCCTGAAGAAGGTGCTAAGGTTTGGAATGGATATTGAGCAGTGAGATGTATTCTCTGCTTGTTCATTGCTCATCCATTTCTGGAAGTGACATGTTTATCCCTGAGTATGCCTCAAGAAAACCTTCAACAGAAGCCATTCAAATAAACCCAGAGCCAGGTGATCTGGTCTGTTTCTTTGAAAAGAATCTGAAGGAAAAATAAAAGTCATTTGCAAAATGTAATATTTACATACACAGAAAGATTAATATTGATGTTTATGCCTCAAGATTCCTAAATAAGGATGCTTAAAGATTCTCAATGTCAGTGAAGAAAGTTCATCACAAACTACTTCCCCTTTTACACTTTTTACATCATTTGAGATGCGATATCGTAGTCACAGCTGGAACTGTTGTTCTGAAACTCGTTTCAAAATGCCAGGTTTCTTTTAACCTTTCTCAAAGCAAGTGAGTAGTTTTTTAGCTAGTAGACAAACCTGCATTCTTGACTTCAGTGACTTAAGCAATCTGTCAGGATATGATTTTTGGGATAGACATGGCAATGGCACCTTTTAAATGAGGTCTAAAATGAGATTACATTGCCTATATTTTCTTTGTTAGTAACTTATATTGAATGCAACTTTTTCTTTCTTCAGGTTAGTCTAGAGCATGAAGAACAAAAGCTGGAACTGAAGAGGCAGTTGACAGAATTGCAGCTGACGCTCCAGGAGCGGGAATCTCAAATTACTGGACTGCAGGCTGCACGGACAGCCCTGGAGAACCAGCTCCGGGAAGCCAAAACTGAACTAGAGGAGACCACAGCTGAAGCAGAGGAGGAGATTCAAGCTCTCACGGTGAGCCCTAAAATTCATTGTATGAGCTACATACACAGATCAGAATTGTGTAGGTGCCTGTTTCATAGTGAGGTCAACATGAATCGATACACTTTAATTTTTGATTTTTCGGAACAGGGTATGAATTGTGATAGAGGCAGGAGTGGCTAAAATGTCAAATTTTGTCTGTCTTGTTATCTTTAACCAGATGAATGCTTCCTAGTATTGTTTCATTGCTGCTAAAACTGATTGCTTGTCAGAACAGTCTTACTTTTTCAATGAGGCAAAAGTTGCATATGAAATTGTTATTGTTAGAAGTTTTACTCAGTGATTTACTTCTTTAAATAATACCTCATGAGTTTGAAAGTACTTGGTGATCATAAATTTTCTGATTATTTTTTTTCCCTATCAGTTATCCTGCTTTGAAGATACTTATTCAGGGTGGGGAAAAACCCCACCCAAACAAATTCCTAGGAAAATACTATTGTTAGCACATAATTTTATTCCAGTGCTTATTTCATTAGAACTTGTCACATGTGTCTTGCAGTATCTGGTGAGGTGTGTGAATGATACAAAAGAAAAAAAGTTCAATTCCTGCCTCTTCCCTTCCCCTCCCCCCAGTAAATGGAATTCTAAATTATATGCTGCTGGTTGCTGTCTCTTGAGTACAAAAAGAAGCCTTCAAAGCCTTGATTCTGAGAAATATTTCCTTCACAAAAGATGCCCAGGGCTGTGGGGGGAGAGGGTGGAGAAGTATATGACCTGCTGCCATGTTAGTCTTCAATGACCTTCAAATCCAGTTATTTTGAAGTGTTGAAAATGTGCATTCTCCTGCTCCAGTGGCATTTGGTTAAAAAACTGCTTTGAGTATGTCTGCCATTGTTATATTTGGTAAGGGATGGTGGCCTCAGCTCAGATAGGTGCTTGTATGATGTTGCTGCTTTGGGTAGGTGAATGGGAGAGCTGCCCACTCAGAGTTGTTCTGAAGTGGGTATGTGCTGGGAGAGTACAGCAACATCGAGGCTTAAGAATAACTGAATAGAACATGGCATCAGTTTCAGTTTTTGCTCAAAATTGAGGCAGTCCCCTCCCAGCTGCAAGATTTGCCTAACAGCTAACATCACTGCCAATGGGATGGTGATGTGCTTGCTATCTTTACCCTGTACCACCAGTGAAACAAGTAAATATTTATGACCTGTGTTCTCTCAGTTGTTGCTTCAGCTACCTTGGTAAAGTGGTAGTGTTTTTGGACCAGCTGGTGTAAGAGAGTCCAGTTTGGTGGGCTTGGGAGTACTTCTGACTTTTTAATATACTGTTTTATTTGTTACATTGCCTGTTGTGGTAAGATAGCTTTTTAGCTCTCATGTTTGACTTCTGCCAAACAGTTTTTTCCTGTTTAGTCTCTTGGCTCTAAGGAAAATATGCTGAATGAAAAAAGATGGCTGGATGCACTAGAGCATTAACCTTTTCAATTGTTAAATTTCCAGACAGCATATGACATGAGACACTTGCTAAATCAGTTTGATGAATTTTGAGAGGGGCCATGAGGCTGAAACAAGAACTTTTGCTTTGTCATGCTTTGCTTGTAAATGAGGAAATAAAATGGTGCATGCAATACTGCATTCTTTAAAATGAGTGTTTGCACTTTTCCATACTTTGGATGCTGTCTTCCAAAGAATCGATTGTTATGTTTCATCACTGCATTTTAGAGAGGCTCAGGATTAAATGGTACTCTCTGGTAGGGTTCAGCTAGATGGGCAGAGCTGTTTGGGATAGCTTGCATAATGCTTTGATACACTTTTTCTTTGCAAGCAATAAATTGTGTGCAGTATTTATTTTACTTGAAATAACCAATCTGGATATGGAGGTAAAACCAACTCAAATTTTAAATGTCAAGAATGTACAAACTTAACATAGAATCCATATGTCTTCTGGTGACCATTTCTGATGGAACCTTTTTATATCATTCAGTTCTTGAGTTTGTACATTTATCTAAAGCAGTTCTGAACTGGGAGTGTGAGTGCATTTTGATTAAGTAGGATGTGACTTTTGCTAATCAGTTCTTTGCCACTACAGAGTGCTTTCATAGCCTGCAGCATCTGCCTTCCAAACTTTGCTTGCTGGTAGATTGTTCTGCAGTTTGTTTAGCAACAGCTGTTGGATTCGAATTCTAATGTATGAAAAATTGATGATTAACTTCTTACCTCCTTTAGGCACATAGAGATGAAATCCAGCGTAAATTTGAAGCCCTTCGTAATAGCTGCACAGTGAGTATTAAATACAGATCATTGAATTCTTTTGAAATTAAGGATAAGGAAACAAACTATTCACTTATTTAATCCTTGATGACACTAGTTCCTAATGTGGACTTCTGCCTTCAAGGTGTTAGTAGGAGCTAGACTGATTGGATTTCATTTCTTTTAGGTTTCAGGTAAACCTCAATTTTGAGGTTTTAGTCTGATCATGAAATCGATGCTGTTCTTCTTTTTGGAGAAGAAAGTAAATTAAAATTTCTCATTGCAGTGCAGCTAGTAAGAATGGTGTAGCAGCTGCAAAAAAATATTGTAGGCGAAGATCTTTTCTGCTCACAAGGAGAAAAGATCTACCTGTCCAAATCCTGAGCTGCATTGTAGATCTAGGCCAGACTGGAAGAGCCTTCATGCTACTTTGCATTTTAAGGAGGACTTTAAAAGTGTTAGAAGTGGTGAGAAATGTGGTTCCAAATAATTGACACATAGTCATCTGCTCAAGGAGCAGAGAGGACTCTAGGATCTTAGTCTACACCTTCTGTTGCTTGAGATCTTGTGATGTGTTTTTAGATTGCTTTCATCAATCCAGGACAGGTGTACAAAGCTTTGTCAATCAATAGGGATTCTTGCAGATTAACACTATCTTCAGACTTAGGCTTGATGGAGAGGCAGAGCATCTGTCTTCCAATGACACAAATTACAAGAGGACCACAATCCTCTCTATCAGCATTGACTGCTGATCTTTCTAAGCTTTTTCTCCTTAACATCACCCTCTAATTAGAGCTTAATTGCTGCTTTTTAAATCTGGATTGTTTCCCTACTTCTAGTGATTTCCTCAGACTTTTTTATTTCATGCTGTAGGACTAAGTGTCTAATATATAAATTTTCGTCTCTGAAAAATACATTTTTATGATGAGAGAGAATTTTCTTTTCCTCAGTTGCTCTTGAGCACAAAGCTAGGGGATTACTCTCTTCTGTTTGGTAAGCAGAGCTTGCCAAAGTGTGTTAACGTCTATCTAAAAGAAATCCTGCTCAAGAAACTCTACTTTTTGTTTCCTCCTTTGTTTATCTAGATCCTCTAACTCCATGTATGCTATCATCTATCTTGTATCCTTAGCTGTCTTCTTTTGCAGCATCTTACCCTTCATACAGAACCACAGCTTTCTGTGGAAATGCTGATCTGAACTCCATACAGGCAAAAACCAGTTGTGGTTGTAGCTTCCTTTCACTGCCTGGTAGGCTGCCTCTCAGAGGTTGTAACTCATCATGTAGTAGCACTTTGGCACTGCAAGTGTAGTAAACAATCTCCAGCATTGAAGAGTGACCCATAATGTCTCAAGAATGTTGAGAGTTTCAAAGGTTCTGCATGAAGGGATTTCTAAGTGTTGGGCTTTGTAAGGCCCTTCAGTGGGATAAGTGGGATATCCTTGTCAATAAGAAATTAATTAAACAGTTCCTTAATGAATAATGCATGTTCATCATACATTCTTGTTCTAGTCCAGGAGAATGCATGGACAGAAACTTTCTTGTTCTCTGTTATGAGTAGTTCTAACTGCCCATCCTGTCTACTGAGGAGCACTGAGAGAAAAGACAGGGCTGTCTTAGGGACTAGAAGATCTCTCCTATAAGGAAAGGCTGGGAGACTTGGGACTGTTTAGTCTGGAGAAGAGAAGGCTGAGAGAGTATCTTAATAATGTCTATAAATATCTGAAGGGTGGATGTCAAGAAGAAGGGGCCAGTCTCTTTTCAGTGGTCTCCTGTTATAGGATGAGGGGCAACAGATCCAAACTGGAACACAAGAAGTTCCACCTCGGCATGACGAAAAACTTCTTTACTCTGAGTGCACCAGAGCTGTGGAGCAGGCTGCCCAGAGAGGTTGTGGCATCAGGAGACTTCCAAGATCCATCTGAATGTATTCTTGTGTGACCTGCCCTAGGTGATTCTGCTTTGGCAGGGAAGTTGGACTCAGTCTCTGGAGGTCCCTTCCAGCCCTGACCATTCTGTGATCTTCTGAGGGATCAGGGACTGTTTATTATGGTGCCTTCACCAGATGCTTCAGCCTCATTTTTGTCTGCTTGTGGTCAGTGTGATGTAGGCTTTGCTTTTTGATGACCATGTGAGTCTTCTTGAAGGTGATTAGAATTCATATGCCTTTTAAAATAAGATAACACTTAGGGAATAATTGTAACATGCTGCTCTGTGTGGAGCATGACAACGAGTAGGTTTATTCTCTTAGCAAGTTTTTAAGATATCCTTTTTAAGCTGAAACAAACTCCTTGAACTAGTCTGGCGAACACTGGAATTATTTTTTATTTAATCTTACTGAGAAGCCCTAAACAGTATATGAATTATGAAAATAAGATTAGAGAGGAAAAAAAATGTTTGGAAGATTGAATTACTTCAGTACTTCCATAGTACTCAAAAGATAAAATAATGAATCTGCTTTCTTTGGTATTTATTCAGTTTCTTTAGATTCACAAAGTACACAGCTTCCAATTGTAGGGAAGGCTTACACCTCAAGCTTGTGTCTGCTTTCCTTGTACACTCATTACACTCCTGTCCTTCCTTTTGCTGAAGTCTCTTAAATAGACATTCCTTAGCTTCTTCTGTTTGTTCATTCTAAATTGGCTGTGTTTTGGGGTGCATACATAGAGCCCATCACTGTCTTGTTGGTTGTAATTTCTGCCTTGTTTGTGAATTTATATTCTGTTGCTCTGATAACTTTGCGTAGTTTCATCTTGTGACATCTGTCTCTTACTTCTGGGGATCAAAGGGAGGATGCTGGCTTTTGCTTTCCCAGTCTCTCAATTGTACAAGAAATAATAGGATACATAATTAACAATAAAATCTGTAAACTGCAGTACTTGCTGTATGTGCACACAGAAGCATGTGGGTACACACAAAGAGCAATATTTTATTATGAACTTATCACAGTGATAAGCTCATCCAGCAAATCTCTTGTTCCCTACATTAAAGAATTATTCTATCAAAAATATAATCCATTTGAGTTATAAGAATATTTTCTAGGCAATCAGAAGAAGACCCAGAAATAAAAGTAACTTTCTAAATGAGGAAAATGTCAGTGTTTGTCAGTTGTTTCCAACTGCTCATAATTGTGGCTTGTTGGAGCATCAGCATCTTTGAAGTTAAAAATGCAGCTGAGTTTTCTAAATAATAGAATTGTTCCAGAAAGAAAAGATTCAGTAGGAGAGTGGTAAAGTCTATAAATTTGAAAGCAAAGAATCTTTAAAAGAATTTACAGTCAGCTGATAAAAATACTATTGCTAGTCCAGAGAGCTACCATCTGAATTTTCTAGTTTCTTTCAGCTACAGGCTGTTGCTTTTACTCTAGCAAGCAGAGGGGCATTTCTTAATACTAATTGGATGTTGCATTTCAGTTTGTTCAAGATGTCTCCAATAAAACAAGGTTTATCTCCCCTGTTTTAGGTTCTTTTGTCATCATCTTGTATTCCTGTCTTAATCATTAACAGGATTGATTCTGCACTTGTCTATGAGATTGGATATTGAGACATTATATCTGCAAGGCCATAGGCACGTGTATAATTTTAGTCATGCATGAAGTCCTGCTGACTTCAGTTTAAGACCCTGCTTCCACATTGCCTCAATGAGTTGGCATACAAGAATAATCTGTGTTCTTGAGAACTTCCAAAATTGCATCTAAAGATGTTACATGCTTTGGTGTTAAAATTGTATTGCAGAGTAAAGGGATCTTGCCCACTGTAACAAGGCTAATACCCAGGCAAAAACTTTCATTTGGCTTTACTAAATTTGTAAAAAAAGGGGAAAAAACCCAACAGAACCAAAAAACTGGTTGCTGGGTGGGAGGAATTATCCCTGATTCTCATGTGACAGAAAATGTGATGGCAGATGTTGGTTATAGGCAAATATGGAGCTTTGTAGTTTTTGTAGCCTGAGGAAAAAATCAGAGTCTTCTAGGATGTTGATGAGGTGTTACTGTGAAAGGGGCTAATGGGACATTCCCTGTGGACAATAACATCATCATCATCATTTGAGGATGAGGCTCCTGGCTGCCTGTGGCAGCTCACCTGGGAACTAGGATAAAGGAGTACATAAAGGACTGTATGTTTTGATAAGGGGCTGGTGTGGGAAGGAGAGGAATGCAGGCTGCAGTATCCTACCACTCTGCAGCTACTGACAAGAGCAATGACCCTCAAGCTAAGCCATGATGAGTGTTTGGAGACTGAGATCTCTGTTACATCACAGGTGTGGACAGGGGAAGAAAGTGAGGAGTTCATTGTTCTGTATTGATCAGACAGGTGGAGATACAAGGCTGGTCTCTAGCTGTGGATGTGTTCCTTAAGAGACTTGGCATTCTGCTCCACTGCAGTGCCTGGTCTTTCTCTGCTAGGAAAGCTTGTCTCTTGGATCTAAATGTGAGTAGGTTAAGATGAAGCAAGTCCGATGCCTGCTTCCTCCTCACAATTTGGGGCTGAGAGAGACATTTTTCTTTTTTTCCTAGTTACTTCTGACAGCAGGCTTTCTAGTGAAGATTCATGGGAGTGGGGAGAAGTGGAAATGGATAGAGTGATAGTGTGCTTTGGCCTGGAAGTCTGAATTAAGGTTGTACCAAAAATTGCTTTATCTCTAAAAACACATGCTGCAGACAGCAGAAATTTACCTTGCTGTGTCCTACCATTTTCCTGTATGTTTGTTGGTTGCATCTGAGACATCCTCATGAAGGAATGGAGCAGTTTGCAAGATGCAGTTAATAGTATTTGCAATCTGCTTTCTTTTCTCTTTCTTCTTATCATTTTCCTTGTGGTTTTGATATGTGGAGCATACAGATTAAATTTTGTACATTTTGCAAAAGCAAGCATCTCGGCCCTGAACTTACTTGGTGGTACTCAGTTTGTGATCCATGCCTGGAAAGTTTGCAGGACCAGGTAGTAATAGCTGTGAATCTGCCTGATCTCACAGCAGAAACTCCTTGCTTTACTCAAACTCTGCAGTGGGGAGGGAATTGTGCTGGATCTGGTCACTTTTGCTGAAGGGTTGTGCTTGGGTTGCTCTGTAATATTTAAAAATGAGATACAGTCTTCTGTATCAGTATAAAGATAAGTTGAGCACTTAGACGTGGCATGGAGTGTGAACAATCTGCCAAGATTAGTGTGGTGGAGTTAGATGGGATCTATTTTATGGGTTAGTTTGATGAAGATGTGCATAGATTGAAGGGAAAATTCCAGTTGCTCTGAGTGATGCTGCAGTGGCTGCCTAGATTGTCTGAAATTGCTTTTCCAAGCTTTCAAGTGTTTGGTTGTTTTATAAAATTGGAATTTGAAGATTTTTGTAATCATATTTTGTAATCATAAAAGATAAAATCTATTTTCTTACAGACTTTCCTTTAACATACTTAAGATTTAGCTCCAGAATAGCTCAGGGTTGGTTGATTGGTTTGCTTGGATTTTTTTAATTTTTATTTTTAATTTTTTTTGCCTGGAGATTTCCTTAACTGGAAAGAAAAATACCAGAAGCTATTAACTCTTTTCAGGTACAGGATTCTGGCATAGGTTGTATGTATGTATGCATGCCTAAGACAACATCTCCTTTCACATGTGGGGTTTTGATCTGTCTTTTCTTTCTTCTTGGTTCCCAGGACAGACATTTATATTCTACCATGTCCCAATGTTGTATGCCATTGTTTCCTGTTACTTTTTAGGGTTTGTAGTATTTCCAAACTCTGTAATCCTGTTTGGTTATACATAGCTGCAGAGAACTTTCAAATGTTGACTTTGCTAACAAATTTCCACTTTCCCTATGAAAAATGGAAAATTGTACTGAGAAGAACTGATTTTCTCTCTTTTAAAAAGAGATAAATCTGTCAATCTACTTATAATACATAAACTTACAATATATCTGGCATTCAAGCCATTTTGGCTTTGTTAACAAATATACTGGTAGGAAAATATTCAAGAAAGGAGATCATGTCACTTCTTCTGGAACCCTTCTTTCTTAACTGCTTTGTTATTTGCCTCAAGTGTTCCAGAAATATCCTCCTAGATAATATGTAACAGTGAAATATAAAATTATCTGGTTTAATTTTAGTTATATTCAGGGAAAGAAGTCAAACTCTCAGAACACAGAATAAAGGCTAATGGAAGCTGAAGTGCTGGCTCTTAAGGGGATAAAATCAGCTTGAAACACAGCCAGTGTTAAAACAAATTAAGGAGTTTGATACATAACTTTGCATGTCACTTTATCCGTTTTGTGTTTCCCTCATCACTGCTTTCTTGTATTTCAAAACTAGTTTAATAATTTTGATAGGAAGTACTTGTATTAATAAAGAAAATGATATGTGGCTGAAACCATGGATGTATACGGTGTAACTTAAACTGCTTAGCAATGCGCTGATAAAAACAAATAGAAGAAAAATAGAGATTATTTTCTCTATCTGGCAGTGGAATCTCAGATGTGACTTGCAAGAGTGGTGGGTAAAACAGTGTGAAAACAAATGTTGTTTTGTTCCTGTTTGTTTGTATAAATACATTTCTAAGTTCTTATCCCCACAGCAATACAGACGCTAACACATACTTAGGATACAGTCTGTGCTCTTTGGAACCTTGACATATACCACACAGAATAAAATGTGTGTTTTGAACAGGGCAGTGAGAGTGCTCAAGAAACACTACCACACAATCAGATTTTCATTAGAAATGTTGTGTTTTCGAGTATGAATCATTTTGACCCTGAGCATATGGGAAGCAGGAACTCCCTTTCACCCAGCAGGGTGTAATGTCAGTGGGGCTTTTTCTGCTGACGGTTTAAAAACCAGGCACTGTTAATTTAGGTCTAGGAGAGGGATGGCAAAAGGCTGCCAAAATACGTGTTTCAGATGCTTCAAACAGAAATGGTTGTCATCTTTCCAGATAGCTGAGAAGAGCTGTGTGCTCTATGCTCTGCTGCTTTAGATATTTAAGTCCTTGGCTTGTGTGGGAAATCGGAACATTTAAATTTGAATGGGATGCCAACTGTGCTCTGGGATTTAAATTTTTCCCATTTAGTGAAGTATCTTATTCACTTTTCTTTAGCATCTAGGCAAAAATGCCTGTAAAAGTCGAATGTGAATTGTATAGAGTTGATAGGTTTCTGAAATTCTTTTGAGGAAGGTTATTTCAAGATTATACTGAGGTTTCTTATGTTGTGATGATGGTGGCTTTGAGTGAGGTGGAGTTACAGGTGTTTGTGCATTCATTCATCCAGTGTTCATGGCCTTTCATTCATAAAAATCAAATAGGACTGTGGAAATGGCCTACCTACCACTCATATTTTTCTTTACATTGAGGAAGAGCACAGTTTAAAGCAGGATGGTGGTAGTACAGGATAATAATAGACGCAGTATAATGCTCTTCTGGTGGAACAGTGGACGCTTCCACTTTGTTAAAGGCAAAGCTGTTGTCCTTGCTGAGTCTTTGCTTTTCAGTGATTTTGTTAGTCTGTTGTTGCCACACTTTTTTCTTTCTTCATATATCCTGTGCTGTCATCCATAACGCTGTTCCAGAACCCTGTTACTTTGATGGAATGTATCTCTTAACATTTTTCTCTTTTCCCTGGTTACACACAGGGTTACATACAGCCGTATAAACAACTGGTAGGCAGATTCCTCAGACTATACTGCCTCCATTGCACCTCCTGTTCAGTGTTCTTAAATGTCACCTTTGAAAGCCCTTCTGGGGTATTATTCTTATTCTACTTAAGGGGAAATTTGGTCAAAAAAAGGTAAAGTGCTCTTGGCAGAGGCACACTAAGTCAGCAGCAGGTCTGAGAACACAACCAGAACTCCTGGCTCCCGATCCACTGCTTTAGATGTGCCAGTTCTCTCTTGGACAATAAATTGCATTACAGCATATTTATACTCTAAACCAAATCAAAAAAGTCAAGCTGTTTTCTTTAAGAAACAAAACTCTCTTCCTAACTGAGGTACACTCCTGTGCATAAAATCTACCATATTGCTTTTGTTTAAATTTGGAAAACTAAAGGCCAGGTTGTCTCCTTGGGTCAGGTTCTCTCTTTGCTTGGCAATAAATGGCTCTGAGGGAAGAACACTTCTTCAAATGTCTGTACTCACTGACATGTAATCTAATTTATTTTTCTTCCTAGGTGATTACAGATTTGGAAGAGCAGCTGAACCAGCTCACTGAAGACAATGCAGAACTGAACAATCAGAATTTCTTCCTGTCCAAACAACTTGATGAGGCCTCAGGGGCCAACGATGAGGTGGTGCAGTTGCGAAGTGAGGTTGACCATCTCCGTCGGGAGATCACTGAGAGAGAGATGCAGCTTACCAGTCAGAAACAGGTAAGGCTTTATCAGTCTGGATGGCAATCTCTTTGTGATAGCTGGCTGATTATCTGAAAGGTAGAAATTCTTTTTAACCTGGAAACCTCTAGGGAGTGAATATACTTCCATGGACAATGGCTTAAACCATTTTTCAATTAAGCCTTTCATCCTGGAGCAGCTGAGTGAACGAAGAGTTTTGGTGTTTCCCATTCTGTTTTCCTGCAGTTTTATTTAGAAATTCTGCACTCTGAAGATACTGTAATTTAGAATTAATCACTTTAATGTTGTGACCCTGGAAATTTCAAAATTTTCATAATGAGCTAGAACTGACATTAACAGCAATCACAAGTGAATGTATGGAAGCCTTGAAATAAATGGGTTGTGATTTACCAGCTTATGTTTGCTGCCAATTTGCATGTACTGTAATTTAAATGGTAAGGCTGAAGCTTAAAGTGCACGCTTGATGTGGGATGTGAGAATTGATAGGAGGATTTATTTTTAGACTATGGAGGCCTTGAAGACAACATGTACGATGCTGGAAGAGCAAGTAATGGACTTGGAGGCCCTGAATGATGAACTCTTGGAGAAAGAGCGTCAGTGGGAAGCATGGAGAAATGTTCTAGGGGATGAGAAGTCCCAGTTTGAATGTCGAGTTAGAGAGTTGCAGAGGATGCTGGATACTGAGAAACAGAGCAGGTCTCTTTCCCCCTCCTTATTTTATTAACTTTTATGAAAATGCTCTATAGAAGATAGTACAAAGCCTATATTTAGAATAGGATATGGGAGTTGGAACTAAATATAAATTCTTGGGAGGTAGTTCTAAAAATGGTTTATTAGTTAATAGTCATTCAGCAGTGATACTGTTCCTTTTGTTTCTTTGAGAGTGAGCGATTCATGGGGAGTGGTATTTATCATTGCAACTTAGAAATGTCTTCATTTAGTGTCTTCTACTTTATTATGTTGAAAAATAGTCTTTGCTCCTAACTGTTCCTGTGGGGTCTCAGAATTTTGAGGCCATAGTTCTATCAGGGGCAGGGACAGGGTTATGTAATAGAAAAGTGTTGCAGCAAACAGTCTGGCTATGTAAAGTAACATCTTGAGTTTGAGGCAAACCACTGAAAGAGTTACTGATGCTACAGCATGCTAGGAAGAGGTCAAGCCCAGAAAGGAGTTAGATAACATTTGTCTTCCATTTTAATGCAGAGTGAGAGCAGATCAGCGTATTACTGAATCTCGCCAGGTGGTAGAACTAGCTGTCAAAGAACACAAGGCAGAGATTCTAGCCCTCCAGCAAGCACTGAAGGAACAAAAACTCAAAGCTGAGAGCCTTTCTGATAAGGTAAGTAACTTTCAACCCTAGACTTTCATAATTAGAATAGATACTTTTTTAGAGCTTATTGCTTGTAGAAGTGTGGCCTTGAGCAGCTTTTTGAAGATAGAGAAAAGGCTGGATGTCATAGAATAGAATTCTGTCTTGAAGCCAAAGACCCTGGATTTCCTTTTGAAAAAGACTAAAGCAGAAGGCAGTCTCTGATGCCTGGAGTGTACAGTAAAATCCTTCAATAACTTTATATCTGCATTTGAGCAATGGCATTCCAAAAATGTTGTTTTGTTGGTTTTCCTCCTTATTGTAAGTAAAGGATAATTGTACAATTTTTCTTTAGTTTGTGCTTGGATGTTGGATTTTGCGCTTGTGGAATGCTATGTTTTTTTAGTGTTCAGTGTCATTCTGACCATCTCTCCCACCTGCCTAGCTCAATGACCTGGAGAAGAAGCATGCTATGTTGGAGATGAATGCACGCAGTTTACAACAGAAGCTCGAGACAGAAAGGGAGCTCAAGCAGAGGCTTCTGGAGGAGGTAACCTTGGAAATTCCTGTTATAACTTCAGAAGAAGAATCCACATCTTGAGAGGGGGAAGTTGTGTGATAAGCAGTGTTACACATCCATCTTTCTTCTGTGTAACTGGGGAGATTTATAAAGTTGGAGGTCACGATTTTACTTAAAGCTTTGTGAAGTGTGCAGCCATGTCAGAGAGCAGTAAACTGCTGCCCAAGGGAAGGTGAGCTAGGAGCCAAGGGTGACAGCATCTCAGGCAAGGACAGGGACCTTGCAGCCAGTGGACACAGAGCCACAATACCTGAACGAGAAGAGCAGAGTGAGTTTGGTAAAGGCCAGCAGGTTCATCCATATAGAAGCCTACAGTGATAAGGCACTTTCTAGCTCAGGTTTGCAAGGCAAGGTCCATGCCCAGGCACAGCATTTTTACAACATAGCTCTGACCAGACCATGTGCAAGGACTATAACTTAAAACCAGCTCTGGGGCCAGTGTGCTAAGGGGGCATGAGTGGAGGCCACAGGGGAGGCCTCTTGCAGCTCTTTTCCCATAATTGAGCTTGAATCATTACAGTCCGAGCCAAGGTTACCTGCACCCTAACAGTGAGACACTGAACACAGGCAGCCAGAGTTGGGTAGTGGGGCACAGGTTGCAGAGGAGGATTTCAGGGGAGGGATGCTTACAGGCATTCTAATTGCTTACAGGCAATTAGAAATGGCAATTAGACTTTGTGGTGTACTTCAGGTACTGACAAGTTATCCCAGAGCCAAGAACTCCATTATACATCAAAGTGAAAGATTTCTGGCTCTTGCTTTGTAACACATGAGTGTTCATGGTTTTCACACTCAAGGACTTTCGCATCAAGAAAGTATAAAACCTGAACTAGGAGTAGTTGTCATGTGCCCTTTTCTGTTAAGTTGGAGACAAAGATATAAACAATTGGGTGTAATTTTACTTGCCTGATGTCACTGTAAAGGAAGAAGTTTATCCTGGTTTATAGGAAGGAAGGCTTCTGGTTATTGTAGAGAGAGCTTGAGAAAATGGCATCAAGAAATTCTTCACCTAGGTGCAGTAATTAAAAATTACAAGATTTTAAATGCTTAGAGGCCAAAAACTTGAACATGCAGTCGAAAGAAATGGTGTTGCTATGGATTAATAGGAACACACTACTCAGAAATGCTTGTTTAGTCATGATGTGTTCTGAAAGGAAGGAAAGCTTCTAGAATGTTGTCATTTTCCAGCTTTTAAAACAATTAAAGAATTGTTTTGTCACTTCTAAGTTGTGCAGTGATGCTTATTTTACAAAGAAGGATGATATTTTAATAGCTTTGTTTTAAGAACAAGCAAACAACACTGGCCTTTGTTTTCCTGTTAACAGCAGGCAAAGCTGCAGCAGCAAATGGACCTACAGAAAAATCACATCTTCCGTCTAACTCAAGGTCTGCAAGAGGCTCTAGATCGAGCAGATCTTCTGAAGACTGAAAGAAGTGACCTTGAGTATCAGCTGGAAAACATTCAGGTGAGGGTGAGGAAGCAGCGGGCAGGACTGCACGCTCCCTGTCTTAAAACCCAGTTTGCTGTGGGGCTTTAGGATGAGATCTACTGTTTCTGTGTGACACTTTGCTTAAGCTGTTGTTTTAGCTCTGTTCTGCTATTAAGTTATCTGTTTCTTGTAGTAAGATGGAATTTCTTGTATGTGTGGTTCACAGGTTCTTTATTCCCATGAGAAAGTGAAAATGGAGGGCACTATTTCTCAGCAAACCAAACTCATTGATTTCCTGCAGGCAAAGATGGACCAACCAGCAAAAAAGAAAAAGGTGGGTGAAAAAGGTTTGAGAGGCATGGAATGAAATGCTGGTTTTGTGATTAGTTATGTTCTGTGTATTCATAATACTCTGTTTTATCTTTCTTTGTGTCCTCATTTAAGCTTTTTGAGTTGCTAAACACAAACTTCACTAGGCAGAATGTGGTTGTTTTTTTTTTTTTGTTTTGGTTTCTTTTGTGGCTTTCCCAGTATTTTGTTGTTCCTGCTATACTTAGGTTACAACCCATTAGCTATACCTCAGTGAGGCTGTGGGAATACAGAATTTTAACCACGCTTTTTGGTTTGGGGTTTTTTTAGTGGTAAGTATGTCTGTGTGTATATGGACATACTGTGGCTGTCTTGTAGTTGCAGCATAGGACTGATTAGGCAGGCGGTGTGACTCGTGTCACATCTTCATCATAAGCCATTCTGTCATTTTGAATTAAGAAACTTAATTTTAACCACCTCTTTTGAGATCCTCTGTTTAGATGCTTTTGGAAACTCAAGGTGTGAGTACTGACAGGTAATGTACGTCCCTCTTTAACCCATATCTCAGCATTTTTCTCTCCAGTGCCAATATAAACTAAAAATCCATTCATCTCAGAATTGCCATTAGGCCCTCTGGCCGGACTGCCACTAGCTAGTTTCACTTTGCCTAGTTTAAGCCATCTTTTACTAGGAGTTAGGAGTTGTCTGTGTGTTTCTGTTGCTAGGGCCTGTTTAGTCGGCGGAAAGAGGACCCTTCTTTACCCACACAGGTTCCCCTGCAATACAATGAGCTGAAAGTGGCACTGGAGAAGGAGAAGGCTCGTTCTGCTGAGCTGGAGGAGGCTCTACAGAAAACACGCATTGAACTCAGATCTGCTCGTGAAGAAGGTAGGGGTTAACAGAAAAGCTGAATCTGGAAGGAGGCACAAGTTCTTGGTCTATAAACGTGCCTTTAATTGTGTGCCACTAGAGCAGTAACACCTTGTTTAAATTCTTACCTGCTGCTGTGAAGGTGCTATAAAGCTACACCTTTTTCTGTGGGTGGTAACCATTGAGTGGTTACACAGAACCACTGCTGTGAATGTGTGTTTCATGCTGGTGATGTTAATGGGTGGCATTTATCTCGTCTATAGCTGCTCATCGGAAAATATCAGACCACCCTCATCCATCTACTCCAGCCACAGCCAGGCAGCAGATCATCATGTCTGCCATAGTCCGCTCCCCAGAGCACCAGCCTACTCCAATCAGTTTGCTAGCTCCACCCTCCAGTCGCAGGAAGGAGACCTCCACACCAGAGGGTAGGTTCTTGGTGAACTTCTCTGTTATCATTTTTCTGTCTACTATTACAATGTTATATCTTTTATTTTTTTTTTTCCTTTGTAAGAATATTAGATGGTAAGTTTTATTTTAAAATTCTTTGGATTATAGAATTTAATTTGGACAATTATTAATCTGAGTTGCTTTAAGAGCATGTTTTATTTTTTTTTTTTCAAAGGAATACGTTTTCTGTACTACTCCGCGTTGACCAAAGGGATTTATGGATGTTTCCTTAGCAGTTAACATTTTCACTTGTTTAAAATGCAGACTTGTTCTGCTAAGCAGAAAGATTATATCAAGACTTTTCTAAAGGGAAAAAACCTTTAGTTAGGCCTGAAAGGAAGATACTACGTCAAAGATGATGTGAATAAACTATTAGCTAGAAAAAAAGGGAATACACTTCCTTATCTGTGAGGATATCATCAGAAAAAAGTTCAAGGGTTGAGCACTCTGCTCATTTATTCTTAGCTAACCAGTATTCCAGAGTGATTGTTGGACCCTGAGACCCTAAACTAAAACCTCTGGCCTTTAGCTGGAAAAAGCTAGAACCCAGAAACTAGTCCAGCCATCACATATAGCTGGGGTGGCACAGGGTGCTGTGAGGATGGGTAACATTGGCATGAGGAGACGTCCTCAGAGGCAGATCATGAACAGGGAAGAGAATCATATTCCTTAGTAGAAGACCATGCCTTGAAGGATGAACTTTTCTTGATGTAGATCCACTAAGAGGGATTTTTGGTGTGCTCTAAGATATGCTGGCACTGATGGTTAGCAGGAAGGCTGTATGAGAAAGGCCTGCTGTGTATTGATTACAGCAGTAAAGGTGTTGAAAGGTTTGTTAGCTGTAAGCAAAATTGAGAGATTAGTTTAGCTAGCACATGCTAAGAACTGGAGCTGAGTGCAGACTGGAACTCAAGATGGTTTGATTGACATACTCTTGGTACACCAAACATTTGCCACTTCAGTTCCACAGTCTGCTCTCAAGCAGCACATTCTGTGCATCTGTATAAGGCAATTACTGAGGTGGCAATGATGTAGCTTGAGGTTTACAGACTGCAAAGGAAAACAGTGCCTACGTTCCGCCAGGCTTCAACAGAGAGACGGAGTCACTTTTTATTACCTTGTCCTTAAAATGCCAATTCCCTGCTATGATTCTTCATCCCTATCAGCGTTCTCATCCCAGTAACGAATTCTGTGCTTTGCAGAGTACAGCCGACGCCTGAAGGAGCGAATGCACCACAACATCCCACACCGCTTCAACGTGGGGCTGAACATGAGGGCGACCAAGTGTGCCGTGTGCCTGGATACCGTGCACTTCGGCCGGCAAGCCTCCAAGTGTCTCGGTGAGGGCAGAGCGTGTGCATCAGGTGTCCCTTATGGCAGGTGGGACAACAAAACATCAGCCAGCTAGAACAGATTTTCAGTGAAAGCTGAAGGAAAGTCCCAGCATGAAGACTTTGAAACTAGTTGGTGCAAACATTCCACGCCAGGAAACGTCTGATGGGCTCGGACTAGGAGGAGATTCTTGGAAAAGCCTGGGGTTTTGTGTGTTAGAAGTTGAGGCAGCTGTGTCGTGAATTTTTGTCATTTAACAGAAGTTTTTCTCTGTCCTCTTGTCAGAATGCCAGGTGATGTGTCACCCAAAATGCTCAACTTGCTTGCCAGCTACTTGTGGACTGCCAGCAGAATACGCCACACACTTCTCTGAAGCTTTCTGCCGGGATAAAATGAATTCTCCTGGTCTGCAGCTGAAGGAGCCAAGCAGCAGTCTGCGTCTTGAGGGATGGATGAAGGTGCCAAGGTATAAACATGATGCTATGTCAGGTGTTGAAATACTTGGAATAGTTCCTTATATTATCCTGGCTCTTATGCTGTGATAATCAATATGTGCCCTTTGCAGTTACTGCCACTGAAGTTTCTTTCTAGGAGTTGCATTGCTGCTTTTATTCTGAATCCAAGCAGAAAATACAATGTGGCTTTGTGCTTATTTTCCTCAGGAATAATAAACGTGGGCAGCAGGGCTGGGACAGGAAGTATATTGTCCTGGAAGGAACCAAAGTGCTCATTTATGATGCAGAAGCAAGAGAAGGTACCTTAGCATTTCTAGGAAGAACATTTTTTTAAAAATCTTCAGCTACCCTTTGGTGATTTGAGAGGCTTAGAGATTGTTACTGTTTGCTGTGGCTATACCTAATATTCTAATATGGCTAAATATTCTGTAATAAGGCAATGTTGTTTTATTAGCTGTTATGTTGTAACAGCCCAGCTGTGAAACATCCCATGTATATCCACTCCATTTTGCTATCACAGTTACTTTCTTGCTACTTGGTTGGTTTTTGGTTGGTTGTTTTTTTTTTTTTTCCTTAATCTGTCTTCCCCCTCTCTCTGCAGCTGGACAACGGCCTCTGGAGGAGTTTGAGCTTTGCCTTCCCGATGGTGATGTAACTGTGCATGGAGCTGTAGGAGCTACTGAGCTTACCAATACAGCAAAGACAGGTGAGAATCTTACGTAGATGAGGTCGAGTGGATTTCCTCTGTCTGGCTGTCAGTGGCATTCTGCTTGAACAGAATTTCCTTCCTTTAACTTACTCTGTAACTGTGTAATCTCGAGGTTACCTCTATTTGAATTAGGTGAATAGTAGTCATCTAGATCTGGTTACACACAGGCTTTACTTGTGTCGTGGTAGCTGAACTCTGAGTTATTGAATCATCGAGCCAAGTGGAAGTAAACTGGAAGAGTTCTGTAACACACTTAAAAGCACTCGGTTTATTTCAGTCTCTCAATGCTCTATCAAGTGTGAAGTGTCATAATTCATGCCACCATTGTGCTCTAAGCAGAAAATCATTACCTTAGAAATACTGTGGGGTGTGTACAGTCTCTTATTATGAAAAAATGTTGATGTTTTGATTTGTATGTAATGAATAGAACTGATGAAAGATGATGTATGTCTTGACTTCAACATTAAAGGATGCAGATTGTTAAAAACAAAGGTTTCCATAAGCAGTTTTTACAGATTTTTTTTTTCCTGAACAGTACAGGGAAAACTTTAGTCAAATGGCTGTTCTTGTACTTTTATTTTTTCACAATGGAATTTCTTTCTCTTTTAGTAAAAAGGCAGGAAATTATTATTTTTATTTAGTAAAGACTGCATTGCCTGTATGGATTGCATACATCCAGCTAATATTTAGCTTAAAGTAGCTAGACTGGGCAGGATCTGTAAAGGAGCAGCCTGTGTAGAAATTGCCATGGTAACACATCATGATAAATACAATTTCTCTCCAATGAGGCTGAAAGGTGTTGATGTTAAGTCCACTGACAATATACCAAAAACTAATCTAAGTCTTATTCTATCTATATAACATCTCAGATGTGCCATATATCCTAAAATTGGAGTCTCATCCACACACCACTTGCTGGCCTGGTAGAACACTCTACCTGTTAGCACCCAGCTTCCCTGACAAACAGCGCTGGGTCACAGCACTGGAATCAGTAGTGGCAGGTGGGAGAGTTTCCAGAGAAAAAGCTGAGGCTGATGCTGTGAGTATAAAAGTTTCATTTAATAATAAAATATTCTGGGAGGGAGCAGAGTTGTGAAAAATATGTTTTCGGTAATTGACATACAGAGGTGTGACCAGAGGTAAGTTATTACTTCCGCCTTGTGAGTTATGATAGGAGTACCAAGAATAACTTCATTGTGAGGCTGATGCTTTATATTGCAGCACTCTGCTTTGGACTGGGGGAGTGCAGCAAGAGGGTCCCAAAATTGTATCTCTCTAGTTCCAGCAAGCAGAAAAGGAAGAAAGAGCAGTTAGGACCTGGTTTAGAATCATAGAATCAACCAGGTTGGAAGAGACCTCCAAGATCATCCAGTCCAACTGATCACCCAGCCCTAAGCAATCAACTAGACCAAGTCCAATATTACAATGTACTTACCATGTGGAATGGGCAAACCTCAAAAGAAACAAGCAAAAATCTCTCTCCTCTCCCATTCTTATGGAGTTGGGGGTTTTGTTTCTTTGGGGGAGGGTGCGTGGGGTTGGGGTTTTTTTGGTGTTTTTTTGTTTTGTTTTGTTTTTTTTAGTTTTATGTTTTATTCTGTCTGAGGTTTGGTTTTGGATATCCTCTTTCATCATTGTTGCACTGTGTTCTGATAAAGGCAGCTTTGGTTCTACGGCATTGTGTATTAGACTGTTAGCTCTGGAGGTAGGGAGTACCTAACTGGCAGGAAATCCTCTCTTTTCTCATGCTGGCATTCCTTTTGCCTCTGAGAAAAAGACATGCTCCCACCAACCTTTGCACTGTTTTTAATCCTTCCTCTGGGAAATTGTCACTGCTCCGTTGCAGGAGACATGAAGAAGAGGAATGGATAGGGACAGCAATAGGTTCTCTCTGAGTCTAGGTTAATGCAGATCAGTTTGCCTGATTTGTGTTTCAGGTAGATAAAAGTTTACTGATTCTTTTGTAGGAAGTATCCCTGCAACTCTTTCCTTTCTGAGAAAGTCTGTGCCAAGCTTTTTGCCTGTCTTTAAGTGATGACCTTACATTGTTAAAATATCAATAGAGAAAGAGATAAAGATTAACTCAACAAACAAAATATCTTCTTATCATTTGCAGAAGTTGCTTGGAAACTCCCTGCTGAAGCTGGAGGGTGAAGACCGTCTGGATATAAATTGCACAATGCCCTTCAGTGACCAGGTAAAGATAATGTTCTGCTGGGCTTTTCAGAGTGCTGGGTATTTCATTCATGGGAGTGGTGTCTTAATGGCAAGAGGTGTAGTTTGGTTGGGTTTCCTCTTTGCTGGTAAACAGTAATGTCCATGTTTGCTGTTGGAGCATTCTTTGTTCTCCTCATGCAGTGCTATTGTTCTCCTGTTGTCACTGTAGGTAGTACTGGTGGGTGCAGAAGAAGGTCTCTATGCCCTGAATGTACTGAAGAATTCCTTAACGCACATCCCAGGAATGGGAGCTGTCTTCCAAATTCACCTCATCAAGGATCTGGAGAAGCTACTCATGATAGCAGGTAGGGAAATGTGTTAGTGTTTGTGCTGCAGCAAATGTGTGGTAACGGCTTTGCACTGCAAGGAGTGCTGCTGTGACGGAGGGCTGGGCTTCCCTCTGGATTCATGATGGGCTTTTCTGCCTCTCTTTTCATCAGTGTATTGTCAGGGAGCAGCAAACTGTGCTTTACAGGGTGTCATCTGAGGCCATCTTGTAAATGAATATATGAATGAAGGCTTGGTTAAACCTTCAGAGAACCAGAGACAAAACATTTCCAGCTTAGGGGTTAGTTGTCAGTTCAAAAAGTGTTGAGCTGATCAGAGAGCTTCTCTCTCCCTAATCACTGTGGCACCAGCTTTAATCTCTCCATCTGTGGTTTTCCAGAGATATTCCTTCCTACACTAATGTAGGCATGCTGAACATTAGGGTGTATCTTCATCTGAAAGCCCAAATTATCAAGTGCCTGTATGACATTTGTAGGGAGTGGAAAACAAATTCTGTCTCTTGTTCTCTTCTGCATTTTTCCCCTTGCTAAGATTTAAGCTGTCCATGCATTATTAGTTTTAGGGTGGTAGAGAAAAAAGCAATTGGAAAAATAAAATCTCACACAAAATTAGGAGCAGGCTGTTGCTGTATGACTAAACTTCTGAGAGGAATTAGGCTGGGTCTGTAATGCAATTTGTTAGGGCACCTCTTAGAAATCCTTTACTGGTTCTGTTGGCACAGAGAGGCTGAGGCAGCTTTTGCTTTAAGACTTTCTGAAGGGTAAAATAAAACTTCCTGCCTGATTATGATTAGTGTCCTAGTGAGGTCACTGTTACTGAGATCTTCTAGACCTTAGCAACACTAATAATGCATGGAGAAAATGGTTGTTCTCCCATTGGGTTTACTGCCTGTACTGTGTAGTTGGTTTTTTGTAAGTTTTCTGTTTCATTTTTAATAGGAATAATATGGAATAGATTCTAGATGGTACCTTGTGACTGTTACCACAGCAACAGCCTGTCATGATAAGCTGCTGCTTAGGTAACAGAACAGACCTTTGTAGAGAATAGGGAGTTTTCCCTTAACAAAATGTAACCATTTTTATTTCCAGGAGAGGAAAGGGCTCTGTGTCTTGTTGATGTAAAGAAAGTGAAGCAATCTCTAGCCCAGTCTCACCTCCCAGCCCAGCCTGATGTCTCACCAAATGTCTTTGAGGCTGTCAAAGGATGTCACCTTTTTGCTGCTGGCAAGGTAGGATACAGCTCCCTCATGCCCTGAGACCACCCTTTAGACTGCACTGAGTATAATACTAACCAAACCAGCATCTCCATTTCACTGGCAACAAATCCAAGGTCTATATTCTTGTTTTAATCTTCAAATGAAAAGAGTAGAGGCTAAAGTGAGGTTGAGCTGGACACAATGGGGGGAGGACCTACTGCTGATATGAATAAATCCAGTCAGGATGAGATGCTGATGATCTAGCTTAAACTGCTACATGCTAAGTAGTACAGCATAGCATGTTAACTGCTTCCTCACAGCTGACTTGCATTTTGAGATTTATAATCAGTGAATTCCATCCACTCTTTGCTCTTGAATGTCACATGACAGCTCCCAGGATGGCAAATCTACTGAAGTGTTTGCGTCACTTGGTGACTCTTGATATTTACATAAATCCCTAGTTTCAGTAGGGAACAGTTAAGCCAAAGTAAAAATTCTCATTAACATTACTTCTACAGACTGCTTTGATAACAAACTGAACATCATTCAGTTCAAGGCAACGTTTAAGATAACCATTTGAGGGCTTAAAACATAGACATAACCCATTGGAATTTTTTATCCCTTTTAATAAAACGTTTTTCTATGGAACACCTCCTAATTTTTTATTAACTTCTTTCAAGCATAAAAGAAATCACAGAAGCAGTTAAAATTTGCATTCTTTTTTGAGAACGTGAAGAGGCTTTCGATTATTTCACTAATTCACAGTAACTACCCTATTAAAAATGTACTTATCTCTGCAAAGTTCTTTTTTTGTGGCACAAGGTGCTTAGCTCTGCTCCACAGGCTCAGCATTAGAATTCTCTCTGTGTCACTCTACTGTGATCTTCTTTACAGGTTGAGAACAGTCTTTGTATCTGTGCAGCCATGCCTAACAAAGTGGTTGTTCTGCGCTACAATGAGAGCTTGAGCAAGTTCTGTATCAGAAAGGTAAGCTTAGCAGTGCCCTTCAGCAGCGAAGGGAATTCACACACTGCTCTAAGACTTGGCTTTGGAACAAACATCTTAACCTTCTTGCTTGCGTGAGAACATTTGTTTGCCAGTTAAAATGATAACAAATTGCAGCGTTGTGCTGACTAAAGCTGGAGTAGGCAGCAATTTCCTTTAATAAGAGGTGGCATATTTGGGGAGGTGCAGAACAGAACTGTGATGAATTTTGAGATGCTGGACTCAGCTGTAATCATACCCTCACTTGTTTACTTCTTAAGCACTTCTTAAGTGTTCCCTTTCCTCTGTTGTCTTTGGAGAAACTCCTAAGAGATGACTTCTCTCTTCTTTGCAATGAAGGAAGAAATGGGTGTCTGAATTTGTTTACTGTACCAGTGAAAGTCAAGGGGTGTTTGGTATTATTTGCATCCCAGGATGAAGCAGCTGTTTCCCATACTTACTCTGACAGATGTGTACTTTCTCCTGGCCAGCAAACAAGGCAGTGAGACCTGGATCTTGTGTGCAGAGCTGTGTGTACAACTCTTCTATAGCTAACCCTGCCTACCCCCAAAGACCAGTACTGTACTGGTACACACACTACTTCGTCCTGCCATATGTGGGTATGAAAAGCAGAAGGGCTGCAGCTCTTCTTCAAAGAGCCAGCTGCAGGCAGATGCTACTCTGAGTACCTCACTCACTGCTCCCCTCAAGGACAAGTCCAGTGAATTGCCATGAATAAATGTTACATGCTCATACATAGGAAAAAAACCCAAAGTGGTAACAGGGAGCTTTCCTCAGAACAGAGAGAACGCTGCCTGCTTTAAAATGGGCTGGTACCCAGCAACTCATGTCCTCTCCAGTTCACAAACTAAGGGATGTTCAGGCCAAGCTGCATCTCTCTGTGAGCTTCTGCAGGTTGCTCTGAAGGCACCAGTTCAGTTTGTCTGCTCCCCTGGTGCTGCTGTAAGGAAGCAGAGTCAGCACACTCATTCAGATGCTGGACTCCTTGAAAGTAAAGACGTGTTTGATGGAGATCTTGGCACAAACAATGTGGATGCCACAAACCTGGAATACCTCTGAGCTTTTATCTGATAGCAGCTCTTGCCCACAATGGAGCTGCAGCCAGCAGAGACACTGAAGAGGTGCAGTTGCTGTACACTGTTTGTGCTGCCACTCACCTCCATGGCACCAAGTGCCTTGACAAGGGTTTACATGCAAAGGTGTGTTCTTGAAGCAGGTTTTCCTTATCTGCACTGATCCAGACCATCAGTTTAGATCCTAACAAAATGGCAGCAAGCTCAGAATATGCTCTTCCATTCTGCCAACTGAATTTCCAGATAAACTAGGAATGATGCAAGGAATCTTGTCCTCAGGAGGTCTGGGGATCTGTGAGGGGTGTGAGGCTAATGTGCAGAGCTATCCTCCCTGTTCAGATCTTGGTGGACAACATCTCTGTGTTACGTTGTACAGAAGAGGAAGAAGGTTGTGTTTGAATTTTTTTGCTTAAGGAGCCATCAAGCTAGTTTTGAAGCATATTAAGAGCAGAGGTGCCTTAGGGAGTGGACTTTTGCTGGAACAATATCAGTGACAGACAAGAGTTTTGTTTTGTGGGTTACAAAGAGTTTGGGACTTGACTGGGTTCAATCCTACTGCAGTTATCTTAGGATTCTCTCTGTCTGTCTTGCAGCTGCCCTGATTCCTGGTGATGTGCAGGCTAGGTAGTGATTGCTCTAGCACAGCTGCTCTGGAGCTGGGGCAGCTCTGACTGGTTGACTTCCTTGTGACAAGTCTGTTATTTAACTGCTCAGTCCTGGTCAGTGTCCTCTCCAGACACTGTTCAGGCAAGCAGTCATTGGCATGGCTGTGACATAGCATAAAGAACCCACTCCCTGCTGCTCCAGAAACCCCTGAGCTACCGAGCAGAAGGATATCTTCCAGAATAGTGTATTCTTCCAAAAGGAAGAGGTTCTTACCAGGGCTCACACCTGGAGTTGAGTTGATAGGCAGATCTATATTTCAAGCAAGTATCACTTCCAACACAACAAACCTTTTTCTTCTAGCAAAGAGTACTTTTCCATGTGCTTTAGAGACTGTTGGTGACTTTGATCTTGTTGTGTCTCCCTTGTATACAGACAAGTGTGCAAAACATAACCCTTCAGAACAGGTAAAAGCTGTTACAGGGAACTGATGGTGGTCTGTACTTTCCTCTTTTCCAGGAGATTGAAACCTCTGAGCCTTGCAGCTGTATCCATCTGACCACTTACAGCATCATCATTGGAACCAACAAGTTCTATGAGATTGAGATGAAGCAGTACACGCTGGAGGGTAGGAGGCACCTCCTGAGGAACACACTGTGTGACTCCACAGATTCTTTGGGTGGGGCTTTTCTAGAGCAGTTTATGAAAAAGCATTGGTGCTGATGGAGCTGTTGTACTCCATTCTCTTTGCAGAGTTTCTGGATAAAAATGACCATACTTTGGCCTCTGCTGTGTTCGCTGCTTCCACCAACAGTTTTCCAATCAGTATCATCCAAGTGAACCCAGCAGGGCAGAGGGAGGAGTATCTGCTGTGTTTCCATGGTAGGTCTGTGGCATGGTTCTCTCCGGTACACGAACCATCAGAAGGTACCCAAGTACTGTTGTAAAGGAGAACTGAAGAGAGTTGACTTTGTAGCTCCTGTAACAAAGAGTTGTTGAAGCCTGTGAATCTAAAAGCCCTGAAGAGCTGTGGCTGCTGGTTCAAGCAGCAGATGCAGAAGACACCAGCGCTAAAATAGCACTTTCTGATCTTGCCTGCTGAGAGGCTTTTGGTCAGCTCACTCCTGGCTTAAAAGCTCCCTGAGCCTGCAGCTCAGTTGCCAGGTGTAGGCATCTGTGCCTGGAAGGAAGGGATTGCAGTGGCTGTGCCAACAGGTGCTGGATTATCCTGATAAAACCTTCAGGGTTTCCAATCTTCAGCTTTCTTGTCTGGCTTCCATACAGGCAGCTGAGACTTTTTAATCTTGTGATGACATAAAAGAGGGTATCAGTTTTTTTCATTTAGCTGCCTTTGTTGGCCCCCTGGGATTGTGTCAGGGAAATGCAGTCTTGAAAAGCCCACTACCAGTAGTGTTGAGTGAGTAGCAGTAGGAGTCCTGTAGTCTTCCCAAGCTGTAGATTAAAGAATCTTCCCCAAACAGCTAGAGAGACACCTAGAAATGCAGGAGCTCTTGGTCCAGAAGGTACTCCCACATCTACACAATTCCACATCAGTTAAATAATTCATGGCACTCAGGGATTTGCAGCATAGTGAGCACCCTGCTGCTGCTAATGAGCCCAGGTTGCCTTTGTCCTTTCAAAACCAAAGGAATGAAGGTGCATGCTCATGACATGCTGTGACTTTTCTTGGCAGAGTTTGGTGTCTTTGTGGATTCCTATGGAAGACGCAGTAGGACAGACGACCTGAAATGGAATCGCCTGCCCTTAGCTTTTGGTAGGTGCTGAGGGAAATTCACTTGGATTATGGCAATTACTGAAAGCAGGAAGCACCCCTGTGGGGTGAATATTCTTCACTCAGCACTTCCATTTCCTCTTTCCTCTCCTGACTGTCAGAAACTGTGGAGATTTCCCCATGATTTAAGATGTAAATAATAAATAAATGGAAATGGAAAACCTTTGGAAGCGCTGAGGAAAACTAAACCCCAGTTTCATTTCCTTAATATTTTCTGGCTTGGCAGCAACTAAACTGGCCAGTGGAATTTTTAATGATGCTTGGAGGTTTCTGAAGTAGTCAAGAATTTATAATGTCAGTGTGGTTCCCACAGCCTAATGGGATTCTGTTCATTTAACAGTCAGGTTTTAATGCCTTTTTCATGATACTTTGGTTAGTCAAATTCTTGAGATCGTTTCAAAGCAACAATTCTTTCAGCTTGCATCTCCCTCCCTAGTTACAGTGTCTGTGCCTCATTACAGAAAATGTTCCCTCCTTTTCTCCTGGGGCTGTGAGGCTCTGTGCTGCTCACTGGTGTTTTTCAGAAGTTTTTAAACAGAGAATTTTATGTTGTGTTTTTCCTGCCTTTGTGGTGCTCCTCCAGCCTACAGGGAGCCCTATCTGTTTGTGACCCACTTCAATTCCCTGGAAGTCATCGAGATTCAGGCACGAGCTTCTCTAGGGTGAGTTGTTCTCTTGATTGCTTTGAACAGTGTGTGCTGGAGGAGTTGTGTCCTTGCCAGGAAAAGGTACCCTGTGGTCATTGTAAAGACTTGTTCTGCAATTTTACCCAGAACTCCTGCACGAGCCCACTTGGAGATACCAAATCCACGGTACCTAGGGCCTGCAATTTCATCTGGAGCAATCTACTTGGCCTCCTCCTACCAAGACAAATTAAGGGTGATCTGCTGTAAGGGCAACCTAGTGAAGGAGACCAACAATGAGCAGCAGCAGCAGCACCACAGAGGATCCTCTGCTACACGCAGGTACAATGAATTCAGTGTATTATGGTTCCTGTGTGTCTCATAAAGCTCTAAATGGCTTTTCCCTCCGTGTTGTGGGATGCCTTTGTTCCATTCTTGGAAATGGAGGCTGGCATCAGCCGATTGCTGGAATGGGACAGAGAGCAGCGTCACTGGTGCTTCAAAACCCAAAGGGAAAGAAACTTGAACTCTGTAGGAATATCTGGGTAATCTCCTCCACAAATGCTTTGTGGCCTTCAGCCACTTTTACATTGGGGTGTAGCGGTGACTTCAAAGCTGGGTGAGCTTAGATACTGCTGATAGAACACTAAACATTTAGACATTGACTGAAACAATGTCTAAAGCAAAAGCCCCTTCCTCTTAAATTATGAGCATGGCTTAGGGAGTTGGCAGTGGGAAGGAGTGAAATGCTCTTGTTCTGCTCAGCAGAACAGCGATACTTCAGACAGTTGAATCAGTTCTGGGGTTGGTAGCACACTGGAAATGGAGAAACTGAGGGTCATAGTTCATCCTAACCTGGCCCTGAGCATTCTAGAGGTACTGAAGAGTTTGTGTGTGAAAAGGCCCACACCAGGTGTGTGCTGCTGCAGTGTGCCAGTGGGGAGCTGCCAGCTCTGTTACAGAGCCTTAGCTAGCGATCCACTGAGGCACTTGGCTGATGTGACGGACACTCAGCTACCAGCACACCTTTGCTCTTTCTGTCTTGGCTGAGGGAGGTCTGGTGCTTTTCACCTGAACACTGCTGGGTGTTTGGGGGCAGTTACAATTCTGTAACAGAAAATGACGTGAGGTTTTTGTCGCTCAGCGGTTCGCGTCCATTATTTTTGAATGACAGCAGCCCGAACAAGAGAGGCCCCCCTACATACAACGAGCACATCACCAAGCGCGTAGCGTCCAGCCCAGGACCACCCGAAGGCCCAAGCCACCCTCGAGAACCAAGCACACCACACCGGTACCGCGAGGGCAGGACGGAGCTGCGGAGGGACAAGTCACCTGGGCGACCCCTGGAGAGGGAGAAGTCTCCAGGCCGGCTTCTGAGCACCCGCAGAGAGAGGTCCCCTGGGAGACTGTTCGATGAGAGCAGCCGAGGGCGAATGCCTGTGAGCGGGGCTAGAACGCCTATTGCTCAAGTCAATAAGGTAAGTCAGGAGCCTGCAGAGCACTTTTTGTTCTCAGGAAAAGCTGTGCAAGGACTGGTGCCACTGTGAAGTACAAGAGCAAAGGAAATCTCAGATCCTGTCCCCCGACTTCCACTGAGCCCCAGCATGTAGGGTGTAGCTCACTGGCCCTGCGAACACCTTCCCTTGTGCCAGTTCTGCAACTGCAAAAGCAGCTTCACTCTGGAACAGGATCACATCCTCCAGACCTGAAAGCAAAAGTGCCTTTACCAGTAGCAATCAAGTTAGTGAGGATTTGAAGGGGGCAGTGTCTGGAGAAAGGAAGCTGGGAGCCTGCTGTGCTGGGAGTGATGCTGCTTGTGCTTGCCTTTGCCGGTGGTTTGAGAGTTCTGCCCTACAAGTGGGCAGGCAAAGGGTGCTGGGTCAGCAGCAGCAGATGAGTAATGCTGCTGCTGGCACCTCTGCATGTGTGAGAAAAATACGTGTGATGTGTAACTCTTGTTTTATCTCCCTGCCAGGTCTGGGACCAGTCCTCAGTGTAAGTCTCAGCTAGGCAAAGTTACTCATCTTGACCTGCAGGAAAAAAAAAGGAAATACACTGAGTATATGCACTCCCCAAGCCTGCTGCCCAGCTACCAACGCAGCACTGCTGGGCCACAGCTCACTCCGTGGCAGGAGGGTGACGCTTCTGAAGATTGTTGGCATCTCAGTTAATTTCTCTGCACTTTCCTGCACTCCTGTTTTTGCACTTTGTACTACTGTTACTCTTTCAAGCAGTTCATGAACTTTTTATATTCACTTTAGTCCCTAGTAGTTCATCAAGGAAAGTAAGCGGGACTGGAGTCCCACCCCAGGTCTTTTCTGTGGTTAGCACCCCTTAGCAGATCATAGTTGTGAGATGTGCTGGGAATCCCTTGTGGCCTGGAAAGAGAAGGGCCAAGGTGAGTGAGTCTCAAGAGAAGGTGTGATTGGATGTTCTCTACAGAACACAAGAAAAATTACTTCTGATTAGTGTGTTCACCTGCCACTTCTGAAAGTTATTTCGTTCTCACTCAAATTGCTCTAGAGCAGCTCTGATGGGGAGGGAAGAACCCTGCTTTGAACGAGCCCATGGCCCCGAGACAAAGTGCATTACCTATAAGTTACTGGGGTGTAAGACTTTATCCAGGTCTTCTGCATGACAGTTCACTGCATGCTGCTGCACCATCACTGGCTGCTCTCTCCTTTTAGGTTGCTTTGCTGAGTAGTGTATTGTACCTCACTTGTAAATTAACTGAAACCTTTAGATTACGCTGCAAAATAGCTGTTAATTACTCTGGAAATTTGGCAAGGAAGAGTTAAGGAGCCTTATTCTATGACAAGAGTTACAGCCAGGCTTGTGTTCTCTCAGCACTGACCGCAGTCCTGACAGAGGAGCAGCCCAGGGCGGTCTCTGCCTGTGGTCTGTAACCTGTCCTACAATAAGCACCAGGTGCCATGGCACAAGAGGACACTCACAGTGACCAGCGTCTGTGGGTACTGCCACCTTCGCCTTGCTGCTGCCTGTCTGACCTCCAGCCTTTTCTTGCTTCCTATTCTCTTTGCTGTGAACATGAGGCAGAGAGCAAATGATTTTCAAAGCAGGTTTTGACCATTCAGTCTGCAATAGCAACGAAGTGAACCACCATGTTCTTTACAACTGGAAAGAGCAAAACTGCATCCAATCTTACCTTGGCAACACTTAAACGTCTGCTAGTCCCTCGCCAGCCTATGCTAACCTGTCCTAGAAACTTTTTCATCACCACTCCACTGCCTTGTCAGTGTCCTTTGGCGAGTTTCATGAGTATCATATTCTGTTCCCTTGTCTGTTGGGTTATTTTAGCTCAGATGATTTGGCAGGAAATTTGCTGAAAGTTTTTGTCTCCTGGTCTGAATATTTTGAAAGGTCACTGAGATCAGTCTTTAAATCTTTGCATCTCATGGAAGATCTTCAAAGACCTCAGAAACAGGCTTGTTGAGTCCTGGAAGTGTATCTCTTGTGTCTTGTTTGTGAAATGCTTCCTGCTATAGAAATAGCTCAAAGGACTGTACATATTTACAAGAATCTTTATATTCGTAACAAAAGGGAATTGAATTGGTTTCTACTTTTTTATTGTAAACTGTGTGTTTTTCAACACTTAGCTTTTTGGTTTAATGGTGGTTGTGGACAGCCATCTTCAGACACTGGAGGGGCCTCAGCTTAGTCCTCCTCGCTCCCATGAAGAAATATTGTAACATTAAATTGCAACTGAAGCTTGTTAGCATAAATGAGGTTTTAGCTCTCTAAAAGTACAGGATTTTTCTTCGTTACCTTTTTATTATTGACAAGGGAGGGAACCAGAGGGACAGTTCAAAGCTCCACCTGGAAAGTATTGAACTTTGTTGTTGAACAATAACCAAATAAAACAAATAACTATCTTGACTGGCATGGTGACATGGATGCTTCCTTCTCTTAGAGTAACCCTGAGCCATCCCACCACCCCTAGTGTTAGGGAGAGGCTGCTTAATCTAGAGGTGTTAGAGCCTACCAAAGAGCCAACCCTGATGGTATTTAGCATTCACTAGTCATTATGCCCACAACAAATAGCATAAGTGGCTGCACAAGAACAAAGCATGTACACATGGACTACAACAGGTGTCCAAATACTCTACTAGAGCAGCTAAATTCTGCCCTCACGTACCCAAGTAGTGAGAGGGGTAGAGGTGAGAGACATGTATCTGGGACAACAATCTCGCCCTGGTACATGACCCACAGAGCTGGAAAAACCAAACATCTTGCTCACCAACAGTGTGATCTAATGACAGGTTTGGGATTTATCCCAGCAGTGGACTGGTGGCAAAGCGGATGGAGCCAGTTCCTCATCCCATCGCTGTAACATGCTGGTGCTTTTATTAAGGCCTGATAGCTGCAACTATGAAAACCAACAGTGACAAACCCAGGCAGACCGAGTACAACCTGCAGAGTTCCTGTACATCTTAAACTTACACCTGCTGGGAAAAACTTGCTAGATCAGACTTAAATGTAAATACATCTATTTTTAACTGAACCAGTTTTTACAGGGTCTGAAGTATTCTTTCACAGGAAGAGGTTTTTAATATTCACACTACTGCCTCCAGTAACTTAATTTGTTCTCCTACTGTTGAGTGTTTTTGGTTCTGTGCACATCCCCACCCCCTTACCCCTGATAAAGGGCTTGTTGGAGGCTGTGGGGGTGGGTCTTACATTTTGGTCTACATGACATTCTTCATGAAAATGCTCTACATGAAACCCAAGCTGCTTGGTTTATCTCTTGTGCCTACTATCTGATGTATATGATGAAATGCTAACTTGTTCAGTGTTCCTTTATTTCTCTTTTACTGTGCACAAAGAATACTTATTTAAGCTCATTGTTGCAGTCCTATGATGCATGATCAGAATTGTAACAAAACTAAAATAATCCAGAAACTGGTGGAGTAAAACAAAAAGAAAGAAAGTATTTATTGAGCCTTTTGATTCCCAAGAACCTTGCACAAATCCACTCTTAGAGCCTGAGCACCACACGCTGTGGGAATTCAGGGGACTGGGGAGAGCAGGGAGCCCCTGTTAGCTGTGCTGTAGGGGGCCCAGAGTGACGAACAAAAGTCTCTGCATCTACCTTAAAAAAGAAAAAAAAAGGGTGCACCTAGCAACAGCCAGGACTAAACTAACTGCACAGACCGTGAGCTGTGGGTGGGGAATGTAAGTGAGCTAATAACTCAACTCTTGATCCAGCTTTTGCCTTTGGAGGGATTTGATTCATCCCCTTACACTAATGGAACAGTGTCTAATTAACCAAATTCATTCACCTCTCAAGCAGGAAACAACCTAGTGAAAAATAAGACAAAAAGACTTCCCCTCCTCCTCAATACCCCCAAACCCATCCCCCAGCAAACCCACCAGCCTACCTCTTCTTCCTTCCAGGCAGCCAGCACTCCTGGGTGCCTGCTGAAGTGAAAGGATCTGGGGGCTGAGGGGCCGTAGCTTACCTGGAGGCTGGTTATGGCTCCTGGGAGATGCTGTTTGAGGCCACAGGTGGTAGGGAACACCACACCTTGGCCACATCCGCTGCCTGGGAGAGGCCCCTGGACAGCAGCTGCACTCACTCACCCCAATAGTAGACAGGTGGAAGTGATCACTGTGTTAATTACTCGTTAATTACTCTCCTGAGCAGCAGGGCACAAAGTCTGGGCTCCTCACCCTGCTTTCTGAGGCTTTGGGGCTGCACAAACGAATGCTGCAGTGCTGGCTGCAGCCCCCTCTGCCTCTGAGACACGGCTGTGAGTTAAGCAAGAAGAAAGCACTTTCTGTCAAATAATTAGTGCTGTCCTGTGGTTCCATCACAGCAGCATTGATGAAAAGCCTGCAGGCAGTGAGTCAGGCACATATGCAACTGGAGAAAAATCCACATGGCTTATAGAAAGAACTAGTGAACCCAAGTCTGTGGGAACTGAAGATAATACGCCACACAAGTCCATCAATACTGCCCCTTCCTGGGCTCTGTATCTCCAAAGTTTCAGCTTCAGTCATTCCCTTGTGAAAAAGTCTGTTTTGCAACTGGAAAAAAAAAAAACACCAAACCAAACTTACTAAGCTACCTCTGAGTTCCTCTTTGTGTCTAGCAAAAAAAAATTAATTCCAGGTAATTCAAATAAGAAACTTGTGGTAACATTGCCCTACTGGCACTGAAGTGTTTCACAGGCCTCACTGCATGACATCTGGCTGCATTTCTTTGAACACAGATGAAAAAAAAAAAAAACAAAAAAAATCACCTTCCACCATTTGCCTTTCATCTGCTGACACTTTTCCTACTGAGCAGCCTCAGTTCTGACCAAAGACCTCTCCTTCTGTGGTTCCATAGCCTGTGAGCTCTATCTGGCACCCTGCAGATCCTCCTGCACACGAACTCCCAGCTGCTGTCACTGAGCGACTCCACTCCAGCCAAAGCAATCCTGTTGGTTAACTGCAACTCTCCAACCTGCTCTCCTTCCTGCTACTGATGTAGCTTTGTTTTCTGCCCTGACACAGCCAGCTCACAAAGTAACCTCCACACTCTCAGTGAAGCACACAGGGTTCCTGCACTCCCTGCTGCCCAGCACTGAGCCTCCTCCCCACCTTCCTCCCCAGTCAGCAGTTCCAGGTGCTAACTAACACTGCACAGCCTGTTCCACCAACACACCTGTGCCTGACACCACGCACAGCCACATCCAACCCCAGGCTGCCCAAGAGAAAGGCTTGGAAGAAAAGGCCTGCAGGAAAAGCAGCTGGAACGAAGAGAAGCCAGCAGAGGCTTAAGGCCTGTGCCAAGCTTTACAGCCCCAAGGAACTGTTGGCTGGAGATTGAAAGCAACTGGACTCCTGTTCTGCCTGTAAATTTCACATCAGAAGTAAGCCTCATCTTCTAGGGTGACTAACCACAAGCAGACAAAAATGTGTTTCAAGCTGCATCAGTGAATGAAAAGCTTTCACCTATGAATGAAATTCACCAAAGCAGAAAACCTCAATCAGACAAGCACAGTTACAAACAGGAAACAAATTGAGGAAGCAGAGGTCACTGAAGATGGGAAGAGCAGTAACAAAGCAAGTCACTGACTTTTCTTGAAAACATTTTATTTGTTTCTAAAGAGGCTGAAAACAAAAGCAATTCTGTATCTCAGAATACCAAATCCTATCCATAGCACAGAATGAAGAAAGAGTTTTCAGAGAAAACCATTGCACTAGACCCAGATCTATGCAGCTACTCAGGGTATTGCAACAGGGCTGGTGAACAGATCTGAGGATGGCAAACCACCCTTCCACTGGGGCTGGTTCTACTGACCGCTGCCTGCTGCAGTGCTCCCTGCTCAGACTCCTCACTGGTTTGTCCAACCTGCTGCTCTTCCCCACAGAGGGTGCTGGTTGTCATTGGCACAGTCACTGGCACTCTCAGGCATTAAAAAAAAAAAAAAAAAAATAGAGGGAAGGACTCTGTGGGTCACCTCCCAAGCTGATTCCACCAGGGCAGGCCCAAGGCACACTGGCAGCAGTTTTGCATTAACATTGCATTTGTTTTGGGATAAAACAGGCTGAGAGTACCAGGTACAGGCAGCCTGGTGTAGCTACCATCTCTCAGCAAACACAAACAGAGCACAAAGTGGCAGATCCCCACAGCCCTGGCTGCAGGGGCACCAGGTGTTGTCCACCCACAGCCAGCCCTGCAGCCTGGAGCCAGGCCCAGCTCCATCCCTGGGGTGCGGGAGGGCACGGCACTGCTGTGTCCAGCACACTGCTGCTGTTCATGCCAAGGGGTGAGTTGGCCACTGGGACACAGGTGACTTGGTCACCCGCAGGCTGTCACTGTAGAACTAATCCCTAACCTGAGCACTTTGGTTTCCTTACAGCTACTGAGCCCATCTTAAGGAAGGACTTATCAGTGACAACAAGAGATGCTGGTTTCAAAAAGCAGATTACTGCCAGACACACTTATGATTTACAGAGACTCCAGCCATTAAAAACAATTGTCTTTACCAGAAATTCCACAGGGGAAAAAGTTGTATTTCAGTTCTCATGAAGAGAAAAAAAAATACAGAGCTGCTCACAGCAGAAACAGTGCACCCAGGCTACTGTAAAATACAAACGAGCTTGTGGGTGATTGTGTCGCTGATTTCACCCCGCAAAGGCTGCTAGGAATGGATCCTCAACAGTCACACTTATTTCAGTGCCCCAGGCTTGGAGCTTGCTACTGAAATAATTGCGTTTGATGAGTCAGGAAAGCAGTGACAGGCTGGCTGGTGCTGAGTGTTGAGCTCAAGTAAGATTCCACAAAAATCCTGAACTTCCTAGACTTTGGGCTGGCTTGCTGACCACTTGCAGTGGCCTTGCTGCTGAAGGTCTTTGCTCTGTTGCCACCCTCACGTTTTTCAGCCTAACTAAACTGGTGGTTTTTCACCTGAGCTGACAACAGGCACTGATGCCTTTGCCACAAAGCTGCCATCTCTGAGAACTTCCAAGGTGGGACTGGGGGAATAAGGCAAATCTAGGAAAATCAGGAAGTCTCAGAAACAATGTGAAATCAGAATTCCTTTGCTACAGCACAGAGCAGAAGTACATTTGGTTAAGAGAAAGGTTTTTTTCTGAGACTGCACTGGCGCAGAACGATTGGTCACAAGCTACTATGATGCTCATATTGGCTTGTAGAGCAAAGTAGTCACATACTTCTTCTTGTAGCGATGTGTAGCACTAAGCACCATCACTCCATCCTACAGGAGATGGAAAACAAGTGAGCACTTGACACGGTTAGCTAAAAGCTACAAGGGTGAAGAACATCCCCTGGCCTCTCACCTTGATAGAAAGTGCGTAGAGGTGGTTCAACATGACGTGGTTGGGTTCAGGGAGTAGAGCAGGATCACACTGGAAAAGGGAGAAAGTGAGACAGTGTGAAAGCAGCAGAGCTCTCAGTCTGCTCATCTCAGCTGATGGGTGATAAACACTGTCTGTAACTAGCCATGCCCTTGGATACATCACACTGCTGCTTGTGCTGAGCCCCACCACAAACGCAGACCAAGATCCCTGCAGGGTGAACCCCTCTGCAGCCTCACTGTCATCCTGAAACACACCTCAGTGATTTCTGATGTGCTGCTGACATCTTAACAGTGCTGCAGGGGGCAGAGTAGGGCTGCTGGGAGTAAAGCAGCCAGCTAGTTTTCAATTTTGAATCAAGTAGAAAAATAAATTCAGTTCAGCTCAACCCACCTGGGCAGATGCATTAAGGAAAGCACTAACAGTAACTACTCCAAAGCTTTCCTTTGCCTGCCCTCTGTACCCAGATTTGCCCCTGATCTGTTCACACCCTCAAGGCTGTTATTCAGCAGAACAAAGGAATGTACTCACAGAAATGCCTGTGTCCTTGTTCAGGATGACCTGCAGCAGGTGGGGAGGAAGAATAGGTGGTGACTTAAAGCGCTCCTCTGCCTTACACACATAGGGCTCCTGGTGGTATGGTCCTGGAGGTGAACTTGACAGCTCTGCCAGGAAGAGGTGAAATATTTATTCTTAAACAGCCTGTAAGAACATCTGCTCTTTATAGGTATATTGTCATCATTACTCCAAGCTGATTGTCACATCCAGAAACATGTGGCAAATAGAAGTCAATGGCACCTAAGTACAAGAACTGCAGCAGCTGAGGCAGAGGCAGAGGATCAGTCACTGCCCAAAAGGTGACCTAGGATGCCCAAAATCTGTCTGACTTCAGACTAGCTAGGAAGACATGTGAGGTGGAAGTTCTGAGGACCCTACGGCATCCCAGAACTTCACTGTCATCCCTGCCCAGCACTTCTCCAGCAAACACTTCACTGTAAACCTCCAAGGAAGCACTAAACACACAGCACACACAAAAGGCAGGGATTGCTCCCATAATAAATAGATAGGATATAATAAATAAATAGGATAATGAAAAGACTCTTCAGAGTCTAAAGCAAGACAAATCAAAGATTGTTACAGAGTGTGGAAGGGAAGCACCTACTAGAATCTCCTTCTGGCTTCTTGCAGCATCCAACTCTCACACATCACAGACCCCCTCCAAAAAGACTTTCTCCAAGGGAAAGCTGCATAGAGCAAAACCCAGCCAAAAGCACCTCTGCCTCAGATTCAACGGACATGTCTTCTGGGGGATATCTAAGGTACTGTTTCAACTGTGGTCTCCATCCCTACAAAGGTCTACACAGACCAGGTGGCAAGACTGATCTCAGAGATGACTCAAGCTAAATCCCACCTCTCTCCTGTTACACTAAGATATGAAACTTAAGGGAAAAATATAATTTTGATAACTGAGAGGATACAACATATTCCTGCACCTGTGTTAGCACTACTAAGATGTGTCTAATTTCTGCCTCTAAACATGCAACTTCTCATCTCCTCAAGCCATCTCCTCAGCAGAAAAAGGCTGTCAGCATCAGTCTGAAGTTGTAAGGCAGAGACTGAACCACCACTGAGTGCACCAAATCCAGCCACCTCACACTGCACAGGCAACCAAACAGCTGTTAAGCTCCATGGTTTCCTCCTAATCAAATCAACAGTAACCTGTGTTGCTCTCTCTCAGGTCTCTGAGGCCTCCTATTTTATGCATTCCACGTTTTTCCTTTGTGCATCGTGATTCCTGCATGTGCCCACAGGCCTGACTAAAGCAGGGATTAATCTATACTGGAGCTTTAACTCCAGCTGAAAAGGAAGGTGGAATTTTTAACAGCTCTAAAAAGTGTGATATAAAATTAGCAGTAAGCTCATACCAGACATGTCTGAACATTTCTGGGAGTCCACCATCAAAGCGTCGAATACTTCAAAGTCAGTTTTCTTCACCTGTATAATGTTGTTGATGGTGCCTAGCTGGCTGGTTACTACTGGCTGGGAAGAAGCAAGAAGCAAAAGTCAGAATAAAAAAAACCTTGCAGGACTATTGGATTCTCAAAACCCCATCAGCTTTAGCAGGAAGGCCATTTGCTTTTAAAACATGCTAGCACCAGATACGAAAAGAGCTGATTGCTGCTCAGTGTTAGATTAAGAGCAAGTGCAGGGCTTAGAGGGTGCATGTCAGTTGGAGCAGCACTCAAAGTCTTAGGATCAGGTGTGGGTAAAGCTAACAGTGACAACAAAAGGGGCTAAGATTTACTTGTAGCTTCTACAGGGCTTTCAGAGCCAGGCTAAGATCAGGCCTGGGGTAGGACCAGGTGTGGTTGGTATTGTTGACTCACTACCGAAGCTAAGACTGGAGTCCATGGCAGGGGGTTCAAAAAACTCCGTTTATTGCAAGGTAAATTCTGTGAGATTCTGCAAAGTTTGCCAAGACAGCAAGGAGACTGGAACCAGCAGCTGTGAGGATTTCTAAAGCAGACAGGGGCTGCTGGGCAGGCTGTGGTTAAAGCTCTTTTCATAGCCGAGGAGAAAGAAAAGGCTCGGTAGATTTTGGCACCATTACTGGACTATGAAAATATAGAGCAGCAACAGCATCATTCTGGCACAGACAGCAAGTCCAGCTCAGAGATCTGGGCTGTCAGCAATGCTACAGGGCTTCAAAAGACACTTTGGCACTGGATAAAAAAAAAGTTCACTGCCTCTGATAAACCAATACCTGGGAGATCCTGTCACCTGTTTGCTCCAAGCCCTCCTGTCCTTTGAGGCCAGCAGGGATCAGAAATGTCTTTCTTACCAGCTAAACCAGTCAGTTTCTGTTGTGAACCTCCTCTCTGAAAGGCCAGCTACTGGTAGACAAATGCCAGGTTCTCCTCTTCAGATGCCTCAAGGAACACACACAGTGAGGCTGAAGAAAACATTACCTCTGAAGGATCATGTGTCCACTGCCCGTCCACAAAGAACTTGTACTGGTGCTCTCCTTCTGGCAGGTCCAGGATTGCCACAAAGTTGTTGTGACTGGAATTTAAGACAAACAATCAGCCCTTGAAACATTCTAAAAAGTTGATGGGCTGTGACAAACATTGTGACACAGAATACAGCCCTGCTTAGCATGCAGAAACTCAAAGAGAGCATTTCAGAGCATCTCCTGCAATCTAAAAGTGAAGAATCAAACTAAGGTTACTGGCAATGATCATTGCCTCTGTCGCAGTAAGTCCCTACATGTTCAAAACCAGCATCCACACTCCTGACACCAAGGAATCAGCACTGAGCTTTTGTAAAGTCTGCCTCACATCTTCATGTTACTGGTTAGGCTGCAAGACCTCATTTTATCTGACAGACTCCTGTTAATGGAACAAGATCAGCTTACTCCCATCTCCCTGCCACCAGAAATTGCATTTCACAAATGCTAATAAATGAACAAACAATGGCTAGAGGATAAAAGCTGCAACTCAATACTCCCAAGATACTTTGAGTCTGAATAGCTGCTGCTTGGTAATTCTGACACTCCTGTGCTGTGAACTTCTTTATTCTTCAGAAGTCTTTACCAGCATCTCAAAGCAGCTGAGAAAGAGTTGATGCTATGTGAATAGTTCAAACAGGCCAAACAGTATCAATATCTCCGTGAATCTCTACTTCCTCTAAGGGAAGGAGCACAAGCATGATACCACAGATCACAGTTTGGAATAATGAACTTTTCTACTGAAGCATATTTGATTCAGTGAGATGATTTTATCCAGCCTCCAAGAGGGTCCAAGCAGCTCCTTTCCCAGCATACCTAAGCTGACAAGACACAGACCTGTCTTTTTTTTTTTTTTTTTTAATTTCTTGGCAAAGAGATATTTTTGTCCTGCTTCCAGATTCATTTCACCATTTCCCATCTCCCAGGCTTCCTACTCAGAGTGTGACAGTGATACACTGATGCTCCTCTGGCCTTTCCACCAGCTCCAGTCTCAATAACTTATTTCACATTGTTCATGCACAGAACAACCCTTCCATACCCCTTTCACCAGGCCATCACACTCCTCCCCCCAGCCTCCTAAGAAACTAAGACACTTCTGCAACAATGACAACGCAGGCAGCCACTCACTGAGATGAGAAACACCAGAAACTGGCAGCAGACCAATCTCCTGTGGCAGAGAGCAGGCCTCAGGGCAACAGCAAAGTTCAGGCTCTGCCATCCATTAAGTCTTGACTTTTTGGAAAAGCATTGGTCTAAATGAAACACTTAGGTACAGCATTAACAGAGCTCCAGAGCACTCTGGAAGGAAAAAGCACTTGGTACCTTAGCACAGACCTGTTTTCTCATTCATGTGTTGGCAGCAGGCATCCCAGGCTCTGTTTCCTCAGCAGAATTTGGACCCTTCGAGGTGGGCAAAAGCCAATATGGCAAGAAAGTACATGGGCCATCAGAGACACTCTGCTTAAAACCAGCTTCACCTTACATACCCTGACTCTACCCCAGACTCTACAGGAAGATTGTTCCTGCTCATTCATGCATGGTGCCCAGTGAACGAATCACCCCTTCAAAACTGACACACAGCTCAACTTCCTTCCTGCACTGTCCAAGAATCATAAAGTCACCTTCCCACTAAGGGCTTGAGGAGAGAAGCAGGACAGTAGTAAATCCAGGCATGACACCAATCCATCAACAGACCACCTTTCTCACTGCCCTAACCATTCCCAGTCTATGGGGAATGCTCCCAAGAGAGCAGCAGCAGTCTATTACCTCCTTGTCAGAGGAATTTTACTCCAGTTGTTGAAGGATCCAGATAAAAAAACTTCTTTTCCTCCTCCAGTCCAGCGAAAGACTGTTGGTCGAGCTTGAGTGGGGGTTTTATCATTCACCTCCAGATCTTGCTGCCAAGCTAGAAACTCTTCTTTATCCAACGGAGCCTACAAGCACAATTCAAAGGGAATTCTTTCCTGGCAGACATAACCCTTATTTCACTGAAGGCACTTTTGAGCTCAGGCTTGATGTAAGTCTAGAAATGATATTTGTCAGACAGAGATCAGAAACTGTGCATTTCCAGATGCTGTTCACAAGTTCATTTACATAGATTCTGCAAAGACATTAAAGTCCTCCAAATCTGCAGAAAGAGTATAAGGTAAAATAACACCCCCCAGCCTAAATGAGGTTCAAAAGACATTGAGAACCCCTCCAGCCTAAATTAGGTTCAAAAGAAATTGACTTGAGCTCATGAGTTTTCAAAATACACTAGGAGAGAGAAAGATAACTAAGAAATAGACTTAAGAAGCATTTAGATTATGCAAATACCACAGGCACAACATTTGTAGTTAGCAGAATGATTTTGAGTCACCTGTGAGAAAACAGCTGTCCAACAGTCATCATCTAAGTGTCATTTTCTGCTAGGATATTCTTATGAAACATGATGCACAGCAAGATGTTTCTAACAATCCATCTAATGATGAGCAAAACACCTCTGAGGCCTTTTAATATGGAAAATTATAGACAGGTAAAACGTCACTGATAACTGCAAGAGCAGGAAGGATCAAAGGAAGCTGGGGCACTGTACCTAGAACTGTGGAAGAGCTCTGAGTCAGGTACATTTAGTTTCTGTACAATGAATCCTTGCTGGAAGCCATAACAGTTCACTCACTCTGTCTGAATATCAATGTGCTGTCTTTCCTAAGCATGGGAAGCAGGGATCACAGGATGTTAGGAGCTGGAAGGGACCTCTGGAGATCTTTTGAGTCCAACCCCCCTGCCAGAGCAGGAACACAGAATCCAGATGGGTGTTGAAAGTGTCCAGAGAAGGAGACTTCACAATCTCTCTGGGAAGCCTGTTCACTGCTCTATGACCCTCACAGTAAAGAAGTTTTGCCTCATGTTGAGGTGGAACTTCTTGTGCTGTAGTTTATATCCATTACCCCTCATCCTATCACAGGGCAAAAGTGAGCTGAGGCTGTCCCTTCCTTTCTGACACCCAGCCCTCAAATATTTATTACATTTATTAGATCTCCTCTCAGTCTTCTCTCCAGACTAAACAGCCCCCAGGTGTCTCAGCCTTTCCTCATAAGGCAGTGCTCCAGTCCCTTCATCATCCCTGTAGCCCTCCACTGCAACTCTTTCCAGCAGATCCCTGTCCCTCTTGAACTGGGGAGCCCAGAACTGGATGCAATATTCCAGATGGGCCCTCACTAGGGCAGAGCAGAGGGGGAGGAGAACCTTCCTTGATCTGCTGGACACACTCTCCTCAATGCACCCCAGGATACTAATGCCCTTCTTGACCTCTTCTGCATAAGCTCAGTGACAGAACTACTGCAAGCTGTGACCAGCACCCCAACTGGAGAACATTTCCAACTCATCATGTCAGGAGAACAAACCAGCAATACCTTCATTTCCTCTGAATGGAACAAATCTGCATCTTCAGGACTGTCCATTAAGATCTTTGGTCTGTCACCCTCTTTTGTACTGATGGCTCCTCCCGAGGTGTCCCCTCGGGATGTCTTATGGCCATGACGCTCCAGCCCAGCTCGCTCACTGCTTGTGTTCCCCATTTTTAAGGACCTAAAAGCACAATTAAAAACCAGATTAGCACACATATTTTTGAAGCCACAACACCAGTAGGCAGGAAAGCAGGCTCTATTGGTAGACCTGGGCTCTCTTTCTGAGCTGAAGCATCTAAGAAACTTGATTAACCCAAAATGGTAGCATCTTAAAATGATATTGCACTCAGAACAAAGACACTAAATGGCAAATTTGAGTTGTTCTTCAGAATGTGCTACTACCAATATCCTAGCACCTCTGCAGGACTCAGCTGCTCCAAAAGTCAAATGAGCAGGTATCTGTTACTGCAGCACACTGGTACTCTGTCTTCCCAAACTAAGTGCTTGTTCTTCTCTCTTCTGAGCATCCATGTGTATAATGTTCTGCCATAGCAGTTGAAACATCAGTAAAAACTTTCTGGCAGAATGCTTCAAAAGCAGCCTACTAGAAATGTGACTTCGCTAGAAAATAAAAAGTTAGTGGAGGTGGCAGCCTGGTGAGGATCCTTGTGCTCTAAAGCACAAACAGCACAGTCCCACTAATGCTCTTCTTCCTTCATGCTCTGCTTTTCTCTGGGAGAGGCAGAGGCCTGCTGTGGAAGAAACACAACACTTCACTCCACAACCCATGTGGCCACATCCACAGGCTGAAAGGAAGGGACTGGATGCACATGCCACATCTTAGCTGAAAGAGTGCTTACAGGGGAAGAACAGCAACTTAGAGGTGGCCAAGGGGTCTGTGTGGAACCCTGTACTAAGAAGGCCTTGCAATGGCACAAACGGGGCCCTGCAGAGTGCCCAGCAGGGTACAACTACCTGTACAAGATATTACCCTGGCTCCTGTAAACTCAAGTTACAGACACTGCCCAACTTCCAATCATGCAGACCTCAGCTCAGTCACAACCTGAAACCTGTCTCAGCCTGCATGGCTTAAGTAAATAACTAATTTATCGTTAACTGGCTATGTGAAATTGCAACAGTTTTAAGCGTTCTGTATCCTCATTAAACAGCTGATTCTGTGAGCCAGGCTCCGAGCAGGCCAGAACGAAACCGAAGAGCCGCCGGAGCTCTCCTCAGCACACCCCCATACTGTATCCACCAAGGTCGATTCACGCCGCGACCTGGCAGCCGGGCAGACGCTCCCCCTGCCAGCCGCCTGCCCTCTCCGGCCGAGCACACCGGCAGCCGGCATGGCTCCCCGGGCAAGCGAGCAGCAGCGCTTACAAAGGTGCCCGGGGCTACACCCGCACGGCACAGCGGCATCCCCGCGCACCGGGACTCCTCGCTCCTCGCACGGTCTGCGAACCCCGAGGGGCACCCCCAAGGCACCGGGCGCACCACACCCGCCGCCCTCACAGCAACCCGGCCCGGCCCCACCGTCCCTATTGCGACCACCCGGTCCCCTCCTCTCCACCTGGCCTCGTTCCTGGCCGGCTGCCCCGGAGGCCCCTACACCGCTCAGCCTGTCCCGCCGCCGGAACCCACCTGCTGCCGCCAGAGCCCGCCGCGGTCCCTCCACCGCTGCCGGCGTGCTTCCGCTTCCGGCCGCCGACACCCGGTATGAGCCCCGGAGGGAACCCGAGCCCGGCCCACAGGTTCCGCTGCGAGCAGGCGGCCGCGGGCCCTGCAGCGGCTAAAGAGCGTCACTGGTGGGGCCGGAGAGCCTGCGTCAGCCCCTGCGGCCAGGCCCTGCCGCGACGGGATCATCAGGGCTGTGCCACAGTAGTTATGTGGTGTCGGAAGCCTGAGCGAAGCGCCGTGGCTCTTTACCTGCCCTCGGAGCTGCTTTCTCCAAGCGGCCACTACGAGGAAGTTTTGGACCTGCAGAGGAACTGCAGCTGAGTGAACACCAGAACGCTGGAAACTGACACCGAATGCATTTTCCTCTTCGTGAAACTAGGGCAAAGGCAGGAGAATGGGTGCTGGACACAGGTCAGAGGAGCCTGTGAGCCACCAGCACAGGGCTTTCTCCCCTGAGGAAGCACACATGGAAATTTAAGTCCTTAACTACTGTTTCCCAAATTAAATTACACTCATCTATTTCTTTAACACATTCCTATAACACATTCCCAATTATACTGTCTCTTTTTACCCTTTGCTTGTCGTCAGCTGTCACTGTCTTTCTTCTACTTTTCTAAGAGGTGTGAAGTTGGGAGCTCTGCAGGTTCCTGGCTCGGCACCTCTCTTTACAAGGAAATTGCCGAGTGTTTTTCTTAACCAGTCGAAGCAACCTGCAAACAGAAGAATTCCTACCAAACTGAAGCGTACCCCTGTGCCAGGCTGTTAGTTGTGGGCAGAATTCTGCTGAGATAGATGCACTGTGCCTCACTGGCAGTGCCTGCCTGGCTCTGGCAGCATGTTTTGAGGAACAGCTGCTTCTAGTCTATCTGTCACGGGTGGGATACTTGGCACGGGACAGCCTGCTGGAGGGTGGCAAGGGAATGTGTGTGGGCAGCTCTTCCCCAGCCCCTGCTGAACAGTCACCCTGCTATAAAATACAGCTGCTATTCTGGTATTTCACATGGCTTAGCAGTCTCCAAACTCCATTGTTTTGTTCTCAACAGGCTATGGGAACTAGTCTGTGGTGGGTCCAAGCATTAATCAGTTTAAAGTTCTGGTATTAAAGTGTGATGGTTCCTCCCGGTTCAGGGATGAACCATCTATCCCTGGTGTGATACATTCCAAAACTGTGGGGAGTTACTGGCCTGTGAACAGGAACGAAGCAATGAACACAAGCATCTCAACCTCTTGGTGGCTGGGCTTCACTTGACTGCTGCCTCTTCCACCCTAATTCTTATCTCCCCTCACTGTCAGTCGTGACAGGTGGGTGTAGAACAGGCTTGGAGCCTGTAACTCATTTTGTGAAGTGCCACGTCCCTATGAATTATGAGGGCTGGATGGCATTACGCCATGAGCAACAAGTCTTACATGGGGACTTACCACTGCTGCACACTAAATCATCATGCCTCCTCATGGGCATGTCTCTGCTTGTGGTCCTCACATGCACTGGAGTCTTGTTTTCCCCTATCAGCCTGAGTGGGAGCCCAATTCCCTCGCAGCTGTTAATGCAGGAGACGTGGGAAGCCAAAGATTAGTTAAAGACACACCACGAGGACCTGGCACAGCTCATTTAGTCACTGATTTTTCTGGAACTCTGGGGGTTTGCTCCTCCCTTTAATAGCATTAATGACTTTTTGCCTCCTTCCCTTCTCTGAAACGTGCATAGAAAGTCACCTTCTTTCACTCCCTCTGGGACCAGCCTCCATATTCCAAAGGAAGACTACAAAATATCTTTTCTACCCCTGCCCCTTTATGTATGTCTTAACCTTCTTACTGCCAGATGAGGATGTAACAGATGGGGAGCTAGTTCACCTGCTTCCATGTATCACCAGTGAGGTTCCTGGTTAACTTCCCTAGTGAGAATGTCAGAGGTGTCACTTGCCAATTAAATAATTGATCATGACAACTCTCTCTACTTTTCTGAACTGCCAGCTCTCTCACAGAGGGGACACAGCAACAGGGCACTTGGGCTCAGCCCTTGCTAAGTGCTCCTGGCATTGGTACCAGAAGCATTTCTTCCTTAGCTGTTTAGCTGCATACATGCCTTATGCTTTGGGGGGGGATGTCCAAGAATAGCATTTTCACTGAGAAGGAGACAATTCCATAAAAATCTCCTTCTTGCCTCTGACACTAACTGCCAGCATGATCTTCAAGAAGCCTCTTGATCACTTTTGTCTTTATCTATTAGCTTTCCTTCAGCCAAAGGAAGGTGATGCTAGGTTGGGTGACTATTGCAAAATCTTTTAGTTCAATACAAATTCAGAACTGCAGTGTGAGGTTTTAAAAAGGAGATACTTGCAAAACACCTGCAGAATTTGAGGAGCCACATGGTCTCTGTGTTATTTACCATGTCACTAGCCACAAGCAAACGTCAGTTCCTGTTTCCCCATCTCACATCCACCTTCTTAAATAAACGTGAACTGTCCCTGGCCTGACTATTAAAGCCCACACAGAGCATCTGCCTCAGAAATTAACTTTAAGACATCTTGATTCTTGGCTTCTAAGATCATAAGACTCAGCAGACTTTATCAAAGTTCTACCAACCATGACAGAGCACTTTCAGTGCTGTACAGGTTGAGAAGTCAAGTGAAATGACATCTTTACTACTGAGTCACTCTGCCCCTTTGGAGGTATCACTTACCATCTGTGGTCATCAGCTGACTCAGTTTTATAGAAAGTAAGGACCAAATAGGATACAGCTGAGGTCAGGAGAGACCTGTTAGGGGAACATCTGTCTTTGATTAAATGGGGTGAAGAATGGTCTTACAAACCAAACAAAAAAAGTCAAACTAAACTGTTGTGCTGGCCCCAAGGAAGGGATGGCACTCACCAACCACTTGTGCTCTAGGCCAGGACTGCATTTTCACTGTTTGGATTATCTCCAGGAATTGGCACTTAAGACCCTGTTGAACGCTGGTTGAGATATGTGTCCATGAGGGTCCCACAGCTCATGATTACCATTGCTCTGGTGGTATACATTTCGGTGAGTTTCCTCTTCTCTTACACCACAGTATGTGTTGAAAAATAAATATAGTGGCCTAAAGTCTCAGACTGTGCAGTTTAAAGTCCTGATGAATCAGTTGATATCTGGCAATGCTCTTTTTCCTTGACATGATGCAAGCTTATTTATCCAAAAGAGAAGTCTTTGCAAGTGAAGGTGGAAGCTGACTCAGCCCTTCAGCTAGATATAACAAAACTAGAAGAGCCACCCTCAGTCATGAGCTGGTAGATCAAATTAAGACATGCCATAAATCATGTTACAAAGGACACAGGAACAAGTGCTTCTTACAGCTTCTGTACTGTGGAGAGTGAGTTATGTGGTGGTAGCAGCAGCAGAACTTATTCTAGAGCTCAAGAGAGGATAAATTTAACTGCAGAAACCTTCTGGTTAAATTTCTTACTATAGCTTTCTGCATTGGGCTGCCAAGTTAGTTCCTTCATCTTTACATTGGTAGTTGGATCTGTTTCCAAATGCCCTCCCCCTCCTTTTAGGTGCCTTCTGAATTTAGCCCATTTTGCCAGGCTGCAGAGGAAGTTGGGCAGCCTCCTCAAAGGCTCACTCACATTTCAGGGGCAGATGCCATTGCTGTGCATGCAGAACATGCCGTTGTCCTTGGGAAACGGAAAATTGTGAGTCCACATAAAAATTACTCACAGACCACTGCATCCCTTCTCAACTCCTCTGCTCCAGCATAACACTGCACACCTTCAGAGACCTGCTAGTTAAAAATGAGATTGGAGATGAGAAAATAGTAAGAGGAAATCAACATTCATGTATTACTTCAGTCTGAAGGTACTGCCCGTGAAAAACTGAGGGCTCAGTCTCAGAAAAGCTGCAGGTTAGGCAGCAGCCATGCAGACCACCTTGCACAGGCCTTCTGATGGCTCTTACTTTGCCTGGATGTATCTCCACCAAAGTCTGGATAGGTTCCACATCTACTCAATTTCCTCTTAATTTACCCCATTATCAGGAATGAAAGTCTGATTTGCCTTGGGGAATCCCAGCCTTCAAATGCATCCTCTTGTGCTTGTGTGCACACACAATGAGCACAAGGTAAAAACTCACTGGGAAGACTGTAAAATCAGAGAATCATCAATGCTGGAAAACACCTCTGAGATCATAAAGTCAAACCATCCAAACCAACATTATACCCACTAAACCATGTCCCAGAGTGCCATGTCTACACATGTTTTGAAAACTTCAGGGATGGTGACTCCACCACCTCCCTGGGCAGCCAAGGATGACCCAGTCTCTCCCTTACTAATGCAAAGCTGTAAAAACATCCATCTTAAATGACTGGCAGACAAAGTGAGGGCCCAGGTAAGGAAACGAGCCTAGAGAATGAAGCTTCCATGCTGTTCCAGCTGATGCATCTGGACTGATTCTGAAAGTGATGGACACTCTGGTAGCAATTAAATACAACCAGGCTGAGAGGCAGAAAAGAGTTCTCACTGTGGCACATATCAAAAGATATCAGGTACAAAAGCAACAGCTTCTGGAGCCTTAAGCCACACCGTTCATGGATTGTAGTTGCAACCACAAAAATTGAAGAGCCAGTGCTGATCTCAAAGTTACAAGCTGTAAACTCCTGGGTGTGCCTACAGAGAAACACCCTAAGACTTTAATTTCAATATCGTCCCCTTCATTTTGTTTTTTTGCTGTGCAATCTCATGAAACATACACCACAGGCTGTTTAAGAGTCTGGCTGACCCCCTTCATAGAGCAGCAAAGAAACTCCTCTTATATTTAGAAGCCTTCTTCTAGGGTTACATATCAAGATACGTGCACACTGCTGTTTTGCAGAATGCAGCTGCCCTGTAAGAAGCGAAAGATGCTAACATGATCCAGGAGCTGAGGCCAGCAATTTCAAGTTTCCATCTGTCTCTGCCTGTAACACATGCAGGAAGGAAAAGGGAGCTGGACCTCAGGCATTAGTTGGTGTCTTCAGCATGCAGGAGGACTGCATCAAAAAAAAAGGAAGCCTGGAATAGCTTTGTGCTAGGAAGATTCTGTTCACCTGCCTGGGACACAGATGTTGAGCTGAAATATATTTTACTGTTCCCTTCACCCCCCCTTTAATGAAGTAACATTATTTAGCACATATATATGACAGGTCTTCAGCAAGCACTAATTCCTCAGTCAGACAACCACATTCTGCCTTCAGCACCCACTGCTGTCACCATGGGTCTTGCTGATTTGGGCAGTCAGATGTCATTTAGCTTCCCTGTCCATTTAGCTTCCTGCCTTCCTTTGTATAGGTCTGTCATACCTACAGCAGAATGGTTTGGTTGTGCAAGGGCCACATTCATTTCCAGCACAAGCTGGGTTTGACTGCTTTTATCAAACATAGTTGAAAATTTATGTAAACATAAATAAATGAAGAGAACATTAGTAAAGCAAAAGTAAGATTACCTATGACATAGAAGCACTAAAGGACATTAGAGGAATTGCTGCATTTTCCCCTCTCTGTCACATTAAGTGGTTTAATATAAAGCCTTTATTTTTATACCAATCAATAGCACTGTAAGGTAGCAACATTTATCTTCAGAAGCACTGAAGATACAATGGCTCAATTCTCAATTATATTAAGAGCAAGACTTCAAAGATATTTATGAGCATTAAGATGCAAGTTAAATTTCCAGTATGGTTTTCAAAAGCATCTGAACAAGTCAGGCGTCTAGCTCCTATTGATCTGAATCCTTGTTAGGCACTTACAAACCATACTTCAAGTTGCCTATCCCTGCTCTCTAGTGTCCAAGTAACTTTGGAAGTCTTTCTCCCCTCTTCCACCACTAGCTGTAATTTGGTTTACAGTATTGGACTTTAGTATTTTGCAGAAAGATGAAAACTTCTGTACAGAGCTTGATTTTTGGTGCACTGATGTAGAAAACTTACTACAGCAATCCGATGGTGTTTACTTTGACACCAGCAATTCTGACCTGTGCTACCTGCTGAGAGACCTCCTTTGGTGATGTCATTCGACCACTTTCACCTCCTGATAGGAAAGCCTCAAAGAGATCACTGAGGGCCCATTTTGAAAAGGCTTCAACACTCTTTCTGGATGCTATTTTGAAAATGCAGGCAAGAGCCTACCTTGCTGATATTTTGAGCATTAACTGATAGCAACTTCTGGATGTAGTAGCTACAGTACAAACTGCTTGTAGAGTATTTTGTAGACCAGAAATCCTGCTTTTGCTCTGATTCATTTTATTCTGAAACTGTGCAAGGTGTTAGAAAATGGGATATTACTCTTTAAAATAGAGGAGGCAACAAAACTTAGGAAAGACACTTCCCACATAACAGAATGGACATGAATTAAAAGTAATTTTATTCCACTTCTCAATGACAGTTCTATCGTATCTGATAATAAGGCAAGCTACTAAAAGTCCCACAAGACATATCAGACCATTGAAAGAGTATTCAAAAACCAAAGAGGAGTTCACAGAACAGCCAATTCTTGAGATCATCAAAATCAGTGGCAAGATTTCCATTTGGACAAATTCAATCAGTGTAAGAGTTGAAGAAATCAACTGATTTCACCAGTGTTCATGAAGTTTTATACTGGAGTCATTAAGGATAGGTGATGCTTCACTGACTTCAATGAGAAAAACAGAATTTGGCAGAAAGAACAGCAAAAAAGCACGTCTGAAGTCTAATATCAAGGCACAGAAAATACATGCTACTTTCAGGCATATGTTTTAACAGGTAAAGGTTTCTGAGAGATGATTTTTTTTTTTTTTAAATAGGTAGTTGGACTCCTGCCAGGCATAATGCTTTTCTCACTTGCACCTGCAAAACTCCCATGCATTTCTGGGTAGTCAGTCCAGATGTATGTCAGTGCAAGAAGAGTAAGTGCAATTTGGCATAGCTTGCTTGAAGATGTAGTGACAATTAAAGCAAATAGAGCAACGACTGCTGAAGATGTAGCCATCTGTCTTAATGCTTACCAGAGCTTACTCCTTTTAACATGGAATATTGGTGTGACAAAACAAAGATATTTTTAAAAAATGTGTTCAGATAATAAAAATCAGCTGTCCCATGCTAAATTTTCATAAGGTACCAAGAAACTGCAGTAATTTAGAGGCAGATTCTGTAACCTTTGGCTGTCCACTGAGTGATATATTAGGATCAGCAAGTGACTCTGTAAGGGTGTAGAAGTCTGTCCATCTCTAACTGCAGTGATTTATAGACTATTCATAGCAAGATGAGAGGATAAACAAAAAAGGCATGAGCAAAGCAGAACACAGTGAAACTAGATGACTTGCTAGATAACAAAGGGATGAAGAAGAACATCTATTTAAAAAGATCTTTTGTCAGATAAAAAAAAATGGAACTTTTTACATACATGACTTTTAAAGAGGAAAATATGATCAGTGCAAATCGAATTCAGGACTGGAGCTAAGTCAAGGGAGTTCAACAATGAAAGACAACAAAACAAAAATAAATATGGATGTTATGGAAGAAGAGTGTCTCTTAATAATTAGGTGATTGAAATCGGTCCCAGGTGGTTAAAAATCCAAGGCAAAGACCTGAAAGCTGAGGATGACAGAAGAAAGCAGCTGCTGAGTCAGAGTACGCCCACGGCATTATAACATCACATATCAGGATAAGATCACAAACCCGTGGTTACGACTGTGTTATGTAGAGACTATTTTAAAGTAATAAAAAAATCCTTAATGGCCTGATCCAAAACCCACTGGAGGCAACAGGAGTTGTTCTACTAGCTTCAGCGAGCTGTGCATCAGATCTGACATTGCACACTATCAACAGTCTAGGTAGGTTGGCTTTGTCTGGCCAGGGAACATCATGGATCCAGCATACATTCCATGTAAATGAGAAAGAAAATTAAGTCATTAGGGTAAGATCTCATTATACATTAGGGTAAAAGAGAAAGTGCTGCTTTACACTGAGATTTCTTGTAAATAAATAATTTTGAAAACCTGGTCACGCCATGCTGATTAACTAACTGGACTATCAGTTCATCCACCAGCAACATGCCTCTGCAGACTTGTAGGGTCAGATCTAACAGTCTGGAATTAAGGGTTTCCCTTCTCTTCTTCTTTATTCCCTCTTGAGATTTACATGATATCCTCCAAGTGCAGTCCTGGTCTTCAGATAGCATGCTGCAAGGACACAGAAATATGTATTTTTAAAGGAGGAAAAAGAGAGAGAGTTTGCCTTGTGAGTTTAAATTATTAATCCTACAGATCTAATGGATACATTATGCCACATTAGTAGCACTTGTTCTCTTAACAAACATTCCTCTAGATTAGTGGTTCAATACAGTTTGAAATCAAAGAGCTAAGCTTCTAATGGCACTGGTCATCTGTCAATCTGAACTCAATTTTTAACTGGGTTACCTAAGCCAATACAATGGGCTCTGATTTGACAAAGATTCATGAGGCCAACAGCATCTCTGCTTCCTTGAAGTGGTGCATACAACAGCCACAAACAATACTTTCAGCAGTAGTAAATACAAAAGCTCAGTAAATACAACAGCAAGACATAACTGCTGTTTAAAAAACACTCAGTAATCCCTCTTATGCTTCTGCATTAGGAAAGATCCCTCGAATTCTTGTGTTGGAAGGAGGTTTCGGACATTACCCATAGGTGTACTGATCTCACTGGCTTGGCCCTGGGTGCTAGGCTCTCTGCTGGTGTTGGAAATACCTTCTACCTTTCAGCAGCTCCTTAAAGAGGGATTTAGGACATGAAGCACTAAACAGTAACTATATCCTGCAGAGAGCATAACTCTTTTGTTGACTCTCTCTTGGATGCTACTCAGGACTCCAGTGGGCAGAACCTATTGTGGGGACATTTCCTCCATGCACAAATGAAACAACTGGGCCAGAATTTTTAATGTGGTTTGCTGAGGAAATGAAGCTCATGGAATTACAAGGAAATGTAATCGCATTGCCTCTGGGCATCTACTGACCACTACTCAGCCTCGAAGATGACCAAACACCTTTGATACGCAGACGGAGGACTTGCAGCTCTTACATTTTTACAAATCCAGTAAAAAGAAGTAGAGTATCAAGTCAGGGCCCTTACTGATAGAAAAGCAGCAGAAGGAACCAAGAATTAATGTGGGTAAAAGACAAGGGTGTGTGCCAGTTACTGGCAGATCAGTCCCTGCAGTGAAAGGCAGGTAGTGTTCCTTGACTTTTTTCCTGTGGTGAGGCACAGAGGACAGGAGTGGCAGTGTAAAGATCTGCAGGCTGGCTGTGTAGTTCTGGTCATTTTACTGGCACTCAGTTTATTCTGTCTCTGAGAGAGTCAGTGAAATGTCTGCAATGGTCTCAGAAAGAGGACAGCAGAGATGTTAAAAATAATTCTGCATGTCTTTTCCTTTGAATAATTATTTCTAAGTGACCAGACTAAAAGCTTACTCCTTTTCCTTCTCCCAGTAATTACCAATGCTGCATTACTGCACATATGCTTGAATTAAGAATCTACTGATTATGAAACAGTATAAACCAATACTTTCTGTACAGCCTGTCTGTCTGTCTTCCTTTGAAGCCTTGCTGACAGGTGGTATTTCTGTAGCTTCCCTGGGGTGAAGTTCTAGCTCAAGTGAGGTTATAGAAGGGGTTAGAAATTCACACTACAAAAGCATTAAAATATCATAATGGTTTGCATGAAATTCCAGAGTCAAGGAACACAATTACCCTCCCCAATGTCAGTCATTACCCTGCCTGTGGCCCTGAGGTTCCAAATAGACAATGAACTTATGACATGAATTACAGGTGTAGGACACTGGTCTGTTGATGGGAGTTTTTTGTATTCCTTCCCTTCAGTGCTTTGGCTACCTTTCCTCATACCAAAACTGTGGCTCAATCAGAGCTCTAAAGAAAAACTTCTGTCTTTACTTCACTCTCATATCTCTTACTAGTTCTCTGTGTTTCTACTTGACTCACTCCCATTGGCCTAGACTGAAGAGAACCAGTGAGGTGCACAAAAGGCATGGATTTTATATAATACACTTTGTGGCCCACTTGGGAAAAAAACCAAACTTGTGTGAGCTCTACTTCTGCCCTGAGCAGCGTTGCCAAGTGTCACTCAGACACTAGAGAGTCTAAAAACGTATGTGCTGTAAGAAGCTGCAGACTGTTTCAGAGTACTAACAGGTTGTGCAGCAAACCTAGCAATGGAACAAGGGTGATATTTCTCCCTTTACTATGTCCAGGGTGGTATTTCTCCCTTTGCTATGTTCAGGGTGATATTTCTCCCTTTTCTGTCCTCCTGCTCTGGAAATCTGCATCTTTCTGAGCCCGAGATTATATCTGCATCTTTGCATTTAAGATTTTTCTGGTAACTTCACTCATTGCTGTTTCAAATCTTTTATATTTTTTGTATCCACAGCAACCAGAAAGAATAAGTCCAACAGCTGCATTGTACATCACACGGAGCAGTACCTCTTTGTTTCACTCTTTATTTCACTGCCTTAGATTCCTAAGTCGTTCTTTTCCAAGCCAAAGAGATTGTGGCTGTTTTGTCTGTCCACATATAAAGGTTTTTTTCATACACTGCGGTCTCTCTCTTTTTGTGTATGTAACATATCTTTCTTAAGACAAGGGCGTCAGAACTAGAGGCAGGATTCAGGATTTGGCTTGCAGCTGAGTGTCCCCTGTCACTACCTATCTTGCCATTCACTCTCTAACTGGGAATATTAGCGACAATTAAGGCCACACACAGGTTATGGCACACAGCTCTGCACTGTTCCAGTTTGTAGCGATATCTCCTTATGGAAGACAAATATGTTCCTTTTCTCACTGCACTTCCTGATGGACAACATGCCTGTGGGCACATGTGCAGGGCTAGACACAGTGGTGACACCAATACCAGTTTAAGTATCATCCAAGCAAGCAGTGAAAATTAATTCCATGTTAAGGACTGGTGGGGTAGGAGTGGAGGAGAAGCTGACAGGAGAGAGTCCATGTTACAGAATGGAGTAAACAAATTTGGCCTACTGTGGAATGAGGAACAGCCCTGATTCAGCACACACCACAGCCTGACCCTCAGTGATTCCTCAGCATAATGAGGAACACACCAGTTTACATTGATGAAGACAGATGAGTTTTATTGCTGGGTTAACTCCAGTGATGCAAGCAACATCTTCCCTTTGCTTGCATTCTGGGTCATGACCACAGAAGGTAGACAGCTCCCAAGTGTTGGTGAGCCCTGTTCCAGGATATATATATATATACATATGTGTGTGCATGTATTTATATATGTATCACTAAATATCTTAATACATGTTTGCTAAAGATAACATGCCAGTGTTAAAGACAAATGAGGCTCTCCGAGGCAGCAGCAGAAGCCCCAAGCTGGCATAGCACTTAGTAAATCTTCCAAATACAAAGTCAAGGCTGATTCTTCCACACAGATGTAGGTGGCACCTGCTGTTATTCCTGTGCTACTGTTGGTCTGCAACTGAATGAACCAAAGAAGTCATGGAATGAAGCTCATGGCTCAGGGGTGGGAATTTTCTGAGAAGTGAAAGTCTTCCCTCTTCCCAAGTCTACCAGTATTATTGTGGGTTTAACTGGGGGTATTATCAGGGGTATAATGTCACTGTTTGTTCAAAGCAGGAATTTCTTGCACTTCATCTCTCAGCAGCTTCAACCATTTCTACCCTCAACACCCCTGACTAAACATTTTTCTCCGGGCTGAGGTATGTGGAGTACCATGGGAGTCCTCCTCAACTATACTTATAGCACAGATGGTATGTATAGTAGGTTTGGGTACTGAAAAGCCAGAAGAGGAGATGTGGGAACAAATGGCAACTTTGGTTGGAATTTTTAATAGGCATGATCTAGTGTGAGGTGTCCCTGCCCATGGCAGGGGGGTTGGAACTACATGATCCTTGTGGTCCCTTCCAACCCTGACTGATTCTATGATTCTATGTGGTTTTGATGATCAGAGGCTACTGAAATTCAGCATGCTAGGCACTGACCTCATTGAATTGGTCTTCTAGAAATTCATAGAAAGGAAATCACTTTCCAGTGAATGCTGAAGGAATCTGCATCCAGATGAAGAAATGTTTCAGGACTCAATTCACAGTGTTTTCAATGAGAGATGCTCAGAAGTGGCAAAGAGGGTTTTTAGCAATTAAGTTGTGAGCTTGCACAGAAGGAAACATAGAAACTGTTGAAGGCAGCAAAGGACTGCTTGGGACTGTGTAACAGTGGTGGTGGTAGGCCACAGAGCACTCACCCCAAAACTACTTGGAGCAACTGCTTGGCATATTGGAAGCCTTGACCAAGATGGAGCTTCAGAAAGAGAATGCAGCTGTCCAGGTTGCAGCTATGGGGACTGACCGCTGCCTGTCTTTGGGGCTGAGATGTTGAAGGCCTGTCTGGTGAGAGTTGTACTCTGTCTGGAGCACTGTGTCTCCAGGGATAAGGGCTTAAGGAGGAGAAGAGCAGACTGCAGATCATCAGGGTACAAACAGGAGACCAACAAGGTCTTCACAGAGACTCTGCAGAGGAGAGTGCCTGACCTGTACAAAGCAAAGAGTGAACAACTGAAGACCACACTTGAAAAGAGCTGAATGGAGACTTCCATGAAGGGGAAGGCCTGAAGTTTGTGACTTTTGGCAGGATGCAATAGGGTCCTTCTTGGCCTGCAGATCTTCCAGTACATGTGTAACCCAGCCCCATGGGAGAAGGTTAAAAGACTTCAGAGCCAGGTGAGCCTGAACCAAGTTTCTGTACCAAGAGGAAACGTTGTATAACAACTTACAGAAACTCCCTCCTGCCAACCTGACTTGGATGTCTCAGGTTTGTTGCTTTTGAGAAGCTCCGACTTGGGATGCTGTGGAGGAAGTCCCAAGGCGCATCCAGCGCTCAAACTCATTACACCTTGCATCTTTGGTACCATCAGCAGGAGCATAGATAAATCAGAATGAGCTAGTGAAATTTATCAGAGGCTTTATGAATACTCAAGTAGCACCCTCTATGAGAAGCTCTAGCAGTCATGGGAGAACAGATAAAGGACTAACAGATTAGAAACGGGATGGCAGAATAGTAAGCAATAAGCTCTAGGGAGAGATACATAAGAACATAGGAGGAGAATAAAAGGTTGTACTCCTGATGGTAATTTGCAGTGAGACTTGTTATCCTTTGAAGATCAAAAGAAGTCACAGGACTGTCAGCAACCGGATAATATGGTAGCTGATGAATTTCATGTGGATAAACACCACAATAATGAATCCTGGAAGAGTCAAGCTTTTCATATGTATTGCTGAAGCCTAACTTCCAGGAGAAATGCATGTGCAGGTCATGGAAGCATCAGTTCTATGCCTAATGGTAACCAAATTAGTTACAAGACTGACTGTCACATGATTCTGTTAAGGCTATTTTGTACTACCTTACTAACACTGAAGCATATATAGTAAAGTTAGAATACAGGTAATTTACAATCACTTCACATTAGCAGAGTGCAAAGTGACTGTCATTAAATATCCATGACCAGGATACAAATGGGGGTGAGAGAACTGCATGGGTCACGCCATGCCATCCACACTGGTGGCATGTCAAACTCAAAGGCACTTTAGTATGAAATATAAATGTCCAAGAGTAAGGCAATAATGGGGACTTGGGTAGGCACAGAGGGTGCAAAGGCCAGTTAAGTGCCCCTATTCACTCATTCTCACATCAGAAGAATAAAGAAGATTGTTGCTGCCATCATACACTTTCCTAGAAGCACAGGCTCTTTGGAGGGTGACAGGTGAGATGGAGAAAAGTAGTACAAAGATTGAAAAGTCAGAGTGCAGGGAGAATCCAGTAAACCTTGAGTCCTCACCAGACTCTAAGTAACAGTTGGCCAAGAATGACTTGTTTCCATAGAAATACAGAAATTGATATCCCAGCAGTGTGGTGAGGGTTGCCAGGCATCTGGCCATGTTTCCATCTAACACAAGAGATTTTTCTCTTGAAAAAAGCACTGAACTGATTTTAAAAATCCTTGAAAGACAGAACTTAAGAAAACACTATGAAGTTGTATTATACTGATTTACTGATGCTTACTTCCTTGAGGGTAGGAGAGGGAGAAGGTGCTTACAAATACTAGGTATATGTGAAGTGCTAAGTACCACCAATAGCTGACAGTGGGCACAAAGAAGCAGGCACATTCAGCACACATGGTCCTACTGTAGCAGAAGTGAAATGCTGACTGCAACTAGACATAGGTAGCATGCCCTAGTTAATGTGAATGCTTCAGGTCAGTGTTGTCTGCCACTCCTCGTGGTGCCCTTCTTTCCTCCTACTTAAAAAAAAAAATACTGAGCTGCTATCCTTGTCTGAGAAATGATGAGTAAGGTGGTAGAGGCAAGCAGAGGAATTTATTGCTGCTGTCAATTACAAGACTTGGCACATCCTGCCTGAGGTGACTTGGTTTTCAGTCTGTGAGAGCTGAGCAAACCAAACACAAGCTGAACCAAAGAGATTCAATGTTTGCAAAATGCATGGGAAATTAAGGGATATACAGTAAGCTTTGGATTCTGTGGCACCATCCACTAATAGCTACAGAAACGGACCCCCATCTCCACTACCTTCCCTGCAGTTCAGTGTGGGGTACTCCAAGTTTTTGCCTGACAGTGTCTTGCATGTTGAACCAGCTACTCCACTCTGCTCCCTGGAGACATTTGCATTTCAGTGGTGGATGAGATGATCTCTGTTTATAGGTTATACATACGTTTGTACAGCACACAAAGATTCTGCAAACAAACCAGCTAACAATAAAGCAAACTAAATTTTACTGGGACTTGCATATTACTATGGGGAAAAGAACACATTGTTGCACAACCTTAAGAACAGATATCAATATCCTAATTACTTTTGTCCTCTTGTCCAGACCAGTTTATAATCCACCTGGGCAAACACTGTGTATATAGAGATTAATTTGTTGAGTTGCTCCACTGTTGTTCCAGGTGTCCAAAATCAGTTACATGGCATGGAGAGTGAAATACCTTACCTCACAGGAAGCCAGGTCAAAATTACATTTGTGGTCACTTTTGATATAGTTATGTTCATCTGAATATCAAACAATAAAATAGTAATTGATTGCTGAAGATACATTGAACAGATTATGAGAGTGAAAAGTGGCACTTGGGGACTCTGTTACCTGAAATCTCAAATTCTCTATGTATATGATCTAGCAGATAGTGAAACTGATGGTCAGGAAAAAAAACCCAAAAAGCATCTGGCCTGAATTGGAAAATCCTATGGGAGCTACAAGAGTTTCTAGAAAAACCACTGCTGCTAAGGCACACTCGTTTGCATTTAACCACAGACAACAGAATTTCTAAATTGCAAAAGAAGCAAGAATCGCTCTTTTGGCAAACATGCATGCATCTCTCAATTTTAACATCAGTAGATAGTTGTTACAGTCTTTAGCTTTACATTCTGAAGCTTGGGCACAGAGCAGAACTGCTTGCATCATAACTAGCAGCGTTTTGCTTACCGTTGTGAAATGAACTGCGCAATAGATTCCAATGACGACAAGACCAATGATAATTGACGCCACAGCCACCCAGAGCGCATTGCGACCCAGTCTTTTTGACCCTTCTATATCTCCTTGATTGTAACTGTTTAAAGCCTGGGGAAGGAAAACAGAGAGCTTGTGACTTTTTTTAATTCACAGAAATCTGTACCCAAACCAAAAGGACTGCTTTGAACTAAGTGAGCTCTACACTTAGGTGCTGTAGAAAGGACTTCAGTGAATGGTCACTTGCCTTTTAGAAGTAAACATCCACTACGAGCAGTCCAAGGTGAGCAGGCAGGGCAGTCTTCTACTCTGATCATTGTCAGTACATTTCATTGCAGTTACAACTCTCTTATTGTCAGTGGTAAGGCTCCGTTCATATGGTGAGTTTTCTTGACCACATCACCATAAAAGCTGTCAAACCAGCTCTAATCCACCTACCTTCATTTAACAGTAGCTTTTACCTCTGCAAAGACTGTATACATGAACTGTTAGTTGGCCACTTCATGACCAGTGAAATAAATGCTCGTGTTTTGTAGGATCACAAGCATGGAAAGGAGCACAACTAGGCTGCATTTTCACAGAAAGCCTCAGGAAAACTTCTTATAAAAAGCTTACTTGTTTGTTTTTTTTTTTTTTTCCAGCATTTCACTTTTCAAAATGTGGAATCATAGAATTTTTTTCAGTTGGAAAAGACCTGTAAGATCATTGAGTCCAACCATCAACCTAACACCACCATGGCCATTAAACCATGTCTGAAAGTGCCATGTCCACACATTTCTTGAACACCTCCACGGATGGTGATTGTATCACTTCCCTAGGCAGCCGGTTCCAAACAAAGTTTGAAGAAGTAGTAGGTAGTTTGCTGATGGTGGTAAAAAGACAAATCTATATTATCTGAACAAAACTTCTGAATGCCATCTTTGTGGGCTTGAAATTCTGTCCCCTTGAATTTTTGGAGCACACTGATAATTATTATTGTACACATCCTGTGGTATGCATCAGACATACAGATATTACCTCAACATATTTGAGTTTATCTCTAGCCACCCATGATTTGGCAGGTGTTTTGTATTCATTACATACAGAGATTGCAAAGTGTGATAGGACCACTCTGATCTTCAGGTCTTTTGTGAGTCAGACTGTGAGGGTTTTTCTGACTTAATTTTTGGTTTAACCAGACCAGATTTTTTTAAAAGGAAAGATTCAGTGAAGGAGCACTGAAGTATTCTAGAATATGAGTCTGGTAAAGTTTGTAACAACTTCTTCCCAAGAATAAGATGCTATCAAAGAACTTTTAGAAGGAGCATTATTACTGAGAACTATTTTGTAAGATAGGAGAGTTTGAGTTCATAAGCTATGATACCGAGTCCAGATTTCTTTATCAGATTGCACTATTGAGCTATCTCAGCACAATTCCTTGGGAATCAGCTATTACAAAAAAGTGCTTTAGTTCTGAATCACTTTTTGTAGCAAAGACAGAGTGGCTAATTCAACAGAAGATCTGAGACTGTGGAGAGCAGGAAAGGAATGAACTTCAGAGGATATAAGTCTTGTTGTAGACTGAGCATAAAAATAATTAGGGACATTATCTGTGTGTGTTCTGTCGATTAGTGAGCACACAGAAGTTAATGGCTTAGATGCAGCCTTGCTGTTAGCACTGCAGTAAGGTTGCTCGTGCCAAGACAGTCCCAAAGCAATGAAGCCTGTATTGCTGGAACTGCATCTCAAGGGTAAGTGCAGGTACTTTATTCTCTGGTGTCTTAAGAAAGGCTGAGCTGCTGATGCACTCTTGCCCTTAAAGAGAGTACTGATACATTTCTTTTCTTCCTGGAAGCCTACATACCTAAACATTTCTCTGTTTCATTTCCCTAAAGAATATTGCAATTACCTACGCTCTGCTGTCAAATTTTTTTGAGGCTGGGTAGTGGACTTAAAGGATATAGAGGAGAAAGTGGAAGAGATGGGAATGAGAGACAGACACAAACACATAAATAAGGTGATGTCACCTCTGCTTCTCCACTGGTGTGGCCTCCTATTACAAAGGGTGGCTGGCAGAGTTCTTCTCACCTAAGTTACTCCATGGTTTTCAGCAGTCCTGTCTACAGAAGAAGATCTTTCTGAGGTTTGGTCAAAATACATTTGGGAAGGTACATAGAAAGAAATCATATCAGAGAAACATGGCTTGGATTGGTCTTGAGGAAGCTGATTTTTCCTGCTGCTTCTGGTAGCAACTACAAATGTGAGTGTGGGTATATAGAGAAACACAGAGAAACGTCACTAACACCCCAGCCCTGACTTTGCCCTTCCCATCCAGCAAAGAGCTCACTTTGCATGACATCTAGAGAGTAGTCCTGCAAACACCCTAGACTCAGTTCCCCCCACGTGGTCTCAAGACTGAGACATTTGTAAGTAACACTTGGCAGCACTGCCTGCATTTCTGTGCAATTTTACTAAGGTATTTAGGAAGTCTGGAGAATGTCCATGTGATTTCTGCAAGTCCTGAATAAATAATTCACTCTGTGCACTTCAATAAATAATGTCATGATGAAGAGAGGGAAAATAGCATTAATGATAAGAGGATTTGGGAGAGACAGGAAGGAGACAAGTTTCTTTATTAAGAGGTTTAAATTAAATGGCATAAACAGCATTCAAGGAAAAATAAGAGGTTTGGGGGAGTGGTTGGGGTCTGATGCAAAGCTCTTTGAAATTAATTTACTTCCACCTGCTTCAAAGGGCCCTTGAATGAAGTTTCCAGTTTACCACCTTAGATGGACAACATTAACTGTCAAAGTCTTAAATGTTACATCTGTTAATTTCCAGGAGCTAGGCAATGTATACAGAACACAGCAAGTGTTCTACATTTGGCCTGTCCAGCTTTTAAGTTTCAGTCATTTTCACCCTAATACCATACGATTTCTCAGGTTTCTGCTACCTCGCTCACTATGAAGTCATAAACTAAATTAAAGCCAGAGTTCTGCAGCTGCTTATTTACTTGAGCAACCTCAGTGACTTCATCAGGTTCACACACATCTATTTATAAAAAATATTCTCAGTTTAACAATGAAGTGATTTAACCTCATATGAACAGAAATTTGCTGAATTAGCTACAAACTATTAATCCCTTTTAATGTGCATTTTCTGTTTCACATTCTCAAGGTACTGTTGGCAAAAGCAGAAAGAATACTGAATGACTTCAGAAATCCTGCTCTACATCTCTTACAAATCTAGGCAGACCAGACTGAGGTTCTCAGATCAACATTTTCTAGGTTTTCCATGAGCCAGGCTGTGACAAACCTTATCTGGCTCTCCCTGACAATGAGACACTCCAGTTCAGAGCAAAGGAAGAATGAGACATGCTGGCTCACTATGACTCCTCACTATGAGCACAACTTACAGGGAAAGAGAAAAGGATGGGGGGGGACACCACTCAGAGAGCAATTCAGAACCAGGCTTGATGTCTACTTTTAACCAAATGGGGCTGGCAGTTGATGAGCAGGACACTATGAGGGGAGTTTGCTCTGCAGGCTGTACAGTGGCATGCAAACAAGCCCTGGACTTCTGCGTCTCTGGGGACAGAGTGAAAGTGATGTTGCAGAGGAAAAGCTTACCAGTTTGCAAAAATAAGGACCATGCAAAAGTGCTTAAGAACAGCTGCTGAGTTTTGTTTAATACCCCTGAAGTAAAGGCAGGCTTTTCTGTATGATGTTAGATGTCTAAGTATCTACGAGCTACTTTAAAAGAGTTGTATAAATAATAAAAAAGTCTTCCAAATAAACTTTCTACATAAAGAGAAGTATAACTGTACAGGAACACTGGTCACTGTGCTAAGTCATTGACATGACCAAAGCCAACATGCTCGTTGGGATCTCAAATAGAAGAGGTGACGCCCTCAGAAAGGAAGTTTTACTCTTTGTTCTACCACTCTCTTGCTGCTTGTGTCTGCAGAGGGAAACTAATACATGGACAAGACATCTGAATCCAAGAGTAACAAATGCAGTTGAATAACTTGTTACTGTCAGAGGCAGATGAGCCAAGATTGTCACAGCTTGACCACATATGTTGTTTGAAACATGCAAATGATTAAACAGAAATGTGTCAACATAAAGAGGGAGTTAGGAGCAAACAATCAGGGAGAAACAGCTTTTAAGAGTCTGTTTTGAAGTTGCTACTGATAAAATTAGTTGCTACTATGGAATTAGATGACTAGTCTGACATACAGATCTTTGAAATAAAGATAAACAAAGGTGCTGTACTAGAAATGGCCATGAAAGTTTGTTCAACTATCAGACCTCAGTGCTGGTGTTAGATATATATGATTAATTTTTTGAGTTGTCCCTCAGCATCCTTCTAGCTCTGATTCCATGAGTCAGATACAGCCAGTTCACCAGAGCCGACTCTCAGATACAACTGGCAATTCACTGCCAGATCAGCGTTCTCTGGGTACACAAGAGGGAGAAAAGACACCACTGCAGATAAGGAGCCAAAGAGCTCAGTGGCACACTGCCTTCCACCAGAGAAGTCTCTTCTGTCTTATCAGCATCCTGACTTGGTACCTGCACCCTGTGCTCCTGCCCCAATGCCTGTGGTTTCACCTACATGAGACAGAATAGAGAGAGTCTGAGTGAAGCACCTCTGAGGTTGAGAGAGCCAGCTAATGGTACCACAACATGACATAGCTGCTGAAAGCAACAGGAAGCAGGAGAACTGATGGCATCTGGTTGGAACTGCAGAAGAGTACTGAGGAAAACAGTAATCCTGCAGCCAGGAATCCTGGCCAGGACCATGAGGAATTCAGATCTCCATTGGCTAAAAATACCAAGCAATCCTCACACCTGCAAGTGACCAGAGGCTAGTTTGAGGGGGCTGCTCTTGTAATGCCACTGTATCAACATGATGATGCCATTAAATCTCTCCATCCTACTCGCTATCCTCTTACACTTATCATGAGAAAGAGCTCTCTTTCACAAAGGAGGTAAGGAACAAGAATAGGTTATTACTGCAAAAGGGAGAACTTGGAAGAGGTTGATTCTAAAAATATAGCCTAGGAGGTAAGATCTGAAATGGGAAGGCTTGTGCCCCCAAAGGTGAGAAAGAAGTGAGGAAACTAGTGCTGGAGTTGTAAATGGGGCAGCAGAAGAGACTGAAGACATATCTGTCATTTAATTGGGGGGTGTGTTAGAACTCTACTTTTAGAGTGGAATCATTGTCTGAATTCAGAGCGCTTAAGGAGGACATGACACAAGCTAACAGGGTGCTGAACCATGCCACTCTAGAAGCCAACAGGATGTTTCCCTCCAGACCCATGCTAGGCAGAGGAAGTTTATGCAGAACAGTTTTATGGGTCTTCATGTTTTCTGACACAAGACCTCAGGCAAGTTTTGCAGGCTACAAAGGCATCTTCTGTAAGAAAATAAAAAGCCCTCTCTTGAACCTCAGTGTTAACCCTTATCAAGTCTAGGAAACAAGCTGAGGAAAGAGAGAGAAGATGTAGATCCCAGCAGAAGCAGAAATAAAACCAGCATAGGTTAAAATGCCAGAACCTGGGGTTGATATTAATGGAGCAATTAAAGGCTGCAGACCTAAACTGCAGGGGAGTCAGGCTATAGAAAAGAAGTTGGATGTTATTTTCATGGGCAAGGAGAGGTTTTAGGTAAGAACAATATTGAAACAGAAGGGATTTGCATACAGTGGACTTTATTGATTTGGTTTTTGTCTCCCTCCTTTAGGGGACTGGGCAGCTGAGACCTGCACAGACTGTTTAGCATTCAGGAAGTGCTCTTCCCACCCTGGTTTCTACCTATCCCCTGGTGACAGTTACTTAAGCCCGACTCCAAAAGCCTGACTGAACTTCACCTAGGGCGTAGGTGTAGATTTCTCCATATGGGGTGTAAAAATCTTTAGAGGCCAAATTCTGCCCTTGACAGTTAACTTCTGTGCAGCCCTATTGCTTTGGTGAAAGGACTGTCAGAGTGAACAGATGCTCACAGCCCCAGATCATCAGCTCTCATTACTTTATATAGCACCCTAAGTGTCCACAGACAGAAAGGATTCTCAGTACCACAGCAGAACCAAATCTTCTCAATCAAAGAAAAAAGCATATTGTGAAGTTAACAACAAACAAACATAAAAAAAGAAAGTGACAGCTAATACTTGTGAAGGCTGTGAAGATGGCTTTGGAATAGCTCCTTTAAGTAATTTTTCAACCTTAAGTATTTATCCCAATAGTCAAGTGTGATTTCTGAACAATCTTCCTAGTTTTAAAAGGTGTGCTTTAGTGTATTTTAGATATAGATAATTATTCTTATACCTAATTGCAAAAGAAACAATTATATTTTTACTTACCTTTTCAGCCTGGCTGTCAGAGAAAAGGATGAAACTACACTACATGTTTTAAACCCTTTTCAGCTCCTAAACAACAGAAATATGTTGCAATATTACTGATCATGGATGCTATTAGAAAAGTCTGGATCTGACTGCAACTTTTGATTCAGAGAAGATTGCCTTCTAACAGTCTTTTTGCAATTAACAGGGCTGCTGGATTATTATTAACAGGACTATACAAAACAATGTCAGGTAGCAGGAGTGAGGCTGTTCTCTCAATGTACTCAATACACAATTTTGTATGGGTTTTTTGCTAACAATCTACAATCATTATTGCGTGTATTATTCTAGCAAGTAGTACAGGCTAAAGAACCTGTTTACTGGGAAAAAAAGGCACTTCTGTCATATTTAACTAGTTGAAGTAGAAACCACATCTGCTTTGTTGCAAATCTGGCTTCTGCCCCTCAACTACCACTTTCACATGGAGCTACTGTATCCACTTCAGTCTGTTGATGTAACAAATTTATCTCCCTGATACTGAAAATTTGAACTGCCCTCACAGCTTGTATCCTCTGCTAAGTGGACACACTGTGGCTGCTGATGCTCCAGGGCTCGCTGCTTCGCCAAGCTTTCCCCACAGCCGCCCGGGACAAGTTAAAAGGATGTCCATTACCCTGACAGCTCCTTCAGCCCCGCTTTGCTCCTGCGAGTCGCGGGTGGGAGCGCGGCAGCTGCAGCCCGGCCGGTGCGGGGAGCAGGAGGTCGTTCCACCGAACGCTCAACCCCAAGGCGAAGGTCGCCTGGGGACTCGGCGGGGAGCTACTCACCATGACTGCAAAAACGAAGGCGACGATGTTGACGGGATAGGCGGGACAGAAGCAGGAGAGGATGCTGAGGAGCAGGTAGTTCTTGGGCCGCGGCTGCGGCGGTCCGTCGGGCAACTCATCTTCGATGTTGGTCTCGGGGCTGTTATCCAGAGCCCTCTTGATGTCGGTACCGGGGGGGAGCGCGGACATGGGGCTGCGGTGCGGCGCGGCGGGCGGCTGGAAGAGCCCAGCGCCGCGCACCGGGCAGGCGTGACCCGGCGCGGCGCCGAGCCAAGGGAGCCGCCCGGCACGGCACGGCGGGGCGCCTCCCCGGGACTGCACCGGCAGTGCTGCGGGGCGGGGTGGGGGGGCTGGGACCGGCAGCGCCCCTTCTGCTGAATGCGAATTCACGGGAGGAAAGGGAAAAGAGACACGCAAACGAACGCCGTTGAGGGTTTCCAGCGCCGTGTCTCGGCTGCCGCTGGCTGGAGACGAGCCGGGGGGCAGCGGGGGGAAGGGGAGCGGGCCTCCCCGGCTGCCCCTGTCCTGGCCCCCAGCAGCTTCCCCTGCCTCTGGCACGGCGGGTCTGGAGCCACGGCTCCTTCGGCTGTTCTGGGGGTCTCGGAAGCTTTTAAACTGTTTGCAGTTAAACGACTTTAACTGAGTGTGCGTTGCCCCGGAGAGAACTTCTCTGTGCTCTTCACTCCCATTCCCCGTGTCAGCCACTTCCTCAGCAACTATCTCCTAACGCAAATTATCTGCCAGACTTAGCAAAAACCTTCAAGATTGGTAGAAAACAACCGGCTTAAAGCATTGTGGTGGCTCGGGCCCAGAGAATTTTGGCCAGATTTTAGCAAGTGATTCAGTCCTTACTGAACATAAAGGTGAAATCTGCTTTGGGGGATGGACGAAGAGGAACAAGGAAATGAATCTTTATCATTTCCAAAAACCCCCATATAGAAATAAACCACAAACCAAATAAATAATGTTCTGCTTCCATCATAGTTTTGAAGTTGGTGAGGAAAAGTATGACAGACTGCACCCAGAGAGGAACTGGTTCTGTTTCTGCCATGTGATATAAGAAAAAAGAACTTTCTACCTGCATGGAGCATCAGGAGAATGGAGGACCTTCTGATCAGATGAAGATTGGAGCTGGTATTTTGCTCTGGCTGGCTTCCCCTGATGGGCTTTCAATAATTAAAGTTCCAGAAAGCAGTGAGGGGTGTTCAGAGCTTTATGAATGGACTGCTTTTATCATGGGGAGTTTTACAATTGACTTGAGTGGAGCCACAGCTTCCAGTTTCTGGTGTCATCCTACAAGATAAAACACAGTCATCACAGTAAGGACATAAGAAATATAGGCGCAATATTTTTACTTTCATAGACATTAATCATCTCTCAGCTGTATGCCTGGAATATAATGTGGAATAAGAGTCTACTGATCTATCCAAATGTCAAAAGAAAGGTTCTGTATCTTTACGGAAGAGTAAGAAATACCAAGTTACAGCTGCTTGCCAATGTACCCATTAGCATGCAGGCACAAGCTCTATGAGGCTGTAAAATCTGATATGTTTGCTCTCAGGGGACTTTAAACACAGTCACCAGACAAGCTCAGGAAACAGTTCACATCACACCACACAATTACTTTAAGAATTGATTTCAGTAGGGATGGAGACCATGGATGTACTCCCTGCAAGGGATCAGCATCTTCCAGGGGCATTCAAGCCTTTAATCCATGAGAACACTTTCAGGAAAACACTGTAATGGCTGAATGAGCTTGAGTTTGTCTGTAGTTCAAACACCCACAGGTAAATAAGAACCTATTACCAGGCATGTGCACAAGAACGTCCAGTTCACATGGGGCAGCTTGAGTCATTTGTGTTGAACATAAGTACAATACAAAGCTGCTGGCACATTAGCTCTATAGCAAAGGCAAAGTTGTGTGCAGAGATGAGCCAGGGAGACTTGAAACTTGAAAGCATGTAGATTCTTACTGTCTAAGGTCAGACAGTCAAAGTGCCTCTATGGGGGATCTCCAAGAGGATGATTCAGAGACTGGCAGACTTACCAGTCACACAGGTCAACAGCCTGCACCAAATCTTTCTCAGAGGACTCCAGGCTCTGTTAAGTTGGAGTACGTGAATCCTTTCCTAGGTCTCTCAAAGTCACAGAGCTAGCAGTAGAGCCTGGGGTTCCTTGTGCATTTCTAGAAACAGTAAAGTTTAATTGTTCAAACGAGGCTGCTAAGGGTTGTTAATGGATTGCAAAGAAAGCAGGAGACAGGAAGTGGTGAGATGTGTGGAGTTACCAAAGATATTACAGATATTCAGGGCAATTTGTGATAATGAGAGCTCATTAAGAGGTTCTTGAGACGAAGGTTCTGTCATGAGGCAGTTACCCTCGCTGAATTTAGTGGTTTGTTTTATCTAGAAGATGGGTTAAAATCCAAGAAGTATATCCTGTCAGGACAAGACTGATTAAATTTTAAATGGCACCAACTTGTAGCCATTTACGGAAGTAAAGAAAACTGAGATATCGAGCCAACATTTTGGTTTCACAGCCTACAGTGATGGAGGGCAGTTATATTTCTCAGAACCTGGGAAAAGTTCTTACCGCAGAGGGAAGAAACACAGTGCTGAGATGGCTCAGCAGAAAACTGTGAAAATTAAGAACATTAACTGAGAGTTTTAAGATGTAGTTGCATGGAGAACAATCACAAAAATAGCCCTCCAAGAGAATGAGTCAGAGTACCCAACATTCTTGCTTACAACCTTGCACTTCAAGCTGAGTCTTGAAAAAGAAACTGATCGCTCCGTACAGAGTGGAGATCTTCCCAGTGATAGGAGTAGGACAAGATGCTGGGTAAATGGCTTATGATTGGCCAAAGCAGATGGGCTAGAGAGATGATGGTTTCAAGACTTTTTTTTTTTTTTTTTTAAAGGTCATCTTCCCCTGATTTCAAGGGGTGCCAAAGCTTGACAGGATTTGTTGTAAGGCAGAATATGGTCTCTTCACCACACTTCACTGGTGGGACTCTCCTCAAAGGTATGTGCATGGCTCACAGTTGTTCTGGAAAGAAGTTCCAGTGTTTGCACACACAAAAGCCACAGAAAAAACAGAAGCTGTAGTTTGGGACTGACACATACACCCAGACATCATGATACAAGAAGCATCCTCACTGGTTCTCCACAGCACGAGGAGAGCAGGGTCTCTGCAAATCCTGAGCACTATGAACTCCTCTCAAGTGTAGAGTCATGTCAGAAGGAGCTGGTGGGACCTTGTACTGGCCTGAGAGACTGGTCAGTTGGGCTTGGCTTCCTCAGCTCAGTGTGAGGTGAGAGAGGCATTTCCAGATCACAGTTCTTGCTGGAACAATGTGGCAGTCTGTCACCAAAGTGGCCTTACTTCTGTCATCTAGCGCAGTGCTCTGACTCTCCCCCCCCCTCAAAAGGGGATCTTCTGGAGATGGGACACACAGGATTGGATGGAGGCCTCCCACATTCTGAACAGCACTATTTCAGTTTGCTCCTCTATAGGGAAGCAAGGGAAAACTCCCCCAGCCCTTTTATTTTTAAAGATAATTCTGTATCTAGCCATTCTGGTCTTGACAAGTAGATGGGAACATCCCTACTCTGCTTGCTCTTCGTTCTCATGACTGTCAGCCTAATTAGCAACACTTCTCAAACTCAGAGACCACAGCTATGAAGCAACAAAGACAGAATGGCGTAGTTGGTTCCTGTTGCTGGCAAATTATAGAGAAATCTGCATTCCCAAAGCAGCTATTGGAGGGAAATGACTCCATGTCCATTCCCAGTCAGCAATGCCATGTGAACCAGTGTCTCCATAGTCTCCAACTTTTCTTCTTTGCTTTAAGCAAACCAGGCTTACTGCTAAATCAGTCCTTTCTTCTGTACGTTTTGTACAGCTCAGTGTCCAAATTTGCATTGCACTGTTAGGTCTTTGCTTAGAAGCCTCTATTTATAGTGAACTGAGGTGAGCTGTCTTCACTTCTGCCTGAACTTCAAGTGCAGAAAACATTCTATACTTTTTTTCATCTTTTTGAGGTTAAACCCACATACCTCCAACAGTTTGGAATTTTCAAGTTTTGTATCAGAACTATATGCCTGGTGCTTATCTGTTAAGAGAGAAGTCATAATTTGATTCTGTCTTGCAGTTAGCTTTGGACAGAAGTTCTGACCTTATATGGTTGGCTCCTAGGAAACTTCTTATTACAAATGCAGAATGTTTATGTCAGTGTAACATTTCGTCCTGGACTCAGAACAAGGAATAAAGAAGGAGCCTCAGTGTGATGGCAGAAAAAAAAATGGATAAAAATGGAGATTATGTTAATAACTAAAAGAGGGATGGCAAATGATTAAGCAATACTAATAAGGGATGCAAGTTAATTACAGTTTCAAGAAGTGCAAAATGAAAGAAATCTCTAGCAATTTGTTGTGTTAATTTCAACACAGCTACATCATGAAGGTTTACTGGCAGGCTTTAGAAAGTAGACATTATACTTTTGGGTTTAGTTGTTTAGGTATCTCCTGGCTGCTGTTTGGGTGATTATATTGTTTGTATAGTGGAGCTTGTAGATAGAAGTAAATTTGTACAGGCGTGTTGAAAGCACTAAACTTATTTAACCATGAAAAGTAGTGAGGAGGGATAGATTTGGGAGGCTGCTTAAGGCTCCTTATTTTTACCTATCATTTAGTGATTCAAAATGAATATTTAGATCAAACTCTCTGTCAACATTACACAAAGGAAACTGTTGTAATAAGCTATCATAGAGACAGTTGCTTCTGGCTTTGAAAGTTTTTCTGTTGACAGTTCATAAATTCAGTTCAGGTCATGCTGGATAATGACAAACGAAACCCCCTTTATCCAGAAGACAGAAACAGCTTACTTGAAGGCCCTTAAATTTCAGTTGATTCAGTGGGAACCTAGCAAAGGTGTTATTAATTTATGCTGTTGAATCAGATAGGTAGTTCACTATTTTTCATACACATTAAACATTCACACAGTTATATTTTTCCTAGGGCAGGGAGCTGCTGTATTATTTAACTGAATACCGTAGTCAGTAAGTTACAGAACTAATGTTGGAGGTGTTTTCTCATGGGAGGCACAGTAATGGGTGGACTTATAAAGGAGACAGAGACAACTTACAGAAAAGAAATAATTCTCAGAAAAGAAACATAACAGTCAGACATGGAATCATTCCCCTCCAATAGCTGCTTGTATGACACAGATTTCTTTATAACTTGCTAGCAGCAAATGTTGAATTAAGAAGTCTATCTGCCATAAGTAAACATAAACATTCAGGAATCAAAGGCAAAATTCTTGTTGGCTGCTTTCCTCCCCCATCCCCAACTTTAATATAGTTGCATTACATTACACTTCAATAATTAATTTAGACCTTTCCCTCACTCTGTTCCATATCACTGTCATTCTTTCTTTTAGTATATAACCAGTTAGGGCACAGGAGGGGCATGTCTCATTTTTCTGCTTTTGAAGTGGGCAGAACACATATTAAATATGTGGCGTATTAAATAGTAAAGAGTGTAATGGCAAGAAGGATGCATGTTCCCTTCCTTAAAAATGATGGATCAGGACTCATTTTGCCATTGTATTTCCATGGGTATTGCTGAGACAGCAGTGTCTGTGGGGCTGATGCATTATTCTGCCACTGGGATCAGTGGATGCTGATGTTGCAATAGGTGTTGTGAGAAAAATGCCATTCTTAAACTTAACATTGCAGTTTTACCCTTGTAGCTGTATGCTCTTATTTTCTCACTGTGGAATGTAACTGTGAGCTGTGGCTTTGCAAACATCCATGGTGAACCGTTAACTCTGGTAAATTCCTCATGGTAAATAAATATGTGAAGAGGGGAATGTTCAGACAAAAATGAAAAGTTTCCTTCACAGTCTGAAATTGTTTTTTTCATTCACTGATAACCTTCTAAAGTACTATCATCAGTTGAAGCCAATGAATAAGCTGACTGCAAGCCTGCTAGTGTTTAAACATCAGAGGGTGTCTTCAGATGTTTTTAATGATCTATCCTTTTCCATTCTACCTCCTGACTCCTGACCTGCCTGATTTAGTCACGTATCAACATGTTACGCTAGCTCAGACAGCAACGGGCATCTGTTCAGTGCTGAGTGACCTGTGATATGCTGTGAAGAGACCTTGTTTTATCTCAGTGTTTCTTTTCCCTGCAAATGAGTTCATGTTCTTGGAAGTTTTTCTCCATGTGACTGACAAGACAGTCTGTTGTAGCAGTCCTTTTGTAGCACTGAAAGAGCAAGATTTATCTTACCTCACTTTAACCACCTGAAAACAGAGCATCACAGCTCAGCTAAATCAAATTTCCTTTAGGATGCATGTGGAGGAGAATGAACCAGAAGTAAACTTGCATACCTTGGGATTAGAGGGTAGGGGAGATGAATCCCAGGCAGAAATTTTGTTTATAAGTAACTTCTAAAGCACATTTTGAGTCCATTGCAGTGGTAAGAAGTGTTTTAGCAGCTGCCTTCTGTAGCATGCTTGAAAAGCTAGATTTAGGCTGTGCGGAATAGAAGCAGTTTTAGAGCCCTCACAAAACAAACCAAACCAAACCATTCAAGACTTCACTAATGAAGGAATTTATTGTATATGCCTTACATGTCCTCACTACCTTTCTTCTTGGGGCAGGGGGCTATTCCTCAGGTGGGCTTGTCCCTGGATACTATGGGCCTGTCTGGAACAGTGGATGACTGGGTGCAGCTGGTACACTTGCATGTTGGTTGACACCTGCTGTTTCACAGCTAGGCAAAGACCAAGAGCAGCATTGCTCTGTTAATTTTGAGTGATCAGGGACTGGGACGTGCTCTTTGACTAAAGAGAGATAATATTCTGAGACAGACCTGTTAGTTTATGAATTTGAACAAGTTTTGCAACTTTAGTGGTATTTGTATTATCAAAGAAATTGCAGACTAATTGGTACTAGCAAATAACTGAAAATTGCTGTTTTGAGTAATTTTCGTAAGTTAAAATGCTTGTGAAAGCACTTCAGGATCATTTAATATTATTTCATATTCTCTTAAGGCATTTGATGCAGACAAGGAATCTAATCAGTTCTCACTCACCCCACAGGCAGTCTGGAATCTCTTCCTAGATTTCTCCAGATCACCTCCAGCTTCACACAACACCTACAAGAGCAAACCACAGGCCTGGCTGTGTGTTTTGTTCCGTGGTTGGACTGGGTCAGTTATGCTACAAGTAGGCCTGAGCCAAAAGTCTAAGTGCACCCATTAGAGAAAGTTTGGATCTGGACTCTGATCTGAGCTTGTGGGATAAGCTGAATACTAATTGTTTTATCAATAATTAATATACTTAGCACTTTTTCATTGTGTATCATCCCATAGGAACCATCTCTCATTCTTTCACACAAATACACATGTCCTCTTCTTTCATTAAGGATTCCCAAATACAGTAATTAGAAACGTTATCAAATTTGGATCTCACTGATCAATGCCACTCCAGCTTTATTTTAGTGTAATTGCAGTGGCCTAGGGTGCATTGGTGAATGTGGCCCAGAACTCATTTAACTATTACTTCAGGAGACCATTTAATGGGAAAAAAGCCACTGAGACACTGTTTCTGGGATACGAAAGGAATCTGGCTGTAGACATAACAGGACATGATTCTTCTACCTAATTTAAACATTACTTTTAACATTGTTTAAAAAAACCCCAACCTGTTCAAATGTATAAACTCAGTGTCCACTTTTGTTCTATGATGTCAAGTTGTAGTACAGATACAGCTACTAATGGAGTAGCCACCAACACATTGGACTGATATTGGGCAAATATTCTGTTTTGGGAAAGAACTGCCATGAGGTGCTCCATGGTGTCAAAAATCCAGGTGCAATACTACCACAGAAAAAATGCTCCTTGAAGGAGGGATACTCAGAAAATTGAGCTTTAGCTACACATCTCTGGCCAGGTGATTTCTCTTAGCCCCCTCTACAGTTAACACACAAGAGAACTTCTCCAGAAATGGTGACAATCCACAATATATGAACTGGGCTCTGGATTTCTGTGTGGGTGAAGAGCTTCTCATCCCCATTTGCTATGGAGGTGACTGTAATTCTACAGAAAGACTAGCTAGCTAATGGTCCTTGCCTGTGACTGAGGAATCTGACTGCATACTGCTCATCCCCACACAGTTTTCATACCAAATGATTGTTTTGTTTAGTAATCCCAGCATTTTCTTTCTACACTTCATCCACGGGAAAATCTGGTTCATCTCTTGTGGATCTGGAGAGGGCTTTAAAAAGAGTTGCACAATATTCCTTCAGCCCATGCTCATATCCTGGATTCATTTTATAAGCTAGCAGTAATCAAGTCTTTTTTACCAATGGCAAAAGCTTGCTTTTTGGTCATTTTTATCTCAGCCACTTAGATTATATGGGTCACAGTTCTTCCTCTTTTCCAACATTGTAATCTTCCCTCCACACTTTTTCTGCAAAGTTTTCATTGCAGACCATATGTATTTTCCTTATTTGCAACTTGCCCTACTTTGTAAACATGGTTTGAAGAACCAAAGGCAAGTATTTGTTAGAACATTCTGAGAAATGTTCTAATAAGCTGTGCAAGACAATGTTTTGATGACTGTTACAGTAATCTGGCACTAGAAATAAATTAGATGCTCCAGTTGTCAACCATGATGGGTTCTTTTAAAAATCCACTGCAATTTATAGCCCAATGACTAAATCCATCATAGATAGTTGGGTGTAATTTACAACGTAATGTACTAAAACATAGCCACCCTAATAAAAAGCTACATAAATCAAAGAGAAAAGAAACAATCATTTGCCAGGGAGGGGGGGAGAAAAAAAAAAAGGAGAGACGTGTTAAAGAGAAAAGGCTTTTTCTCCCCTCCCCCACCTCCAACTTTTTCCTGCTTTAGGATCTACTCTTGTCCCTGTGAAGTGCACTGCAAAAGTCTAGTTTAACAATAGAAAATCATAATCTTGAAGGCTGGCATTGTTAATCAGGACTAACACCATTGAAAAGTGTGTAATTGTATGGGGCTGATGCAGTAGTCAGCACTCCAGCTACACAGGAGATTGTGTAGCTGTAGTATGCCAGCTCCTCCAGGGGGCATATTTTGATGGGAAAGAGTTACTTTGATTTGTGCAAGGGTAAATTCTTTCTCTCACAGTGGAATATATCCTTTATTTCCCTTCCTGACTGCAGAAAAGTCTAGTATCTGCCTTTTATTCCTTAAGACTGCACTTCGTTATGGAAATGGCCACTTACCACAAAGAGGAGGAGAGTCACAGTCAGCTGTGGTGGCATCCTCAAAACATGGAACTTGGTGCTGGTTGTGTAGTGAATGCTGCCACTTCCCTGCCCTTCTAGCATGGCACAAAAGAGCATTCCTTCCTTCTCACTGTTGAAAGGAGTCCTGAATGAATATCCTCTCTGCTTCCTGTTAACCTTATGAATAGATAAATACAACTTATTTATATAAGTTAACAGTAGATAAATAACAATAAATAACAATAGATAAATAAAACATGCTACAGTGACACTGGTGTGTTGCACTGTTAACCAACAGTTCTAGCTAATTCCTTTAGTCTCTAATTTTGTCATAAACTACCAAGCTTTGAGTAAAACAAAATTCATCTCCATCTCATCTTTGACATTGGTCAATGACAGATGATTAAGAATACAAGAAATGGCAGCTTCGAGGTGTGTCAGGCCCTGATGTGTCCTTCTAGCTTCTTGTGATGGTCAGCTGTTTATGATCTTTTTCAGGAGGAGGATAGACTCTTTTGGTGGTTGGTCAGCTTTCCTATTGGGAAGTAGGGTTTGGGTTTTTTTTTTGTTTGTTTTTGCTTTGTGTAGGCTTTATGCATAGCAAAAAGCACGAGTAAAACCACTCAGTTAGTGCCTTGAATAAAAGATTAACTGGCTGGTTACAAGATCAGTTGTTGCACTTGCCATAACAACCTATTCTGATTTCATAGAAATCAATATTCAACAGGGTGGATAAGAACCTTTCCATTGACCTTAATAGGAGCTGGAGCTGGTCCCAAATATCCTGGGGTTTGTTAGCCTGAGCTTTTATCTTCTGCAATGCTACAAAAGCAATATTTATTAAAATGCAGCAAAAGGAGTTGCTGTTATTAATGTGTGAGCCCAAATATAGCTGCATCTCTTTAACATGTTGGCATGGTGCCATTAATTTACCAGACAGCAGAAGAGTGTGGTGATACATAAAGCTGAAATCCCAATTAGGAAGATGTACCCTGATTTCTGAACACCCCTATGATGTGTGATATTTATTTACAATAAATCAATCTATCTCCAAGAAAGATAGAGATGTTTATTTTAGCCTCCCTATTTATAAGCCACTGCAGCAGGAGTATTGCTGTTGATATAATAGGATGGTTGGCTTATTTTCTACCAGGGTGAAAGCTTTCCTACAAAAAGAGAGTAGAGACAACAGTTTCAGAACACTTGTGAAGTGGAAGGGAAGGGTGAATGGTGAAAGAGGCATTACTTCCTATTTTAGTTGATGAGTTTTCCTGTAACATTGCCAGCCTAATATCCAAACAATTCTCAGGCAAGAGTAACTTTCTGCCTCTTACTCCTGGTGAGACCCAGGAAAACGTTCTGATCTCAGTTTCACAGAGGTGTGATCTGAGGAGAGTGGGGTTTGGAGGACACTGGGAACACATCAGACAGCAGGAAACGGGATTCTCTGTGAGTTCAATGTCTGAACCCCACAAGCATCCCTCCAGTGCATGAAGCAAGCAACCAACCCAAGCTTGCATGGTTTGTTTTGGCTAATGGAATTCATGAATGACTGGCCTGTTAGCTGAAACTGTAAAGGACCAGAACAGAATGGGAGGCAGGGTGAGCAGACAGAACACCAATCCATGCATCTCTAACACACTCTGCTAACCTTTAGTAAATTGCTTGGGCTCTCGGTGCATCTATCTCCAAGGTGTTAAATGGGTTACCATGAACCTACCTTGCAAGGGGTCTGCTGAAGCAAGTCATAGATTGTGAGATTGTTCATGGCAGCATTTAGGTGAATTTAAGATAACCGCAGGGAAAACCCCAGAATTTTAAACTCTCTAAGCCTTCTTTTATCTGGGTATGGATCTCTAGCCACTTTGCATTGTTTTGGTCATTTAACCCAGCAAACAAACACTTGAATTGAGGAACTTGCCTGAAGAAACTTAGGTTTGTCAGGAAGCAGCAAAATTGTACATGCTGTTTTGTTCCAGAGGAGCTTTTCTCTGCCTCAAAGATGCAGAACTTTTTTCATTAGGCTGGTGCTGGAAGAGAGTCCATTTTCTTTTCAGAGGAGGAGTCCCTTTTGTTACCTGGTGGCAATAGGAGAGAGAAGAGCCACTGTCAAACAAAACATACATATTTCATCACCTCACAACACTGGAGAATCCTAACATTCAGTATTGGTATTCTGCTTTGGGAGCAAAAAGAGCTGCCCAAGACATTAGCTTATTACATTGGACACAATCATCTCATCTTACAGGCAGGCACATTAGGTCATATGCTTGGGTGGGATCAAATTTTGATTTTGGGATCAAGTTTTGATTTTGGCAGCACGTCTTCTGTCCTCCAGATGAGGACAGGCTCCATTGTTTCCATTTCTTAATTCTCACAATCTTATTTCTGTAGTTCCATCTAGTGAGGAAGGATCAAGATGAAGGTTTCCACAGTTCAACCAGGAACTCCCAAGCTCCAAGATTTGTTTTTGTTTGACACTGGGTAAGACAACAGCACTGACAATGAAGTTTGACTCGGATCATGGGGAAATGATTCCAAAGGAACAGCAGAACTGGGGTTTCTCAAGACTCAGAGTGCTGCAAGGAAGTTGAAAGGAATGGAAGGACACAATGAAGAGTGGAGTTGCGGTCTCACAGGTCAGAATGAGACCTCACGCTGCTGATGTGGCAGAGGCACTGCCACTAATTTCACTGGGCACTAGAGCAGTCCTAAGAGTTTTGGAGGGAAGTTTGTCACTGGATTTTGAGAAGCAGTCAAAGAAAATCATGGAGAGAGGAAAATAATGGCTTTGCTAGCTGTACCAATGCTAGTTTATCACCACATAAAAGTGGGAGCACAACAGAACTTCAGGAGCTTACCTTTATCTCATAGCTGTAAGTCAAAGAAATCTGTGTTCTTGGCTCCTTTCTTTTAAAAACATCTGTCTCTGGATAGTGAGGAGGGGACAAAATAAAGCTATCCATTATTAACATTTTACATGCCAATGGCCACTGTACTCACCTGGACCCTAAGCAGGCATTGTTTCCCCTCATTGCAGCTGAAGAGTCAACAGCATTTCTCCCATTGAAATAGGTCCTCTGGAAGCTTTGACAGGCTGGCAAGCAGCTCATTACCATCATCAGCTTAGAAGGTCACTGCATCACTGATTCCACCACCCAGCAATTTTGACCCACTATGGAATACACACTTAAGGCCAGACAGGTTCACAAAGGTCATGTCTTTATCCCTGTCTGTGAGTTCAGGGCTGTCATCATACTGTTAGCAGCACAGTAATGGCAAAAACATGCTGGAGCAATCAGAGGAAAACACCTTCAGGTGAAAACCTGAAAAATGCATCTAAGGATGCTTTGGTATTCAATATAGATTTTAATGAGGCAAGAATTAATCCATAATCACATAATAACCACAGAATAAACTCAATGCAAAAATAAATCATCTGAATTACAAAAAAGGATTAATGTAAAATAAGAAATGTCTTTAAGCTTATAACTACCCTGTGCTTGGGATATTATTTATAGAGAAGAGCTAAAATAAAGAGCAAACAGGGACAAGGCCATTTAGTTTTGGAAATCATTGTATCTGCACTGAGTGGATAGCTGTTGTACTGGAGGTATTATTAGATGAATGTCTGAAGAAATGACCTGACCTGGGATTAGAAATTCATCCTACATGGTTAGTTGGGGGTGAAATACGATGGTGTGTCCAAGACATCATACAGGAAGGAGGGACAGTATTTAGCTTTTATTTTCTATGGTGCACTGTAGAAGGACAAATTTCAGTTGCACAGGAGTGGCCAGTCAGTTAGCTCCTCTTCTCTAGTCTTCCTTGAGCCAGATCCAACAGGCAGTAGTTTTCCACTTGAAGACAGCTGTAGCTGGAAAACCACCTCATCTAGCTGATTAAATGGTGAAGGACTGGGCACTGAGGTGGGGTACTCTTGCCTGGAACCACTCGTTGAAGTCCTCTTCTGGCATCTGCACAATACTTTCACGTACAAACTGAAACACAAGAAGGTTCTTTCCTGAATTTTTGATTTATGTGTAAGATGGAGATAACATGGGGAAAAAATGACCATTGTGACAACAAAACAAATGTAATGGCATTTGCAAACAGTTGGTACAGTGCTTTATATCCTCCAAATGCTTTTAATGCAACTTTCAGAACAGATGGGTATGCTCTAAACTGAAGTAAAAGGAAAACTCTATCATCTTTATTGCAATTTATATCCTGAATCCTTCCAAGTTGAGTCTCTGTGTTTTACACTTGCAGCTGTCTTCCACCTACCACTGCAGTGTATACATTAAAGCAACTTGAAGTTAAATAAGAATTTTGTCTGGAATTACTGTCAGTATCAGCCAGGTCATATTCAGTGATGCTTTTATTGCTTCTAAAATGTGACAGTTTCCTTTATCTATTCCAGTCAGAATGACCACCAAGGTCCTTCTCCTCTGTGGCTGTTGAAAGATGTATACATAAGCAGACAGGAGATTCAGCTATGCTAATGTGTTTTTCTCTAATACGAGAGATCAAAATGTAAAGGGGATGGAAAGCAAATAGCAAAAAATCAGACCTAAACCCAGCAAGGAACAGAGACATTGAGCATTAGGGCAAGGCTGCCTTCTCTGGTTAGCAACTATGTGAATAAGGGCACAAGACAACTGGGCAGGTTTCCTAAGACACTCAGCAAACACAGGTGTGTGACCTGGACACGTTGGGTGTTAAACCTTTGCCTTTGTAAGGCATGCTAACACTCGATTTATGTAAGGTGTGCTGTAACCTGCAGCCTCTCAGGTTTCTGTTGGTCTTGCAGATTAAGGGAAACAACTGTGATGAGAGCTAGAGACACAAGGTGGCACCGTTGCCATTTTTTGTAAGCTAGGTACCTGTTTAGCCAACATAGCAGTGTACATTCTGAGTGTGTTTTCTTCCCTTTCTTGTGTCTTATAAGCAATTGGCAGAAGGAGAAGAATTACAAGAGCTGAGTCCAACTTAAGATCTCGAGAAGCAGCTATTTTTTAACGTTGCTAAAGCAAAACAAAAAGATATCTGCACAGTTCTTAGGTGAGTGATGTAACACATTACTTGAACAGCTCATGGATGTAACTACTGGGAATGACAGGCCTTTTCAGGGCACAAGCTAATGTTTCTTTTCAAGTGCCCTGACAAATTATGACAGATGTCACTTTCATTGTTGAAGTAAATAAATCAACAATGACATAATAAAATGATACTGATTAATAATCCAATGCTTGTCATAACATCTTTCTTTTGAGGAGTTCAAAGTGCCTCATAAAAGATGAACAGTAGCATCTTAAGACATTTAATGAGATCCTAAATGATTTCATCTGGTCACTTTCCACTGTATGAATTTCACCCATAGATTCCTATTCTCCTCACCCTCATCACACAAAGCATCAAAACCTGGAATCATCTCACCTCCACAGCTGCAGCAATTTCTGGACAACACAGCTCCCACACCTGCAGGTCAGCCAGAACCTTAAGAAAGGTGTCTGGATGAATTTTCAATCCAGGAGTCTTGCCATATTTTTCAAGTTTCTTTAAGATTTTCTGTACTTTATGGTCACTCTTAACAGACTCTGGGAGCCTGGCAAGTAATACAGGAAACCTTTAACAGAGAGAAGAACAGCAATAAAAGAGAAGCCGTGGGAACAAATGCAGATCTGATTAATAACTCTGGGTTTGCCTGGCATTTCTGCCACTTCACCACCTCCATAACTTTGACAGAAAAAGTGGCTCTCTGGAGAATGCAATATTCAGCGTAATTCTGAGTGAATAATGCAGAAGAGCTTTACTTTATTGGACTTGTGCACCAATTCCCTTTGCAAGGATGCATCTTTGTTGTTCATTTAAATTTTGGACGATAAACTTGAGTATGAAAGGAAATAATAAAATCCTAACAAATGTTTCCATTTTTACTACAGATTTGTCCTCTTTATCTTTTCTCTATTTATTATTTTTAGCCTCTATGGATTTTCCAGTGCAATCAGTGCCTGATCTGACACGCTTTCTGATTCTCTTTACTATCCCTTTTCCCTCTGCTATCATCATTCTTCTCTCTCTATGTGATGAAATAAATCTCTCTGGTCTAAGTGCAGTGTTACACACAGTCTTTACCATTTCACTCTGAATACAGAGATTCAGGAGAATTACACATTACAATAAAAATAAAACTCTTGTGAAAAGACTGCCTTTGTTTTTAATGTTCTGTATAAATTCTGTAGTGCTGCTTTGACAGTCCTGGAGACTGATGTTCCAAAACTACTATTACTGTGCATGACTGGGGTGTGCTGGAGCTTTCATTGCAAAGGGGTGAGGCTTGGGAAACACATCAGTGGGAAGTGCTGCCTCCCTACAATTTAGGATACATGTTTCTGGGACAGCAGGAGAGGGGGGAGGAATTTCTTATTTAAACCAGATGAAAAGGAAACATGTAGGATGCTGTCTTCACTGTGGCCAGTTCTACACTCATTAGTACACTGTTGGTACATAGCCAACTCATTAACACTGGCTAGATTACCCAGGATACCATATCTGTATCACAGGCCTTTTATAACCCACCCATGCATTACAATATTTTGTTTGAGAAAGGAAGCTGTGCTTAGCATACTCTTACATTGCAGTGTTCATATTTTATACTATTTTTTAGTTTTCTCACTGTGTGAGAGAGATGAGAAAAGTAGACTGACAGCATATACTACTGAAGTGTTTCTGCTGTGATTCAGCTTTCTTGGCAAGCCAGTGTTTGCAAGAGTATTGGATAAAAACAGCCCTGTTGTAAATGAAACAAGAGGTATGATGAAAGCAATCTCTCTCATGACTTGTATCTCCACAAGGGGGTTGTCCAGCCTTGTCAGAGATTTCACTCTTCATGCCTCTCATGGATGGTGCTTTGCAGAACAGGCCTGGCACAGAAAGCTATGGCTCATCTAACTGTGCTGGTACAGTCAAAACGAGACAGTTCCCTCACTATGAAGGGCAGCAGTGCTGTTCTTGCAGAGGGAAAAAGTAAAAAGCCATAATAGCATGGTCTCCTTTATACTGACAGCACTTTTCCCAAATTAAGGCTTCCTCTAGCAGAACTATAAATATAAAAGCAAAATCACATCTACTCCAGTGCCAGAACTTATTTACATGTTGAATTGTAAATTTGGGGGACAGCTGAAACACTTATGTTTGACAATTAACAGCCAAACATACATGTTAAATCTAGTTCTGCTTGGCAGGCCAAGATTAGGTGTATTTATTAATGCATGACTGATATGTGGTTTATGTCTCCCAGCCCGCCTGCATTTTGGACCTGATATTGGAAATGGACTTTTTGTTATCTCAGATGATGAAGGACAGAAGGCTCACTAGCAAGGAAAGCAAAAGAGAGTAGGTTGGAAAAAAAAAACCTTCCATGTAGTTTGAATACTCTACAGTCCCGTGTCCAAGAAGTTCTCACAGACAGGGCAGTAGAGAACACACTGTGAGCTTGCTGAGCTATTCCAGTAGGCTATTTCTAGTGTGTATCTGGAAGCTGATCAATGGATATAGCTAATATCCTTTCAAACATAAACTACTAGTAATCTGCAGAATTGCATGAGCAATATACTGGGAAGTATATAGGTGATTACACTTGCCCTTGTAAGTGTTGCAGTATAATCCATGTGCAGCTCAAACAAAGGCAGGGAAATTTTTCTTTTTAATGTGTATAGGCAGCTAGAGCCAAAGTCCCCTGTGCCATCAGCTTTAGTACTGGGAATGTTCAGTTCAGTAAAGAGTTGAGTCTAACCCATCTAATTTTCATACAGTATCTATCATCTTTGCGGTACAGTGTTTTACACAGTTCCTGCTGGAAGAAGCCTCCTGTAAAGCAGCACTCTGGGGAGGGTGTGTGAATGCAAAGACTCAGTGCTTTTTGCCTGACATCACTGGAAAGGAACTCTCTGTTAGCTCCTTTCATGCTGTTTCTAATTAATCTATTTGCTGAGCAGGCTGAGATCTGCTCTTAGAGATTATATCTGTATTTTTGTTGCTAACAGTTTGAAAAGCCTGCATTTCCAGCAACTGATCCAATGGTTTCTAGTGATATATTGCTCTGTGGAGAAAACAAAACAAAACTGAAAGAAAGCAAGCTTTTTGTACCAAAGACAGGATTCTATGACCCTGACCATCTCATTTGAACTGAGGGTTTCCATGCCTCCTCACCAGTTTAGTCCATCTTCCTCACGTTCTCTTTTGTCTCTCATGCTCAGCTGTCTCATTCTTTCCATGTCTTTTCTGAAACACTTCAATTCTTTCAAAGCCTGGTATTTTTGATAGCATCGTTCTTCCTGCCTCCTACAAAAAAACAAAACAAAAAAAAACAAACAAAAAAAACCAAAACAAAACAAAACCAAAAAAATCACAACATCAAAGTTAGAGCTGTGTTTCAAACATGACCATAATTCTGCATAGTTAACAGGTCACATACTAGGCAAGGCAGAAAACAATGAATGTGAAGGACACACTGCATGTTCAGTCTGTGTACACCAGTAACATCTTTTGCTTCTGCAGTGTTCTGTATGCATTCATATTTCTACAAACAGATTAAAAAGTGTTTATGTTTTATATTAACTCTAGGCTGTTGGAAAGAAATAAACTTCATAATTGAAGCATTTAAACCGAAAGTCAACCTCCACTTTCTATCATATATCTACTGCTTGAAACCAAAGAGAACACTGTGCAGTGTTTTAGAGTGAGATGATATTTAAAATATGGCAGAAGAGAGGTGGAACAGAGTGACTTGAGCGAGAATTTTGACACAGATACTGGGCTCATGTATGCAATCCTGCAAAAAGAACTACTGTGTTATAACACAAACAAACATCTGCTTTTCTTTTCAATAAATTATTTATGCTGTATCCTGCCAAACTGAGGTTTCAGCTCCAAATGCTGATCAGATAGAATATGCTTGTTTGGCTGTATGGAGAAAGGTAAAATAGCTGCAAGTAGTAAGTTTTCATCTGATTTGTCCTTCTTACTGCAGGATGCTGGAATTATTAGCTCCTTCTGCAGTCACAGCAGCTGCTTAGGGAAGAAAACAAGGACCCAGGTCCAGGTAAGGAAAGCTCTGGGGACAAACAAAATCTATGTACAAAACGGAACAGAAGAATGGAAAGAAGAAAGTGAGAAGGTGAAAGAAAACTATGCCTATAACAACCTTCAGAACAGCAGTGCAGGGCAGGATCTCAGGTCTGATGCTTACAGAGAAAAAAGAATTTGCACAAACATCACAGATGAATGCGACGTGTGTGATGTGGGTGGAAGGAACAGGATGACAGGCTTTGGTTCCTCAACAAGGTAGAAACATCACCGATCTGGGAAAAGGCCTTGAGAGGGGACATTGCAACTGTTACTAGGAGAAGAGTCAAAGTAACATAGAGTGATCTCTGAACTGGAAACACAAGACAGTAAGACAGACTGCCTGTGGGCTAAACTTACTGTTCTCTCTTTGGGTGAAAAGGACTACAATGTCTAAAGTAAGTGTATCCAATGTCTTAGCAAAACTATCTCCAGGAAAATAGTTCAGAAATACCCCAAAACACTGCTATAAATATTTAACCTGTACTACATTTTTTTGTAGACACTCATAAAACTTTCTATCATCATCCATATATTCTTAATATAACCCAATATGAATGCATCTTTGAAAGGTTGGAAACAAGGTGTGCAGTGCTTTAAGAGTATACAGAAAACAGTCTCTTCCTACCTCTCAAGTCTTACCAGGGTATCATGTAAATAAGAAGCTGCTTCTTCATGCACTGCTGTGAACTTTTGCCTCAGATCAGCACACAAGTTCGATTTGCTTTTAATGAAGGAGCTGATGTGGCAGCTGTGACGAAAACAACACAGAAAACTGGAATTAGCTCCTTGTGGTAAACATTTTGTGGCAAGCACCTACGTTGCTCAGAACATATAACGATGTCAGCCCATGTAAATTTTGAGATCTCCTTATTCTCAGTAAAAATCCAAATGTAGTATCATTTACAGGGGTTTTTAATTAATCAAATTTATGAAATAATTACATTTGAATTGTTACCATCTTTCCAGTCCCATTCTTCCAGGAAAGTGCCCTCACATTGCACTGAAATGCACTAAATATGCTGCAAGGTTTCACTGGCTGGCTTTGGTCTCATGTAATAAAATGCTTTTTGATATTTGCATGCCAAATGCCTTTCACACATAGACTTGAGTTTATACACCATACAATGTGCTTCAAAAATCTGATTTGTGCCCTTACCTTATGGGCTTCTGCTTCCCTTCTTCATCCTTATTTACTCTGTAGTTCTTCTGAGCCACTGGCAGCCCACTGCAAGACACAGCAAGGTCTGAAATAGTGTACATAATGCCTTCTCCAGAACATGATACATTCTGCAGGTGCTGATAAAACACAGTTAATATTGCAGACTTGCTGGAGCTATCCAGGTATAAGATTAATTTCCCTTCACCTCAGCTCAAGGTGAAAAATGCTTCAGCAAAATCTAATTGTAGGAATGGTTTGTTATGTTGATCTTACAGTTGTGGAAACAACCACAGAGGTGAGTAATGAGGGAAACACATCAAATGTAAGCTTAGCTGGAATTGTTATAGAGAGACTACTGAAAAATGCAAGGGTAGAAATGAAAACAATTCTACAGAATAAGTCAGAAAAATCTCTTCTGTGTTAAAAGGCAAGATTCATAGGATGGCTTTTCAGAAAATACATACTGTCTGCACAGTGATAAAATGAGCTATTCTGCCACCTGTGCCAACAAACATAAACATCATCTGAATTCACTGAATGCTGATTGTAGTTGTTTGGGGGAAAACAAAAAGAAAAAACCAAACCAAACCAAACCAAACAAAGTGTCCTGATGAGCTGCTTCTCCTAGATAGTCTGAAACCCACTGGGTAACATACCGCTGCAGTCCAGTCTTCTTAACCATCTCTCCTCGTTTATGGCAATCTTTGGACATGGCTTCATGTGTTATCTGGATCGTTTTCTGCAAGGCTGATAACAAAACAAACAAACAAACAAATCTGTAAAAACACGCCAACTGAATAGTGCATTCCTCTCTTCCTTGCAGAGGGGATGCCATAAATGCTGGCCTGAAAGAGACACCCCAAAGAAATATGTTATTTAGTGTTAATAAAAGTTCAAGTTTCTTCAGAAAAGCCCAGCTTTTGAAAGAGATTTCAAGATAGGTACCCAAATATGAAAGCACCCAATTCATTAATCCCTTTTGAAAATATAAGCTTTGTTCTTCCAGCTGTGAAAAAAACCTCTATCAAGTAGAAGATAGTACATATTTTTCCATTAGATGCTTATAAAAGTGGAACACTAAAAAAAAAAAAAGAGGTAGATTTGAACTATGCAAAAAGTCTATTTTCAGTTCCTGTGCTATGCTGTCAGCATTCTACTGGCATAAACTGTCAAGTCTTCTGAATTTCTAAGTCTACCATATCACTTTGCCATTCTTCTTTTAAATGGCATATGGAATTTAATGCATTTAACATCAACAGGTTCCTGATTACCTCTCTGCCTCCTTATAAGTATCCACTAAAACTTCAGGCATTGCCTATAGCATAATATCATACTCCAGATTATCCACCTCTGAGCAGGTCTTACACTAATAACAGCCTTTACTCTCTCTCAGCCTGCCACTGTAGTGAGAATGCTTATATCCTCCTCTCCCTTGAATACCTGGAAAGCCTATTTAACTCACCATTTTCCTTCAAATCCACATCTTTGTTTTCTTTCCCACTACTGTTTCATTCCTGCTTTGATGTCAAATCCCTGGAGAAACACTGAGGCAGCCATTTTCTCTGCATTATTCCTTCCAATCACTCATGCAGTAAAACAACTGTCACTCTTGTTATTAAAAATCCCAGTGTCAGCTATCAAACTCTAAGTCATCCTCTGAGGTGCTCACCACGTCCTACATGGTAATAAGTGACATTTTACTAAGCACTCAACACCTTGAAGTTTTAATCTCTGAATTCAAAAGGCCTTTTTCCTACATTTTAGTGAAATACCACACACAGTGTAATAAAAATGACTTCTGAATGCTGACTGTGTTAAATAGCAGCACAAGCTATTTTTAGGGATTAACTTTTGTTAGAAGTACAGACTTGAATATAATACTGTGAATTTATAAATGCAAGGCATGGATGAAACAAGTTGCTGTGCACCAGCTAATGGGCTAGAATTTTAAGCATTATGCTTATAATGAAGATCCTCTATTAGCTGTGGCCAGGTGAGTGTCAAGAGTGCCAAGGTCTCAGTCAGAAATTCCTATGTTCTGGCATTGATTGGTTCTAATGATGGCTCCCCTGTGACCTTTACTACCCTCAGTGCAAGCCTGTAAGGTGCTGGCACACTACTGGACCTTCTAGAGCAGTTTGAACGCACAGGCTGACCCCCCAGGGTCTGGAACCTGACATCAATATGGGCAGAGAGTCTCTGTTCTTGGCATGCAGTGTCAGAACCCTCCTTAGAAGAGCCCAGTCTTTTCTATTTCTGGTTACCACTTGTGCAAAGTGAGTGGCTGGATATCTGAAACTCACAGACTCCGCAGATGATGTTTTGGGGGAGGAGGGCCATACTAAGCAGTGGTTGTGTTTGGTATTTTCTGCAAGAACCAGTTGAAAAGTAGTGCAGAAAGCAGTCCTGTGGGCAGATTCTGGAGGCAGATGACAGGAAGCAAATAAGGACTAATGCCATGAAGATAGAGCTCATTTTTTTGGTTGATCAACAGAAACAGAGGGTGCAATAACTCTCTGCTCTCCATTTTGCAGCATTAGGACCTGTTCCAATTCTCCATTTGGAGATACTGGGAAAACAAATACTTGAGCTTGTCCACATTCATAATATTTTTGAAATATTAAGCTCCACCTCCTCATGACACAGGAACCATAAAAAATGAGGCTTAACTTTACATTTAGATCATATAGTCTCTGTCTGCACAAAAAGAGAATGTTTTAAAATGTGGTGAAGGAAGCAAGCTCAGGACATAATCTGCTTTGTAAAGCCTTTGATTAGCTGGTGACTGAATGATAAATGAGGCTACCTCACCAGTGACCTGCTGTTGTAACCACAGCTACAAGGACTGCAGCTTCCGCATTTACCTTTGTCAACATGATGTAACATTTAAACTTTAGGTCTAGCTCCTCAATCAGCCAGCAGCACTGAAAAAATCAAAGTTGTATAAGCAGACATTCCACAGCAGCAGTCCCCAAACAGCAGCATCTAAATTACAGTTGGAAAAAAAAAGGCTTTCTATTGAGATATGAAGTCTTTCCTTAAAAGAAATCTTTTTTTTTTTCCCTGTAAGAGTTACACTCAGCTGAATCTACTACCTGCTACAGAATCTCCTTCTCATGTCTGCAGCATATAGATGTACACATGGGGGTTAGGGTTGTCTGTGCTCTCAAAATTATGCCTGTATGAGTTACACGAAGCTTTGTGAACGTAGGGTATACAGCTGTACTTGTAATCCATTTCTGATTTGTCCATGAAGCATTCTGTAATCAAAATCCTGGATTAAACATGATTCTGGCAGCTTCAGAACTCATTACAAAATTCAATCTTTGCTACAGAACTGCCCTGCAGAAACTAGCTTCCCGTATTTTTTAGGGCTAGGAATATAATCCTCAAGAGAACCAGACGGGTAACTCAGGCCAGTCCCCTGAAATCACAGGCAATCATGCGATAAATGTTGTTCCAGAGTTTGAACCGAACATACTTCCCATACATCACACATACCACAGGAGATTTATGCCCCACAGCAAACACAGGCTCCCAGCTGTTACAGCTCTCAAGATTATTTTCCAATCTCATCTCACACATAAACCAATTGTTAACCTACATTTGTAAACAAACTGATTGAAATTACAGCTTCGAATTCTCCACTACTCTCATTCATCTGTGATGGAAGGCATGGACAGCAGCAGCTGTATAGGTTAGGTTGTGATACTAGTGCAAACTTCCCTATATATCCAGCTAGCTTCTGGCAGCATGAACCTAGAGATCTTTCAGACCCAGAGAATGTGTCCATTTCTTTACAGTTAAGAGCAATTAATTGTTTTTACTGCTATTGATTTAAATTGCATCTAGACTTGAATATACCTCCAGTAATATATTGTAACGATGAATTCCCAAGTTTAATCATGTACTGCATAAAAACACTTCCCACTGCTTTAAATTTTCTGCCAGATAATTTAATTTGGTGGGTCATAAATCTAGTGTCAGGGGAACTTGTGAATAACCACTCTCTAATCACCTTTTTTTTCCCCATGCACTTCACGATGTTACTGAGATCTGTCATAACCTTGTGTTCAGCCATTTCTTTTCTGCACTGAAGAGCCCTAGTCTATTTAACTGCTCCTTATCTGGAAGATGTTCTCTATCTCTAACATACCCCATCACCTTTTTTCCATTAAACTTTCCTACTTCTGATACCAGCCTGTCTGAACTGGAATGACTGGTACTGAAGAAGCACACACCAAATATTTGTATTTTTGCATAAAATGTTTTCTGCTGTGTCTTCCACTTCATTCTGCCTGTTTGATAGCTACTGAACATTCACAGAACTATCCTAAATGACTCCCAACAGCTCATTCCTAAAGGGAAATTTAGAGTCTAGCACAGCATGCTATCAGCCTAATAATGAGAATATAAATGTCAATTAAAAGGTAATAAGCAGCACTAAATGCTAACGTGTTTTTCTGACCCAGCTTTACTTGGAAGAAAGGGAAAAAAGTTAATATTATCTAGCTCTGTACACAAATGCATTGCAGAGCTAATGAGATATTCTGTCAGGTATATCAAGTGCAGATAGTCACTGTTAGATCAGTATGAGGACCATGGAATAGGAAATCTAAGTTAAACAGAACCCCTCTAGTTACAGATATTCAGTGGATCAGTTGGTTATGGCAGAGAACAGCTTCACTGTTTTCACCACCTTTTGGACCTTATAGATGTGAAGGATGCCTGAATATGCCACTGCTGTAACTGAAGATCTTACTTAACTCTTCCTTAATATTCACATGGGATTATATTGTCTTTAAACAAATTTGCTACCAAGGAGGGTACAGAGACTTGTACAAAGTGCCATGTGCCTTGAGAGAAATCCACTACTGCATCTAGCAGTGTCTTTGATGTAGGTTCTCCCTAGTAACACCCAAAGCAAATCCATTTGATATTGGCAGTCAAGAAAGGTAACTTACAGGGGAAAAGAGATGGCTGTTCTTTAGCTTGTGCTGACTCACTCACAGCATCAGATGAAGCCAAATTAATCTTGCTATTGTCTTCAGAGAAAACTGCAATGGAAGTTTCGCTTCCACGAGGGGTTTGACCCTGGAGAGACGACAGACTGCTAATCTGAGAGATACCTGGTGTAGATGTCTTGTTTATCTTCCTGGCAAGCAGAATGCACTGTGCTTTCCAGGTGCGTTTCTGTACAAAGAAAAAAAAAATACAGAAAAAGAGGGTGTTTCTATAGCAATTTGACAATGAAGAATCATATTTCTGTAACTATTCTAATATTAGATCCTTCTGATCCTACTGTAACTTCATATATTTTCTTCTAGTGGCTTCAATCAAGCTAGTGATTTCTTGAGTAGGACCTACCTCCTTCATTTTGGTATCTTTCTTCAATACTCCTCTGCCCTAGCATTAATGCAAACAGATTAAGCTGTTTTGTAAGTGAGTAAGTGAATAACACTGCAGCTGCAGAGTGTTGGTAACAGAGGAACTTCCTCATGCACAGAAAAGAGTAGGTCAAAATGGTTTGATAAATGCTTGGGTCTCCTCCCAGGACCCAAAAACCTATCAAATGAATTTCCTGTGTCAGGAATGTAAAACTGAAGACTGAATTGTGTAGGACTGATAATCAGAACAATATGTATTATAAAGCAAGAGCCCCTGGAGGAACCTGGTATTTCCATGAGAAGTTTCACACCGAATATGAAAAGCAGTCTTCAAGTAGTATTAATATAAATGAAAGGGATTTGTGATTAATACAAAGAGGAAGAAAAAAAAAGTCTCAGCAATGTAAATGCTAAAAGACACATCAAGACTGACGTGCACTTTGGTTTCTTCAGCTCATGTTGCTTTGGACCTGACTTTAGAGAACTGCTAAAATTGTATGGAAAAAATCAGAAAGCCTCATCTTTAGAAACAGCTCTGTTATTTATGAGACTTGCTGACTTTCCCTCTCTGTTTGCTAACAGAAGGCAGAGTGTTTGCATAAATCCACAATCTTTGTCTTTTAAAAGTTTCACAACTTTTGCTGCTTCTTTCCCATCAGGAATCTTTTATTGAATCACTTTATTATGTCATGAGGGTAAGAGCTGCAGGTGTTGACAAATAAGAGCAAATAGCCTGCATGTAACAACAGCTCATATTTCTAAGAGTGCCTCACCTGGGGTTCTAAAAGCACTTCACAAACCTTGTTTAATTTTGCCTTACAGGGGACAAAAAGAAATAAAAGCTTTAGCAGACTGCTGAAGATCAACCTACAGTCTGAGAAATCCACTGGTTCTTTATTGAGTTCTCCTGATTATACTCCTAAGCATCACTCATTCCCCATTTTCCTCTGGTTATTTCAACAGTTCCAAAAAGAAAAGTCTTTCTGTGATTTCAGAATTTAGTTAGCAAATGTTACAGATAATATTCTAGTGTTCAGTTTCCTCTCTGGTATTAACTTTATTTTTATTTTAAAAGGCTTGCATTTGAATTGCTTGTTTTCTCCTTTCCTTGGCTTGTTTCAAATGTGGCAAGTGAATCTTGCTTTCTTTAAAGGCCTCAACATTCAGCAATAGTTTCTGAGTTTAGCTTTAAATTCTGTGTAAAAAGGCAACCAAACAAACCATGGCTGGAACTTACTAGAATAAGACATCCAGGATACCAGTCTGAAATCCCCACTGGACTGAAAAAGACCTGTTTGTGTGAACAAGTACTGCTACGTGGCTCTGGGTCATAAAAAAAGGGGCAACTGCAAACAAGAGGCTAGTTTTGTTTTAGCTGAGTATTAAACTTTTCCCACATCAGTACTTAGCACTCAGGTCAAGCCACAGTTTCAATCAGCTACCTACTGTTCTTCCTATTGCCTAGTATCAAATAGTGATTCTTCAAAACCTAGGGAGACAAATAGTCTGCAGTTACAAGAGCCAGAGCAGAAAATGTGGTATCGTTGAGTTCAATTAAGCAACAAAACAAAAGCTTGGGAAGTTGGATTAGGTCCCAGGGAAGAAACTGACAATGAAGTTACCTTTGTGCTTGTAATAAAGAGCTCCTGCATGCATTTTGCTAACTTTTCTTCTTCTATTTCTTCCACTGTTTTTTTACAGCCACCAGGGTCCCTAAGTGAAAACAACTTAATTAGTTTTCCATTTTTGACAGTCTTGCTTTTATCATAAGTTCTTTTAATAAATGCAGTAGAGAGTAAAAGGCAGCTGACCACTACTGTGATGTGTGTCTTGCTCATAAGAAATGGAAAAGTAATGCAGGGTGTAGAAGCCATCAGCAAGTTAGAGTCAGAAGTGAAGAAGAACCTAAAGAAACACAGTCATTCTACTAACTACCATGCACATACTGGGCCAGGTGATGCTCTCAGCTTCCTCTGTGCAAGCACTGAACAATTTCATCCAACACAGCAAGATTTTATGGATAGAAGTGACAGCAGGTTCATACAAGTTTGCTTTTTCCATGCTGTTGGTTAAATGAAGACCTAGACAGGTCTGAAACTTAAAATGTTACATCATGTTGGACCATGGATTGAGAGCCACTCTGTAGAGAAGGACTTGGAGGAGGTGTGTGTTGATGAGAAGCCACCCAGCAATGTGTGCTTGCAGCCCAGAAAACCAACTGTATCCTTGGCAGCATCAATAGAAGCACGGCCAGCAGGTTGTGGGACGTGATTCTGTCCCTCTGCTCTTGTGTGACTCTCTAGACCATTCAGCTTTGAGGCTCCCAGCATAAAAAGGACATGGTCCTGTTGGAGCAAGTCCAGAGGAGTGCCACGAAGACGATCAAAGGGCTGGAGAGCCTCTCTTACAAAGACAGGACGAGAGAACTGGAATTGTTCAGCCTAGAGAAGGCAAGGCTCTAGGGGAGACCTCATAGCCTTCATGAAAGCTGGAAAAGGACTTTTTACAAGGGCTTGTAGTCATATGGCAAGGGTTGATGGATTTAAACTGAAAGAGGGTAGGTTTAGGTTAGATTTAAGGAAGAAGTTCTTCACTTCTATGGAGTTTTTCAAGGCCAGGTTGGGTGGGTCTTCGAGCAACTTGGTATAGTGGAAGGTGTCCCTGACCATGGCAGGGGGCTGGAAGTAAATGATCTTTAAGGTCCCTTCCAATCCAACCCAGTCTATGATTCTATGAGTGATGGTTAGAGACAGCAACAGAGAAGAGTAGGATGTATACAACACGAGATTACACTACTTCGGGACCTAGAAATTAATCCAAAGCTTTATGGATTTATACTTTTCTGTCAGCCTGTGTCTGTGAAACTCACAAACTGTTTCTTTTATCCCAGTCTATTTGCACCTCACACGTAAAGGGGTGAAAACTCATCCACAATACACTTTTGACTGATTGTCCCCTTCAATTTGTCAGGCTAATTCTATATAATGCTACACTGTCACTTCTGTTATAAATAGGCATAGTTTGCCTTCACTGTGAATACAGAGAAAGAATAGAACAGCTCTGAAGAGCTCTGCCCTGCAAATCAGAGCATAAACTGTTCACTGCTTTATCAAACACTCATGAATAATTTAAATACATGTTATGTCAACATAATTACATTGACTAAAAATGTTGGAATCTTAAATTAATATTTACTTTTAACAGTATAAAAGTTCAGAAGCAATACATCTTTTACAAGTACCCATCCTGTCATATGTAACTGACAGAATAAATGCAGCTACTAAGTGTCATTTAATACCTGCTTTGTTCTCTAATTACAATGTATATGGAATTTCTGTTGAGTTCACTGGGCTAACCCTCCAAGGGATGACTGTGGGAATGCACATACATCTATTACTACATGCATTTAATTTGCATAATTATTAACCAAAAGAGAAAAAGGAAAGAAAACACAATTTGCTTGGGATAGCTCAGAGTTTTCTCCTGGTTCTGCAAGCTGCAGTAACAGAGAACAATGCTGTGCTATGTATTTGACTGCACAACTCATGCTGACTGCATAGGGGCAAAGTTGATGCAAAATTTGTTTACAGTGAGTGGCACAGAATTAATGACATTTCACTCAGTTATCACTTGAAAGAAGAGAAACAACAATATATAAAAGACAAAATATCTCAAACTCCTCATTCCACCAACTGTCATGCTTTCCACACTGACTTTGAATTCCAGCAGGTGAATATGGAATGCATCGAGCTGTTGGGTTCCAGAGTCAAAGCTTCCAAAAGCCAGTGGATGGCACACAGCTGTCGGAAAAGATGTTCACTGCAGAGAGAAGAAACAAATGTGTTACACTCTGGAGTCGAGGAAACAAACTGAAACTCTAAGCAGATGATGTTTTTAGCTGTCCCAGAGAGTTGTAGACACCTCTTGAGGCTTTTGTAACATTGATGCATAACTGTGAATCCTGAGCATATTTTGGGATGTCACATTTTCAATGGACTTGGTGTTGTGCTCAGTGCTCTCATATCTCTCTAGGTATATGTGTTACAGGTCTGCGTTGCTGTGAATTTTGCATATGTGCTACCAAGGAGGGCAGGACATAAATCTGCCTTCAAACACACCTTTTTGCTCCAGTGGGGCTCGGAATCAAGACACTGCTATGAACAGAAGTAAAAGTGCGTAAGGTCACCTTCTTCATCCCTAACAGCGTCAGTTGGTTACCTTCTTTTAGGGAGCAGCTGTGGGAAAGGACAAAGACTGAAGTTAAAAACAGGGGCATGTGAAATGAAGACATTGCTGATAGAACTGTTTATTGTGTTAACATCACCATACTCTCTCTTCTCCTCCTTACATTAAATAAAACCCCAAACAATTTAGATACGTTTCTAAATTTGTTACTTACTGCATTTGTTGTAATTTATTAATATTACAAGCCTGGTGTTCATATTTATCCAGGATATATAATTAATATTTATTTCTAATAAGTTTATGGCACTTCATAAATATGGTACTATTTCTACTTGCATATTTATACTACTAGTTAATATTAGCAATTGTTGCTAGAGTAGATTTTTAGGTTAGTTTTAAGATTTTGAAATGAATTATTACAGCTGGTAAAAATCCTGGTGCAGGTGAAGGATTAAAGTGGCTTTGTCAGTATTCACCCACAGGCCTGGTATACTCTGCACCACTAAAAGCTCTTTTACTGGTAAGAGAAGCTGTGACTAAATGAAGAGAATTCTGCCCATGCAAGTAAACTTCATAAAGAAAAGACAAATATTAAAACTTCTGAGGTCAGCCTTGCTGAAGGGAAAAGCTTTTCCTTACAGAAGAGGATAAATTACTTCAATAACTTGAATGGTCATGATAATGAAGACAATGTTATTTTCCATATATGTAACACATTATTTGTCTGCAATAAAGGTATATTAGCTGAGTTCTGGGTAGACAGAACAGCTACATATCAAAAAGAATAATAAGCATGGAGTTTAAAAAAGCTTTCATAGAGGCTCTTATTCAAATTATATATAATTTTTTTAATTAAATAATCGTTTTAACCTAAAATATTCATGTGGCCTTCATTAACCTAAGATCAAAGTGTTTTGTAGTGCCACTTAAGTAGCACAGCTGTAGGTGACTTAAGTAAGGAGAAAGTTTTAGATGATGCAAACAGAGTCCAGGATTCCAAAATTCACGAATACCTCAATACCTTTTCTCCTTCCATAGTATTATCTCTCAGTAATACTCTCTTTCCTTTCTCACTTTTTCTAGCTATTCAGTTAGTGACATTTTAAAATGCTGAATGTTACTATAGTATATATACTTTTCAGAATCTCTCTGCCTGTCTGTGCTACTTGATTGCTTTTTAGTCTGGGCTTCACACTAACAGGAGAAGTTTTATTTCTTATTTTCTTATCATGGCTATATATTGTTGTCCTCCTTTATGACTAGGGTGTGATTGTATCTCAGATGACTCTGGAGACTGAATTTTCCATGTTGAGAGTCAGTTCACACAAAAAAAAGGTGAATGAAAGGAAGCTGGTACCTGGGAGTGAAAAAAGACAGCAAATTGATGAGAAGAGACTGTTAGAGACGGATGAGTTCTTGATGCAATAAGGCACCAAAGGTGTGTAACCTCTAGAATAGCTACTCTGTCCTGCTGAGCAAGTATTTAATCATCCCATCACCTCATGAGGGTTGACAAACGGAAGACAATTACAGCGTTACCACAGGCATTAGAGATGCACTGAAAAGATCAGCATGAGCCAAAGGACTGAAGATGACAATGACCAAAGGGAGAGAAAACCTGAAGAAGGTAGGTCTGAGCTAGCAAAGAAATCCACTCTGCAAGCTAAACTGCTTATTCTGCTGAATGCAAATCTTTTTTATTCTTAATGCTGTGATCCCACTGTGGGAACAAAAGTATGTCACAAAAACTCACCAGGCCTCCTGTTTCTCCTCAGAGAATCAGTTCTCAGTTGGCCATGAAACTTCCCCTGTGTTCACTAACCTTCTGCCTTCTAAACTTCTCCTTTTTAAACAGCACTTCAAGGATTTTTTTCCATGCTTTAAGTAAGTTTACAGCTGCTCACCCAGATTTTAAGCATTTTCTCTCTCTAGTTCACACAAGCAGTGATATTCTGCCTCAATACCAAGAAATGACAGAAACTGGAAATTGTCCTTTTATAAAACCTCTGCCCTCAGACCACCAAAAGCCCTCTGAGCTGACTTACATGGCCGTTTCTTTCTCTGAGTCCTCTGCATCAGAGGTGGATTTGGGTGTCTGGAATTCAATTCTCATGCCCTGAGCCTGCTGGGCTTCTTCCACCACATTCTTCCTCTCAGCTGATTCTTGGCGAAGTATATGAAAGTATTCTCCACCTTGCTTCATGGAATTGATGTGACGCCTGCCAAAAGTCATCCCAAGTTGGTCACTATACTGAAGACACACTAATGAATTTCACTGTTACCCACCAATTTAATTTTTAACAGAGATTTCACATTCTTCAATACTCAAGAATCCAACATTAGTATTTCCTTCCACAATATGACAACAAAGGACAACAATTCCCCAGCATGAACTGGGAGAGCTTTCCCTTTCAGCACCACACAGGTTAACTTCTGGATGTCTTGAACTCATCATCACTTTGTCCACTACTTGATTTTAAAACTAATTCTAATTTAGAGCAGCCAACTGACCACTGGGCCCCTCACTGTCTTAACTCACTTGTCACAGCCTGACAGGAGCTGCCCTGAAGCTACCTGTTAGCTGCTAAATTCCAGTTGCTGTCAGAAGGTTGCATTGTTAGTAAAAGGAAGGTGCCAGTGAAGCCTGCGAGTGAGCTGAAGACAACAGGCAGGGTTGAACTGCAGGAGAAGAAAATAAGGAAGAAACCATACCTACTTCTGCAGGAGGGTAACAGAGGTTAAAAAAAAAAAAAAGAAGAAAAGGTGAAAGGGAAATGGCACTCAATTACTCTAAAGCCTTTGATTAAAATGTTAGCAAGAATGCAGCAGCTGATCCGAGTCAGACTATCCAGACAGAGGCCACATCCCTTTAAGTTAATGTGCTGCTGACTTTAGAATCAAGTGTCATCAGGCTGTATTGATTCTCTCAAACACAATCTAGGCTTGAAAGCTGGGCTTCATTCATTTTACTGACAAGAAATAACTCTCTTTTCTTACTAGACATGTATTAAAGTACCTGAAAGTCACAGAGGGTGCAAATTTCAGGCACCAAATTCACTAGTCTCAAGAGGAGTAGTTTACTCCCTCCTTGCTTCCCTTCATAAAAAAGCACTTGCCTTTTTTAATAGTTTGGGGGATTGGGTTTTGTATTTGTTGACATAATTTTTTAATCCACTAGTTACAAACATAAACCTAAAAATTTTTCAGTTCATGTAGATAATTTGTCTGCTGGGTATTTCTATACTAACTTTAGGAAGAAAATAAAAGAGAAAAGAAAAGATGTCCCTGTTTTTCATAAGAACCTAGTATTCTCCATAACACACTTCTTTGAACACTAGAAATCATTTAGTGGCCTCAAATTCTTGCTTAATGCCTTTTTCCAGTAGTTTTCTCTCTCTTTTCTGTCAGCTATCAAGATATTTGTGCGTAAAAATACTTCCTCCCCTTTAGAGTGCTTTTGCTACATTTCTGTATGCACTGAAGTAAATGCAGAATTCCTTCTTAAAGATCAACCCCCCTGCTGTAGCTGTGTTTTATAGTGCCACAAATAGTGAATAGGTTGTTACATGAATCAAAGACAAGTGGGAGACATAGATAATGATAACAGTTCTTTGATACTAACAGCCATAACCAGTAGTATTGGGGTAAGATGCACAACTGATAAGTACATTCAGTGCTTTTCTTTAGGTTATCTAATACAGAAGGCTTTAATGTGTATACCAAATTCAGCATTCACTCTCATGTATCCAATGGATTAGAAAACATCACACATGATTGTGAGTGAACGTTTTTAGTCTTAAGAGTTCCTTGAAGACCCAGGTATTACGAAAAGCAGCTCTACAGTCTCCAAGTATGGAAAAAGAAATAAAATTAAATTAACAAAAATTAAGCATATGAAAAAAGCCATAATAGCTACCTGATTTAAACAACAACAGCAAAAAAAAAAAAAAAAATCTTCTCATAGTTCCACAGATGTATTTCTGGGATATTTATGAATGACTTTAAAGGTCTATGGACTCTTCACAGAATCACAGAATGTTAGCGGTTGGAAGTGACTTCCAGAGACCATTAAGTCCAACCCCTCTGCCAGGGCAGGATCACCTAGGGCAGGGCACACAGGAATGTATCCAGGTGGGTTTTGAAAGTCTCCAGAGAAAGAGATTCCACAGCCTCTCTGGGCAGCCTACTCCAGTGTTCCGTCACCCTCACCGCAAAGTAGCAGGAAATCAGTAAAATAAAGCCAAACAGAAAATACGGAGGTGACCAATGTACTTTTCTACACTGTAAATTAATAGTATATTGCTGGAATAGGACAACAAATAGTTCTCCATTTAAACTCTGGCATAACAATACCCTGTTTACAAAGTAACTTAATAAATTGAGCTGGGTTGTTGATTTGACAAGTAGGTGAGAGTAATTTATTAAAATGCAAATGTAATTGAGATTAAATTTGGAATACGTTTCTTAGAGTCATTGAGCTTCAGTCAGCTGCAGTCACAACACAGATTTTCAAATGCCATTCAGGCAAAAGGATTTGTCTTATTTTTCTAAGTTAAAATCTTTATCAGCATGAACATTAGAAGAGTTTCCTGAGCAGTAATAACAGAATACTTTTACCACAGAAATGAAATAGTGTAGATATAGATAGGGGTCAATGACGTGCAAAGAAGTGACCTAGCAGTGCTTTACACATACAGAAACAAGTGTATTTTTAGTGCTTGATATAATGATATACTTATTAAATTACTTTTATATCCTTTAGGGACTTGAGATCATCAGTTAATTGTAATACATGTCCATCAAAGCGTTGAGGAACTGAATTTTTACTGCTAAGGTTTAAGACTCTTGGTGTCTTACTTGGAGTAAGAAATGACTTGCAAAAATAAACATAAGTCAAAAATTTGTCTTAATTATAATTTAGGTGCTAGAAAAACATTAAGAAGCTATAATAATAATGTCAGAAACCTTTGTATCAGAGTAAAGACAAGGTAGATATTTACCAGGGTTTTTTACCTTCTGTTTAGATACAGCTTAAGTACATTGGTTCATCTCCACTAAATTTGAAAGGAATCATACTGAAGATGTATTTGTCCCAACAGATCAAATTTTGCAGTCAACTACCTCACATCCAACTTTGTACATAAACAAATTCAGTGGGAAATGGTTTACTCCTGAACACGATGCCAAATCCTTGCTCAGCCTGACCAGAACTGCTAGAAAGATGGGCAGAAGGCTGCACACCCATGTGGCTGTTGCTCTGCTGAGGAACTGTATTGAGTGCAATAGGGGGTGTTACCCAGGTGCTTCAGTCTCATTATCTCTTCCTGCTAATCTCCCTCTGCCCCAGTCCCTGAGGTGCACAGACGCTGCAGTCGGCTTCTACCAACTTGACTCTCTAGTCTAAGGCTGAGCATTATATTATGATCATGGTGAACAAAAAGTGTGAGCTGAAAATAAAGTGACTATGTATCTATCAAACAACTATATCCATATTTCTCTGATCATGCCAATTGTTAGCCACAGTTTCATAAATGGCTTATTCAATTTCCTTACGTTAATGGATTCAAGCTTTATATGAATAAAGCTGATGACAGAACATCTCCTGCCCCAGATGCTACACAGAAAGAATTCAGCTTTTTCCAGAGGTTTATAGCCATTTGTAAACATAAGCAAAACCAACCTGGCATTGCTCTGAAAGCCACTAAGAGCACAGGTTTTCTAAATGTCATTTCCTTTATTTTCATAAAAGCATTTCAGTCTGCATCTGCAACAACTCCCTGACTAGACCAGAAAAAGCTCCTCTGCGGGCACAAGGCCAGATCCTGCTGAGGATGCTGCAAGGCAAGCATCAACTGCTTAACTTGCTGTACCAGTGACAACCTGAGTATGAACTAAGGCTTCCCAGGTGAAAAGCAAGTACAGTTTTATGCACACAACCACTTAAGAGCATTTTGAGTAAATATTTTCTACAGCATAGAAAGCGATACAAACAACAACCCATTTCTTTATAAACCAGAAAGCACAGGAGGCAATAACTTTGAAACTACAGTAAATACAGCTAAGCTGGATTCTGAACACTACAGACTGAACCTGTGAATTAAAGGCCAGTATAATTCTTGTAAAGGAACACTTGGCTTTATTTGTAGCCATGCCATTATGAGCTGTGATCCCATTGCAGATCTCAAATGAGGCTGATGAGTATTTGGCTCCTGAAGAACTCAAATAAATATCCACTGAAGGAAATGGTGAGAGCAGCAAGCCTGTTTCATTGGCATTAAACTTGAAATCTTTGCCCTTGCCCTGTTTTAGGGGGACTGTGGTACTGGAGGGTCTGTCTTTTTGAACACCTAATAAAATGGATGTTCTGACAAGCTGAAGCTATTAAGATTACTACACTAATCTCTGTAGGAGCACAAGTGTTAGTGCCTGCGTTTTCATTGGATTTCAGTTGATTAAACATTACTTCAGTTGGAATAGAACACTTATTTTTACCAGTCCAGTCCCCCAGAATACTATGTTCTGTGTATGCACATTAAGACACACCAGACTCCATCTCAGCTGTTACTGCAGTAATTCTTATCCTTTCTGACAAGGTGCTGTACCACCTAACTAGCTAATAATTGTGAACCAGCAGGAAACGCCAAGATAAAAGAAAATCCATATACACACAGTGCTTTTCTTATTTGAAAGGCACACACAGAACTATAGGAGAGCAAACCGCATTTCTTGTAAATTGCCAACACTGATACTGATTTATCCTAGTGGAGAATCTGTTCTGTTCTCTTATCAGTGAATACTGGAGCTGCTGACTGTTCCTCTCAGTTCTTTGGTGCCTTACATTCAGCATCATGGTCTATGCCAATATGTTTCAAATTTATTTACATTAAGACTATTTCACACATTTCCTGAGTGATGGAAGCTAGCAAGTCTTCATATTGAGCTCTGCATTTGAGTCATATCCTGAAAGCTTAGCAAGCAGATGAGAAAAACCTTCCAAGTATTCACAATTAATAGGTAGGTGCTAGTGCAAATTAATTACAAATTCCAGTTTGATAGTGTTTACAGCCATGTTAGAGATGCAAACATACACATAAAACAATGGAGAATCAGGAACACACTGGTTCCTACACCTGTTTAATGGCTGAGTAATTACACAGTAAGAACCAAATGGGTAAATATTCATACATCTGGTCTTAAATTCAGTGAAGACCAGACAATAACAACATGAAAATCTATTAAATGTAGCTACTAAGCCACAGAAACTCAGGTATATGTGATCATTTACCATACCGAAGCATTAACCATTCTGGAAAGGAACAAAAGTAGTGCCACATCAACATCAGTCTTGAGTAGTCAAATACATCGCAACAACAATCTGAAACATCCACATTTTTGAGGTCTAGATTCCCATGTTCTCCTGCAGCTGAGTAAAAATTTCTGTACTCAAATGTCTACTTAAAAAAAAAATCCAACAAAACCAAAAACAAACCAACAAAACCAAAACTGAGATCTACATAATGGAAAGATGCACATTGTCACACGAAAATCTGACCATGAAGCCAGTCAAGAAACAAAGTTAAAATAAGACATGAGTAATTTTGTGGTATTTTCACAGAAGGTTGTGCAGCAGGAAATAAGGATGTTCAAAAGTCAAAACAGCCCCCCATGCTGTTATAAAAGATGTCACCAGGTGACTGTATTATTGTCTTACTGAATAGCTAAAGATGTCTCAGAGTGGTTTTCAATTAACTACAGAGACATTAGAACATTAGAATACAGAAGATGCTGCTTCCACTGTTAAATGAGGCAGAATCTCTATTTGGGAAATCAGGAGAGGTTATCCAAGAAGCACAAAAGTATTTGGCTATCTGGAGGTCCAGAAAAGAAGAAAAAAAAAAGGCTTATTTTTAGTTGCAGATGTACTCTCAACCTAGAAAGAATAGAGGGCAGCATTTTCTCTTTTAAGAAGTCCCAGAACACAAGCACATGCACACAAAACCCCTCCACTTGTGCCATGCTGTAACTCCCAGTCCTGCTGGTCCTCAGACAAAAGTTTTCTTTGGGCTAGGCATATTTAGGTTTCCAGTTCTTGGTGTTGCTAGAGAGGTACCTAAACAAAGGTGAGTGGCAGAAGGACTTCTAGAGCAGCACAGAGAATACAGCTTTGTACTGATAAAGGGCAGAAAAATAAATCTGTGAGATTTCAAGCTGTTACTTTAAATTCTTCTCCAAAAGCTGTTAAGAAACTATTACTAAAACTTCAATGAAAAAAAAATATTTCTGGGCTATTTTTGACTGTAAGAATGTACAATAAGAACTTCACGCTCATATTGTTCACTGAAAAATTCACTGCTTAAGTGGAACTTCACTGAGGTCCCTGGTCCTCTACCAGGAAACAATGCTGGGTAGTCAAGATTTTCATGTGAATATAGAACTCTCCCCACAATCTAATGTCTTGCCTTACCACAAAGATATTTCTACAGAGCAATGACATTTTACTACTAAATAATGGAAAAACTATTTTAAATGTTAGCTTTGTTCAAACCTTCAGTGACAACGTGTCATTTTTGTATCCTAATACACGGGATTAGACTGCTGTGTTTAGCTAGATAGGAAAAATCTAATAAGTAAAATCTATTTCCACTTATGGCATTTCAAAGATAAACATATTTGTACAAAAGGAAAGGAGATTTGAGACTCAAATGAGTAGTCTGGGAAGGCAGAAATGTTGTTGGGAATAGCAGTCTTTTAGTGATTGATGATAGAGATAATGATTCACACATCCATATATTTAAATAGCTGTCTTTGCCTGTGATTGCTGTTTAATTAATACAAGTCATCATTCAGGTAATAGAAAATTTTAGCTTCTGGATTTAAAAAAAAAAAAAAAAAATACTGCAAACTGCCAGCATTGACAGTGCTAGAAACATGCCAATTAGAGTGATTTCTGCCAAGCTGCAAAAGGGCACAAACCACTGGTTTCCAAGCAACTGACATTATGAAGTATTAAACACACTGGAAACTAATATTGGCAGATAAACATTTCACCTTCTCACTTAGGAATGCCTCAGCCTCTTCTTGGCTTAACTCTGCCTTGCCTCTCCTCCCTTCTTTTACAGGCTCCCCTGTATCATCCAGTAAACTGTATGCATTAAGGAATGCCAGTTTATCATCATCTCTAAACACTAACATCTTTTTTACAGAATCACAGAATGGTCTGGCTTGGAAGTAACTTCCACAGGTCATCTAGTTCAACCCCCTCTGCACTCAGCAGGGGCATCCTCAACTAGATCAGGTTGCCCAGAGCCCTGTAAAGCCTCACCTTGAATACCTCCAGGGATGGGGCTTCAACTACCTCCCAGGGCACCTATTAGTCTGCATGTATTGGTATAGATTTCCAGGTAAGGACAAACAAGGTCATAACTAAAACTACAAATATAACACATTTCTTGCCATAAAATCTTGAGGTAGGAACTGCCATTTCTATCACAAAATTTAAATGGTTTTGTATTAACTTCAGCTACACAGCCACCAGCAGGAAAAGAAGTAGAAGAAAGTGCTCTTGGGTATAGTCAGTCTAAGTGTTGTTGCAGGCATAAAGAATGCATTAGTAGAGGCTGGGCTTTCTGCATGCAGAGTGACTTTTAGAGATCTGCCTTCAGGAAACTTGAACCATTTTAAAGAGCATTCCATTTTCTAATTTAAAACATAAAAAGCAGCCAGTTGAGTACTGTTAAACTGCCAGCAGTTTGACATTTAGTTTGATTTAACTAGCAGAGTAGTTAAATAATGCACAGGAACCATTTTCTTCAAGATATGGGAAAAGCAACACAGAGGTTTAGCATGCCCTTTGTGCAAGTAAAGGCTTGACTGGCTCATGGAATGGCAGGGACACTTCCCCTTTGAGCTCCCAGCTCACATCTGTGGAGTACCAGACATCATCTGCTGGGGATGACAACTTGTCATTTTGACACAGGCACCTACGCTTGGATAACTGTCACTGCAGTTTCCAGGTTCTATCACCTTTCCTACCTCATTTTTACACAATGAGTATTTTCAGTAGTCTCGTTGAAGCAATGTGCTTATTTTTAAGTGTTAGTTTCTGTTGTGATGTTTAAGAACAGGAGTATTTCCAGTACATACTTGGTGGGCTGAGTCAGTCTATGGAAGTGATTTACAGCAACCTGCTTTTAGAGATTAATAACTATGAGCTTCTAAGGCTTTGGTAATCTCTTTTGCTGTCTAGTTGTTGCTACATCTTGCTACAATTTGTTAGTTATAAAGACTTCTACTTTCTTGGTTCTCATTCAAATGTGGGTTATTTAACATTACTTCTGGATCCCATTTCCAATCCCATGATTGGAACAAAGCAATCAGAAACATTCTCCCTCAGAGGTGAATGTCATTTCAAAGGGGCTGTGCTTCTTGCATTTGTTAATTTTAGTAAGAATAGAAATGAGAACATAACTCTTAGCTCAAAGGTAAAGATATTTGAATGTTCAAGGACAAAGCTGTTGACTTTTCTGCCATACTGTATTCCACCAACAGAATCTAACATTGGGAAGTACTTAGTCAAGTCAGAGATGCTTTTTGACTACATGGGCAACCTCCACAGGAAATAAGATATATTGATCTACAAAGGAAGAGGAATGATCATTATCTAGACATTTCCCACATGGTTTTGCATTTTATGCTGCACAAAGTTAAGCAAATTCCTTCCTATATTTTAATGCTGCATTTAAGTAAAATGGCATCTGAGAGCTGATGAGTGACTCCCTAAAGTGACTGGGCACAACTCATCAGGAGGGAAGAGCTGCTATGACTTTATACCTGGGATCAGCAACTGATAGTTTTGAAAGATGAGTAGTTTGAGCAAGCTCTGTGTTCTGTCATCATCCTCTCTTATATCATCACGAGGACTCAAGAAAATATCAGACAATGTTACTGAGAGGAGGTATGAGGTCATAATTATAAGGTTTGTCTTCAGTGTAATTATGCTTTGAATGTGTAAGGTAGAATAGTAAAGCTTTATGAATGCAGCTAAGTCTGTTCTAGTAATGACTCTTCAAACATTTTGGAGATAATTTTAAAATTCATACTGCTGTGCTACGACACTGTGATCATTAAAACCTTCCTCACAGTTTTTTCCATTACAGTCTTTCATACAAACAAGCTGCAAGATCACAGGCACTGCTTCCTGTGAATATGTATCAATTAACGTCCAATTAAGACAACTGCTGGGTGTTCCTTTTCAATCAGGAGGTGGAAAAGCAGCAAAAACCAAATCCACAAAGGTCATTTGTATTCACTGACTCCCTGTATTAGTATGCTGCTTTGCTAGCCTGACTGCTGTAATTGAAATTAAAAGTTGCTGTCCTGGAGAAGAAAACAAGTTTTCTTCTTTCTTTCTTTCATTTTCCATTCTGCTTTATTTTAATCTAAAAAAAAAGTTCATTTTCCATAGTTTGAAATTGTTACTAAGAAGTATTGCTAACACATCCTTTGGTCCAAACCAGCAGAGCAGTCATTCTCACTTGAAATCGTCTTTTCCTGCAACTTCACATCTCAGTATCTGGTTAAAAAAATCTGTGGGTTTGATGTCTTTGTTCTTCTTAACCATTCTTCTACATGTATATTTAGTCAAAGTAACATCATACAATCACCCTAGATAAAAGGCTAGCACGTTTCCAGTATTAAAAGGTCATACAATGACACTTACAAAATTTCCAGGCTTACACAGCACAATACAAATTTAAAAAACAGTTAAGGTATACCTTTGATTTCCAGTTAAGTCTGTTGAATATTTTTCTACATCCTGGGTCATTTGGCTACTGTACCTTTCAGAAAGCAATAGGAAAAATTCATATTTAAAAAAATTATTTTTCTCAAGCAAATTTCTCCACGGCCATTATAGCTCATGTAATAGTTTTCTTCTTAAATAATGTATGTGGGATTCATGATTTAATTGCCACAGTAAACAGAACCATTCTATTGTGTTACAGGATCAGTACTCAGATAACAGCATAAAGAATGTTTGGTATTACAAGATTGGACAGGTAAACTTCATCTGAGCGTTTATTCGGACAACAGGGCTTTCCAGAAACTATTATTAAAGTGATCACTGCCTACACAAGATCAAAAAGGACATTCCTCCTGAGTGTACTAAAGCAGCTTTAACTAATCCCTCACCATACTAAACATGATCTAAAAAAAAAAAAAAAATTAAAAATTACTGCTCAGTAAATGCAAAAAGTAAACAGGCATTGACCTGCCTACTGCAAAAGAGTCTTCCCTTTCTTCACCTTGTCTCTGTTTCAGTTGAATATTTCCAGCCAGGCACATGAAAGCAAGTGAAGCTTTTTCAGAGTTTTGACTGCAAATTAAATTTGTGGGACTAGAATAAGATGGCAGAATTGGAGACGTTTTAACAGGCAGGTATTATTTTTACTTACTGGCACTTCAAACTCTGCTTGGGGTATTAAAGCGGAGTTGGGTTCTTTCCATCTTTCACATCAGTGATAAAAAGGATTCTGTGAGCCAGGTTAGATATTTAAGAAAAATTGCACAATGTCAGTGTTCTCTACAAGTATGGTGCAGGTACAAGTGATCAGGATGTAACAGACAATTCTGCTGATAATGTATGTAAAGGAATATAATCTTATTTGTCCCCTCAGCTTCAGAGGTGAGAGTGATGAAAAACTACAATCTGTGGTTTTAATCACTCAGAGAGAAAAAAATACGACATCAAAACACATTAGGATCGAATCTATTCACATCACTAAAAATCTACATTTAATATAATTTCTCAGATTGCATTTCCATTAAAAATTCAGTGGAAGGCAAATCTGCATTTATCATAACGTGGTACAGGAAACAGAAATGTCTTCAGTTAAAAGTAAGCTAGTCTAAACACTTCATCGGTTAAAGGAAACAACTTCACTCACCCAGAGTAATGGGCTGGATCTCTTAAATCTTTTCCTGCAGCCTGTGAGTAGGCCAATTTTGAAAATAAAACCCAAAATGAGACAAACAGAGGCATCACTGAGGTCTAGAAGGATAAGTAAGGCATTTACTTAATGGAGACACCTGAGTTCCAATTGTAGCTGTTCCAATGATTAACCTTACATCCCCGATTTGACTTTCATAATTTACTGGTGATAAGTAATATTTATCCACCTAATACCTAGTAGTTTCGCAGAGAGGAGGAAGGCAATTCTTGCATATACTTGAGTGCTAGGCATTGTAAGATTTATCAAAGTTATGATTAAAACATAGTGGGAATAAATTTAATGATTTTTTTTTAATTGCAATTATAAGAAAAGTCTGCCATATATGTAAAAAACCCAAATAAATAAAAAAAATTGTTTTTTCCTTTCAGTAACAACAGCAACCCTCATTCAAACTCTGACACCCGTATCAATTCACAAGCTCTATGTTTATGCAGTAAGTTGAGTTCAGATGCATTGCCTAGTTTCTAATTTACAATTTACTTGAGAGCAGCAGAGGGGTGAAGTGATTTGCACAAAGGTACATAGAAGTTAGCTGCTCAGCCAAGAGTTAGGATCAATAACTTGACACTTCATTTATGCAAACCATAAATTGTAATGAAATGAGTGGCCCAGCTTCCTTCATCCAAAAGTCTACAAATCTAGTTGCTAACCTCTTAAAAGATCAATCCTTTTAGTACCAACGGTAATGGTAGTTTTCATCTGACAGAACACTGCAAGTGTTTTTTGTTCTACTCATCTGATAACAAAGAATGTAAAGTAACCAAAAGCACCTGCAACTCACAAGGAAGAAGTAAACTAATCTGTGGCAGGTTATCATCAAAAGAACTTTAACTTGACCTTGAGACAATGATCCCACTGAAGTTTAGCAAGGAACAATGAACATGGACAGTCAAACACAACCAACAGTGTATTTGTGGCAAAATCAAGTTATGCTTTACTCACATGGCTTACCCAGCCTTCAAAGCACACAGCACTTACTATTTTGCTTGGAGTTTATTACTATTTTTGACCAAGTTTTTCAAGGGATTTCATGAGAAGTAAATTAATGAAATGAACAACAGTAATCATGGGGAGCAGAGAAAGATAAAAAGGAAGAATGTGGGATTGAATGTTACCACAAGTAACTAGAATAAAATGTAGAAACTGATCCTGCAGAAAAATTTGGGAATATTAAAACCACTCCTTTAGTGTGAAATGTAAAGTTTGGATTCCTCTACAGTACTACATGCAAAGAAGCTACTTTTCTCTAATTTTCTGGAGTTCTATGCAGTTACTACCTCAGCCAGACAATGCAGGAGCCTAATTTGCCTTCAATATATGATGCTAATAGAACATCAAGTGCCCTCTTGACTGACATATTTTCCTCAGACTTAACCTGATTATTTTTATATGGATGCCTATCTTATTGATGCTTGCTTTAATTCAATGATTTTTATCAAGTAAACACTCTTCAAAGACTTAAAGTCTAGGAACCTTGTAAACACTTGTGTAATCGGTACCCTGCTGGGGCTGGCAGTGGTAATTTATCACTTTTATTTGCATCAGGCTGCAACTAAACCTTGCCAGATGTAAATCATCTTTTTGTAGTACTGCTTGCTGTTTCAGTTGCAAATGAATCTCATTTCTTAGTTTAACTCACATCAAGAAAACGAGAAGGTTCCAAGAAAATTGCAAAAACCCTAGAGTCACCTACTGCAGGGCTTATTGTGCAGTTTAGCAACTGTTTAAGCTAATCCTGAGCAAATCGAATGAATGATCTCTGAAGGCATGTTTGGAGTGCAATCAGAATGTGTGATTGCCACAGAAAAGCATAGTGAAGCCTCAGTCTTGTCAATTTAAGCAGCACCTGCAGGGACAACAGTGAAACATGGGTGACAACACAACCCGAGTACATTTAAGAGTAGGAATGCCTAAATGGAAGAGCACTCTTTGCTGAAGTGTATTGCCAACGTGCAAAAAACAGGCCTCCCTGGTTTTCGTTTTGTTTAAATGAGTCCATAAGAAATGCCCTGCTGAGACAGAAGTTTATGATGTTTATTATTGTTATGGCAATAGAAGACACACTGATGGAAAAGCATGCACAGCCAGCTACTTCCCATGGTCAGTCCCATAAAACAATGGTTGCTGTATATATAGGATCCCAAATCTATGTCATGCTACAACATCTCACTACACATCAGATAAAGGGCAAAAAGTCTATTCTCTCCATGTCAGCATCTGCCCAAGCCTCAAGATGTATATCCAAATGAATCCATGCAGGTGTTGTAGATATTTTCACTATTTTCTATCTTTCACTATATTTTCTATCACATAGTGGCCATTGTATGTCCTAACATTGCTCATTTTTTACTCCTGTATTAACAAACGTTGGCCCAGCACAGTGTCATGCAAAAGACTGCAGGGAAGTAAAATCATTTTTATATAAAACACAGTATTGATATAGTCAGAGCTTTCAAACAATCATTCCTCATACTGCATTAACATTTTGAGTACATATAAAGCCTATCAAGGAAGAATTGTAAACTATCTTTTCTAAGCTGATAGTACAGTTGATTATTTTGCCTATAATCCACCTGCTGCCACCACAGAATCAAAGACACCTTCAAGTGGCCCATTTCTGTGCTCTGGATTCCCTCACCTTGAGCGAGCGAGAGCGTCACTCAGAGTCCTCAGCTCCTCTCCTGTTTCTCTGAATGAGGAGAGTCTCTTTGCTTTTTCTGGTGGATCAGACTGAAAGGGATCAAATTGAAAAGAAATATTACAGTATTAATTAAGAGCCTCTTAGCATAGAGATGGTTTGTGCAGTCACAGGGTTCAGTTTGAATCACTAAATATTCTCTGAGGTCATCTAGGACAGCACTGTGTCATTTTGCAAGCATGTAAACAAGACTTACTACTGTGCATGCCTGTGTGTACATGGGTTCCAACACCCAAAGGAAGATCTCCTTCATCTTCAATGTACACTTTAATAAAATACAAATTTTGGAAATAAAGTAATTTGGAGTGTATTAACCATTTCTGGGCTAAACTGTAATATAGTTCAATGGTCAGTCTTCTAGAATTGACACATGGAATAACTAGCACAGCTAAACTGAATTTTCAGAACACTGTTTTTACCAAATTATAATGGAACCCTACAGCTCATCAGTCATTTTTTATCAGTACCTTCAGAAGGATGTTTACGAGATAAACCCACCAGTCAGAAGAAGGCTTTAAACCTTAAATTCAGGGAACAGATACCTAGATGAATAATTAAAACATGAGGTCTGTTTGTTGCCTTCTTTAACTCCATCTCAAATCATGGCTTCACTAGCAATCTCACCTCTGAGTTGGAGGAATACTTCCTAGAGGTAACCTCAGCCACTTCTTCAGATGGTTTTTCCTGCACAGCCTTTTCCTGCACAGCCTAAAAAGTTAAGAATCTATATAAACATCTTTGAAATACAGCTGGTTACCCATACAGTCATAATTTTCAAATTTAAGTAGTGCAAATTAGTTTTCCTCCAGAGATTTAAATTAAAGCAAGATTAATGGCAGTCTATCATACAAAAACTTCAAATGTCCTTTAGTAATTGTAGCACATCGATTTTCATATGAAGTACCAGCTGACAACCTACTGTGCAAAATGCAAACATGCTTTCTGAATTGCTATACTTGAAATGCTTAAAAAAAAAAATAAAAATCAAACTTTGCTCTTGGAAGACCGTTATATATAAGTTACTGTGTCTAACATAAAAAGAAAATCCAATTTCCAAAATCATGGATAGGAAATTACTTACCTGTAATTGCTCTTGCCTGAAGATACACACTGTGATAGACCACTACTCTTGGGTCTGTGCTTTCACCCTCAAGGAAGGCACAGACTCAAACAAAGCCCTGAAGTCAAACACAAGCACACTTTAGAACTCCTTCAGCTATCAGTTTATTCAACTGGAAGCAAGACATTATTCCCTCTGATTAAAAACACTGTATAGGCAGATTAATAAAAGACTTTAGATGACTCAGTGTATTGTACTCAGGCTAAAAGGATATGAAAACAGTAATTCCTTTCTGAGCTAGTTTTAGATCAAAGAGCTCATTTATCAATTCCAGGCAAAGCAAAACCAAGCTGGAGGCCCTAGCAAGTCACACCTGTGCAGTTAGGGTAGAGCTGAGGTACAACAGGCTGCAGAGCAGACTCAGAGCTGAGGATTAAATCCTTGTTGCGTGGCTTTTGCAAAATGCAGCAAAGCCTGGAAATAGTCAAGTTAAAAAAAAAAGAAGAAAAAATTAAAAGCAGATCATTCTGCTTGTTGGAATCTTGGAGAAGGCACAAAAATATTTCCTAATTTATGTCTCTATGTAATATTTCAGAAGAACAGAGGTTTGAAGTGTAAGGAACAGTGTCTTCACTCACTGGATAACTGCAAACACCAGTGCTCTAATATAATGACTGAGGCAAGCCACAGACAAGCAGAAAATTATGCAGGAATGGGTAGCAAACCCAAACCCAGAAAGGGTACTAAGAGCAAAGTATCTGGAACAGAAAAAAGATTTTCCGCAGCCAGAGTGCAAGGATGAACTAACAAAATGTCAAAGAGAAACCTGAAGGCTATGGTATTTGGTGCAATTGAGGTGTATTTCACCAAGACTGGTCAGCAGAGACATGGTAAAATGACAATGCTCAGGAGTACAAATCTTTCAGAGCTACCAGTGATCCTGAAAGCCCCTCAGTGACTAAGAAAGCCTCATTCACCCACCAAACAGGAGAGGAATCATTTTACAGCCTGAGTGGGCACCTATCACAGTGCTCATCAGAGATTACTGGGGATGAGTACAAGTTCAGTATGGAGAGTCTGTTACACCAAACTGTAGAGAAAATAAAAATTAAATGTTTATCATTACATAAATTTCTTCTTCAATATTTGGCAAAGCTAGAGGAAATGTGATTTGAACTTGGAGCAGAAGCATCTTACAAATCCAGGAACAGCAGACTTTCCAGTCAGCTTTGCTCCTGACACTACAGAACAGCCAAGTACTATTGCTTTTACAGCTGGTGATACCTTCAATGGTATGATAAATTCAATTGAGTATCTCTCAATAACTTAGTACTCAGAGGAAGGAAGAGTGGTGGAATGTAGCCTGAAGGTTTCAATGGCTTTAAAAGCACTAGTACAGCAATCGCTGGTACAGACTCTGGAGCCATTTAGCCATATGAAATTCAAGCATCTAATTCCACAGAGCACTGAAGAAGACTTTTCTCAAGTGCAACATTTCCCAGTATCCTACCTACCAGCTCATGAGGAAAGGAAAGAGCTGTGAACCTACCTAACCTTGGCAAAACTGCTCAGGGAAGGAGGTAACACATACAGCACACTCTCCACTCAGGCACTGATAATGTGATTCAATGAGCCTTATCTCAGAAAGCAGAAGGGAATAGCTTCCTTTTCTACATTATCTTTCATTACAATGTCTTGTATTGAAAAGGTGCAGTCTGAGCTTAAAATGGTAGCAGTACATAATTGCAAAACAGCAGAGCTCTCTCTTTTTAATTTGCAGTGCAGATATAAAAACCTGAGAGGAAACAATACTGGTGATATGTCTACTTTGTTAAACTCAGCAATATATAATAATTGGAACAGTCTTTGGAATTTGAGTGTTGGGGTTTTTTTCCCAGTGTTTTCAGCTTATGAAGACTTTCATTATAGTTCAGTTAATTTGCTTTAAACCATCAAAGGCCTGTTTCAGTGATAATTTCCTGCTCTCATTATAGTAAAGTAACAAAAATCTCGTACAACTCCACATGTAAGAACCAAATTTTAAAAAACAAACAAACAACAAAAAAATATATGAAACATCAGCTTAAAGTAAGAGCACATGAGGAAATGACACAAAAGTTTTCCAGGGAAATGGTTACAGTAATTTTTCGTGAGCTCACCTCCAGCAGCTGTAGGTGAACTACAGCAGTACTGCAGTAGGTGGAGCTCGATGCCATCTCATTGTCTATAGCTCCGCTCATGTGGACCTGGAGGAGACATTTTCAGGGCTGCCAGAGGTGGTTGGTGGCACACAGGAAGCCCTGGCATTCCTGCTTATTGCCTCAGACAGCTCTTTGTGTATCCTCCTCATCCTTAGAAAGAAAACTTAAGGCTGTTAATGTATTTTTGGATGAACAAATTCTTTTGAATAGCACATTTCAGTTGAGAACCACCACCTGATGACTCTAGAATTCATCCTAACAATTCCCAAATAGTTCCACTTCTAAATAATTCTGGAGATTTAAAAAAATGTTCAGCTTTGGCAAATCCTTCCTTTTATTAAATGCTGTCTCCATTTCACATGCCTGTCATCTTTGCAGATGCCGTTGTGCAAGTTTTGAGAATTTCCAGCTTTCTTCTCCAGATCTTTTTATGGAAATAGCCCAAGTTGGTGGTGTATGTTGTAGCTATAGCTGGAGAACTGTGCTGTTAGGCTGTATGTTTTCTTTGTTTTACTTAAGCTGGTGAGAGAACCCATTTCATTTGCAGCTCATGAAGTTTTGTCATTATGGTTAACTCATTTCATTGTTACGGTATTGTCAAACCCAGCAGACTGACACACCTATTGCACTCTTCTTCCTTCTCATACATCACTTGAATAGGAACATTACATTTGCAAATGGCAAATGTGTTTGGATGGGAATAAAGCAGCACAACCTCATCACAAGCCAACATTTAGTCATCCAGGATAAACCTGGTGAAATAGAATTTTTAATTTTCCAGACCTGTCTCAAAAGCTTTAGTGAAGCACCACAGGGTGGTGACTGCTGCTGTTCTGCAGGTGGGATTCTAAATGTTGAATTTTACAGGCACTATTCTAGCCAGGTACTCTAGAGGGTTTATTTCCCTATTTCTTCTTTCACTGCTGCTGCTCAAATGATGACCCTTTCTGCCCTTCACTAGAATGTGGGAACATGAACAGGCATCAGGCCCAAAAGAGAATTTTCAATTAAATGGAAGAGTCATGGAAGCAAAGGGCTTCATTAGGAATATATTGCAGAAAATTAAGATTCCTTTGAGTAATGCTATTCTAGTGTTTCAGCTTTAAAAAAAAAAAAACCAAAATCCCCCACCCACATCTAAATCTGCAGATATATCTCAGTATCAAAGACACATGATTTGTTAAGCTTGTACTGTACCATATCAATAATGCAAAGCACTTTGCAGTTGAGAATCTCTGTTGCCAAGGGGAGCTCTTGATAAGAGCTGTTGCGGCAGCTTCCATTCTTGGTCTCTGCTCAGAAACACTCCTGATATCGATGGACAGGGGCACTCATCCCACTGTTTTACCACGGGTAGTTTTAATGAGTGAGGGAGTTCCAGTCCTGTTAGGTCTCCATCTGCACTCCAGTGAACACATTACTGTCAATATAGACATATCAGGAAAATGGAAGGAGACAGCTGAAAAGCGAGAGAAAGGTTGTCTGCTAGTGAAAGCATGAGAATGAGATTTGAAATAAGTAGATTCAATTTCACCTCTGTCAGAAATTTCCTCTGACATCCTAAATAAAACATTTAACACCTTATCCCAGCTAGCAGAAGCCTTTTTCTCCTTGACTACAATGAATTTTAGTACAAACCCCAGATCTCATTGTGTCCCTACGCCCTGTGTCTGAAATGGGAAAAAATAACACTCCTCTTTCATTAGCTTCTATGAAGTATCCAGATATTATAGTGATGGAAAACCTGTGTGCAGAAAACCTGGTGTTTTCTTAAGAAAACCAGCTTGAATAGTTTGGTATTCTTTATTTGAATGATTTCTTCTGTTTCTCATATTCCTTGGGAAATTATGTTTATTTTCTTGTCTCCAATGACTATTTACTTAATTCTAATTAGCTTGGTAAGATTTGTAAAATAACTGGATGCAATTAATCTTGGTTGCAATACCATTGTGGTCATTGCATTTACCCTACAGTTATTTTTAACCCCTTAAGCGACTTCATTATTTGAGCTGCCATATTTACAGTCTCCATAAACTCTGCTCACTCAAACAATTTGAGAATGTTGAAATGTATCCTTGGAAGTCAATGCAAATAAGCCATCAAAAAATGTTATTACTTCTGAATTACATCTCTCCATACTGCTTATATTTCTGACTTCCTTTTCTGCCATTTACTGGGCAATATGGCACTTGGTGACATGGTTTAGTAGTCATGAGGTCTTGGGTGACAGGTTGGACTTTGATGATCCTTGAGGTCTTTTCTATCCTTATTGATTCTGTGAATGTAACAGTAATTCAGGTACATGCAACACTCACAAAGCCTTTTATTCACATTTTTGGTTGCATCCTGGCAATGATACTATTACTTAGCCTTAGCTAATGCTTCCTAGGTATTTTTCTCTACTTAAATCAAAACTACAAATGTTCTTGCCAAATCTCTTTCAGAAGAAAAGCCTCAAAGACATTTTGGGTCACTTAAACCCCCATTCTACAAGAAATGAATGTAAGCTGTGTTAAACTGAAAGAAGTAAATCCTTTTGCACCATATTGCTCCCTTCCTTTGTGCGTTTAGTAGAGTTTAAAACAGATTACAAAAGTGCTGGAAGGAACCCTTGAGGTACAAAGAAGACTCGGAAAGCAGAAACAGCTATAAACACCCCCCAAAATTTAGTTTCTTCTGCTTGCTTTCTCATTGGAATGCTATGCTAAAACCATGAAAGTTCATGAACCAAGGCAGGAGTACCTAACAAAATTATCAGATCGATATCTGCTACAGCACAGAGTCACTATTCAATCCCAAAGCTACAAACAAAAGAAGAACATGCTATTCTGGTTTATTTCACAGTGAAAATAAAGTTAATTTGAGAAGAGGGGGGGAGGGGAGGGAAAGGGGCAGACACAGCTGGAGAGCAGAGTTACCAGCCTCAGGAAATTCAAGGAAATGTAATTGAGAACAAATTATCTCTTTAATTACTTTTGACCAAATCAATAAACCCCATGGAATAAAAAAGCATGATGGCTGCCACCTGGTAGAGGACAAAACACCAAAGCTGAAAATTACCACAAAACTAAAACACAGCTGTGTTAAGAACAACCAATGAACTTCTCTTACAAAAACAAAGAAACTCAAACCAAGACAAAAAAGGAAGAAGGATATTAGTTAAATAAACAAGCAGTGCATACAGAAGTTACTGGTTGGGTTTGGTTGCTGCTCACTCTTTTCAGCTGTGAAGGTGTAACTCTTCACTATGTTGGTTGAATGTTGAGTTGTCTTGTTATTAGTTAGGGATCAGAAAAAAAAAACCCAAACTCAGAACACCAAACCCCAAGAGCTCTTGTTTTCCTCTGATCTTCTATGTTATTCCCATGCCGGCTTTTATTTACTAAAAACCACTGTAGGAATTATTTAAGTTTAAGGCACAGCACTTATTCTTGTCAGTTTGTTATTAAAGCGGAGCAAGATCTTACCTCTCCTTTGGCTTTATTCCCAGATACGAGTAGTAAATACATCTGGAGGTCACAAATGTGTAGCTAAGCACGGCTGGCTCTCAGTGTGATGGATGAGCCAATCTTCTGGCTAGGCAGAAATGGAGGGACTACAGGGGCTACAACATCATCCAGTAGCAGGGAAGATTCCAAAGCCTGTCTGTAATGCTCACATGGCCCCCATCACTACAGTAGTTCAGCAGTTCACCACCTTTAAGACATTAATCCTCACAACATTCTTGCCAGGTAGGAGTGTGATATTATCCTCTTCGGATATATGAAGAATGAAGATAAGTGACTTGTCCCTGGTCACATACAACGTATAGAGAAAGAGCAGGAAAGTGAAGACTGGTCTGTGAAGCCAAAAGCTTACATCTTAGTTGGGAAGTCCCAGATCTCCTCCCACAGCCTGACTGAATCTTACAGCATTTGTCACTGTCACTGAAGAAGGTTAAAGGAGACAAATTTCTGAACTTCCTCCTTTCTCCTCAGCCATGTTTCAGTTTAACATTCCAAAACAGTTCTTCACGCAGATGCAGAGCACTGAAGTTAAAGTGGATTTCAGATGTGCTGTTGACACATTGCCCTCTGCCTTTTTCTCTGTCTTATCACAACTCCTCATAGACCTTGAGATCTTCAGTTTCAAAGAGTTCCTTTAAAAGTCTTGGCATTTCTTTGTGAGCAGGACGATCTATTTATTTTATGGACTGAGTAAAAGAAATTTCACTCTTATGTGACCTTATCTTGGATTTGTTCTTGGAGGGAAGAAGAGCAAGCATTTCCCATTCTCAGAATTCCTCATCCAGATTCATAGCAAACATGCTGAGATGATTGGCTCAACTGACCCATTAGAGAACTCTCCCCAGGGTGTCTGACAGTGATTATCTGCTTTATCCTGCTACACAGCAGACCTGATTGAGCACGAGATGAAATTCTATTGTCTAGTAGAAACTAGCACAAAGGAAGCAGTATCAAGGCAACCTGTAGCTAACCACTAATTTTTCTAGGATATTGTTCTGCTTCCAAGGTGAGGCTTGACAGGGGTCTGGGCAACCTAATATAGTTGAGGATGCCCCTGCTTAACTCAGAGGAGGTTGGACTAGATGACCTTTGCAGGTCACTTCCAACTCAGACAATTCTATGATTCTCTCTCATAGGCCCTTAGTCAGAAGTTACTTCAGCTGGCAAAGGACTGCAAATGCTAAACTAGCTGAGAAGCCAAACCACTCGTAATAGTCTTCACACCACTTTGTGTGTCTGAATAGCTTGAATATTTCACAGAAATACATTTAGAATTAGCAAAACTAGAGGCCTTAAAAACAAATGGTCAAAGGTAAAGAAATTAGGTGATTTAGGAAGATGGCAATATCTCACTGATTTTTAAAGCGCCTTTGAGATACACTGCTTCCCTAGCAATATCTAATTCTTTCTGTCCTCTCCTGCCCAGCTTGTACCTTAAATTCACATGCAGAGCAAGCCCTTCACACAGGGCAGTGTCATTCCAGTCCTGCCAACACCGATTATGTGTAACCTCTGCACAGCGAGACAGAAGAGACAGGATGGTGACGAAGGATCACTCTAGCAAACATAGTACCTTTGATCTCTAAAACCACAGTCACATTAGCTAGAATTTCAATATTACTGAAAATTCAATATTACAACCCAATCTCCCCCCCCCCCCCCCCCCCAGGAATACATGTCTTACAGCTTTTGAATAGGTCTTTAAAAAGTGCAGACATGCACTTTTTAAAGTGCATTTTACATTTAGTGGAATGGAGCTGACTTCTACTAAAAGTACCATCACTGGCCCAGAAAAAAGTAAATATCTCAGAAAGATAGCTGCTTCCTATTTCACTGTCAGACCTACAATGGAAAAAAATGTCAAGTGACAACATAATGCAGACAATGCAGTGAGATACGCTCTATAGCCTGAGGTAAACGAGTCTGTCTTTGGAGTCAGCTTTTTTTGGGTTTGGTTTTGTTTTTTTCTTTCTTATAAGTTGCTGTATCCCACTTAGCAAGTAAGAGGTTTTGGGGCCAATACCATTAGCCATCACCTCATCCATTCCCAACAAAATGCATTCTCTGAGAGGTCCTGGGAGCAAAGATGCACCACTCCTCCTGGTTTTGTTGATAAACAGAACAGCTCATTCCACAAAGACTGTTAAGCGAGCATTTTTCAGAAGTTCTAAAAGCATCTTAAACCCCAACAACACAGAAAAACATATTAAAACCCACAATATGACAGGCTTCCTGGCACCATTTTCTCAAATAACAGCTGGCCAAGTATGCCAGACTTGCAGGAAAGAGCTGGCTGTGCTTTCTAAAGGATGCTACTTCAAACAAACTAGATCTCAGAACTCCACTGATCTTAAGAAACAGTAAATCTTCTTGCTTGGCATATCGGGACAGGAAAACCATCGGTAGAATGAGCAACTAATTAGGGTTAAACTCACCTCTGGAAGGAACTGGGAAGGCATAAGCAACTCCAGCTTGGCCTCGTGAATAGAATTGCACAGTGGATCAGTCCCAAGTGTTTCTATGTCAAACTCCAAGACAGTTACATTCATAACTTCTTTTAGAAAGCTTCTTTTGTGTAAGAAACTAGAGGTTTATGAGCTTTATGTGGGTAATTTTGCTTTATTGATGTCTCGGAACACCTCATAACTTATGTTAGTAAGGTTTATTGGAATTCATTGCCATCTACCTGTATTTGAGTATTAAAAAAACAACCAAACAAAAAACCCCAAAACACAACCACCAAACCCCCCACAAAAAGTCAACAAACCAAAACAAACCTCCAAAAGCCCAAACCAAAACAAACCCAAAACAACAAAATACCCCAACAAATCAAACAAACAAACAAACAAACAAAAACAACAACAAACTAAAAAATAGAAAGGGCTTAGAGAATGTTCCTGGTAGTTAGAGTCAAGTTAGTGGATGTTCAGCTCCTCATGAGGTAGCTTTATGTCTGCCCAGTATGTATTTCTAGAAAGTCTCAGTCTAGAAAGTACCAAGTCGAAGTCTGAAAACCATCTGATATAACAATGAGCTGCTAGAAACCTCATAATGGACTGAGTTGCAATATCTGGCAGGCAGATCTAGAAGTGGTTCATGTTCTGCACATAAGGCCAAGGTGATATTCAGAAACAGTTCTTAAAGAGCATGGGCATCACCAAGGGAGCCTGGGAAATACTATGGAAAACCACATGATTTTGATTAAGTGTTTTGGTTTCCAGTGCTCTTTGACACTGGTTGCTCAAAACTTCAAACTTTACAGTCAAACATTTCTTTTGATATAAGGTACTAAAAGTGGTATAAAATGCACTCATTCATGATTAAAATGGAGTACTCTCAGATGATGGTAGAATAAATGTGGGGAGAACTCATGAACTAGACTTGTTATCAACAGAGATATAAAGCAGTCCAGGAGATTGTCATTACAGATTGCAAGAACCTATTTGCTTACAAGGAATATGCTGCAACGTGTTTTTCCATGATTCACAGCTGTGAATAACTGGAATAGCCATGGTGATTTTCGCTTGTATTTTTACACTCACAGGACATCAGGGGAAGAAAAAAAAATAATCTTACTTTCCATCCTAGGCTTTACACCTTGGCAAAGTAAAAAAGAACAGACATTCCTGAACCACCTCCACAGCAAAACTTTAAAAGAGCTCTTAGCGAGTAACGTTCTTCCTATGCTGAAACCTAAGGATTGCCTATTCAGGACAAAATCCGTCCTGGACTTCTCCAATTACAGATCTTTTTATTTACTTGGAACTAAACTAAAAAGCATGCAATCACATCAACATACATACACCAAAGCCCTGTTGCAGTAGACGATTAATTTGGTCCATATACCTGGTTTCATAAGAAGCTATAAAGTTTAGCATAGTAATCAGTGTGAAAGATTATACTTACTTTATTTAAATGTCTGAAAAAAGCTTAAGAATCTGTTCAGAATCTCATTTCTGGACAACTCGTATGGATAATCTAGAATTAGCTGTGGGACTATGGCACATTCTAGTGAAATAGCAGTGTGTGAGGCTTAGGATAAATGCTAAAGCTAATGTGCTCTGCTTCATAGCTTTGTTTTTTGCTGAGTAATATCTAAACCTCATGTAATAGCAGCCTGAAGGTGTTGGAAAGGCTTGACAGCAATATTGTTTGGAGAAGAGAATGTTGAATGTATAGGGAAAGGTTAAGCCTGAACTTGTTAGAGCAATTGATTCATTTGTATCTTCCCAGCTCACTAATGGCACTCAATATTGTTATTCTGGGACTCAGGTTTCTGTGGAAGAAAATAAATGGAAAGCCAATATTAACAGAAAGCTCAGCTGATGAAACATCACTTCCTCCCATCTATGGCTTTCCTAGGAGAACTTCTGCAGAGGAGAGCTCTGCTAAGTATGAAATCCAAACGAATTATTACTCAGGTCAAACACTTACTAAAACTAACCATTTTTCAAGTGGCAGCTGTTATCTGCAGATCTCAAGCTTTTGACAAACAAACATCCCACCCAGTTCAGGGAGGAGGGAGGGAGGAAAGGTTTTCTTCCAAAGACAACTAAACCTCAGTGATTAGGAAAACCAGATTTCTGCAAAGAAATGATAGAAAAGTTCAGTGACAGTTATTCTCTTCCATCATCACAGCACTTGAAAGCATTTTTAGAAGGATGCAGTTTCCTAGCCACATCAAGATAGATAATATCCTAGTGCACAAATTACTGCTACATTCTCTCCTCTAAGAGCAGAGATTAATCAGAATCTCTAAACAGACTGACAAATACAGGAGTTTTATTTGGTGTCACTCTGCATGCAGTGATATATCTAAGGTCAGAAAGTAACCTTCCATATGGTGTAGCTAGACAATGGGAATAATACAGCAGGATCATTATGGAATTTATCCATCATTTGTTCAAATTATGTTTTGTCTTTCAAAATTTAAACTTCTGCATTTGTCTTGCACACTGTCTACTAATCTTTTGGATATTCTAAATCATATTTTAAAAACTCAGATGAATGACTTTGTGTAATGAGAAATTTAATGACCTGTAAAATGAACAGAGTGCATCTGCCAGCCCTAAAGAAGTCATCTTTTCAGCACATGCACGTCACAATATGGGACTGACAGTTACATTGCTATTTTCAAGACAGCCACTCCTGTTGCTTCCCTAAAACAAAGATGTGTTTTTAGACGCAAGTTGAAGACTAAGATAATTAAAATGCTTAACTGTATATTAAAATATTTTATAATAACACTGAATGAAAAGGAAAAAAAAGAGTATATAATGGTTGCTGTATAAATGCACATTCTCCTCAGGCAAACTGCAAAGACAAAGTCTGCAAACAAAAAGGAAATCAAATTCTGAACCACCATTTAATTTCTCTCAAGCATATCTTTGTTACAGGGTCCAGTTCCCTGCTGGAATACTGATCCTAACCAAACTCCTGTTTTGACAGGGACGAATGTGACCCACAATGCAACAGCAGAACGAATGCGCATCCACGGACTGGCTGGCACCACCTTCACCCATGATAAACATGAGACGGATGAACATGTCAAGAAAAGGATTTTAGTGGCTGGTTTATGCAAGATTACAGACTATGCTTTAATGCTGATACAGAGTCCAAAACACCCCTTATATCCACAACAAGGATCTAGCAAACAGCTCTGCACGGGTTTTGGATTTAACATACTGAAAAATATTCTTTTTTGTTATCCATTCATAGTTCACACTATGCACACATCCCCCTTATTTGTACCTAGCGTAGGCTGGTTAAGTTAGCTAGCATGTTAGTGAAGCTTTGACTAGGTTATCTGCAAATAAAGCCAAATACCATTTTATCTGACTTAAAGTAGAAAGTATTAATATTTAGCAACCACTCTCCACTTCTTGTGAAAGAAGTTCCATCCAGATTGTTAACGTCTGATACACAAAGAAGGGAATAAGCCCCAGCTTTCCACAGGACAGCTATTTTCAGCAGGGTTTGTGACAGCCGTGCCAGCTGCACACACAGACTGCAATACATCTGCGATCCATTCTCCTTAAGCACTGTCTTTGTTTTGAGTTCCTATTTTGTATTCCATTAGTTTTAAGGCTGTACGTCATACTGTCATTAAATCACTGTTTGCAAGCAATAGTGTCTTCCAGCTGACCTCAGAGTAAAACAGCACAAAGATGAACATTGATACAATTTGCTGTTAAAGCCAATAGGTGCTGGAAAGCCGCCCTCCAAAAGCCTCTCTCTTCCACAGCCATCTTGCTCTGCCTTGCCAATTATTGCCATGCACTGATTCAGGTCTCACCTAACTAATACAAGCTAGCAGTAACTTAGCAAAACACCTGAAAGTGAAATTCCTGAAAGAAAAAAGACAAACACAGCTTTCTTAAAGGGGAAGAATTTAGACATTTCTGATGAGCTAATGGAAATGGCAAAGCGACATTTTGGAAAGGGTTTGTTGGGTTATCTTTTAATCTGTTTTTATCTGCTTTCATTAAAAGCTGAAGTGAGCTCACTGTCAACAAGTGTGACTTCTGATGGTCAGATAGCAAAGTTGAACAGATTCTGTGCTGCTGAACTTTCAGAAAAACCCAGGAAAAGAATAAAAGCTTTCATCCAGTGAACCTGGATAGGGATCACTAGGATCCTGCCAAGGTTTAATTTCTCATTTTTCATGGATTAACATCATTGTTTATAGTTCAGGCTGTTGCATAGTGACACAAGCTCTAAACAGGGTGACAAGAAACAAACCTAACCAAACAAATAATGATTCCAAGACAGGGTAATGCTTCTGATGGGAGAATGAAATGAGCTCATTTTGCAGAGATCCAGCTATGAGCTTCACTAGCAATGGCAGCATTTGTGGAGGCAGAGCTTACAGGTGAAGTGCCCAAGAAGCCTCCAGTGATGGCACAGCTGTCTGCACAGAGGAGTCAGCTCCCTCAACTGTAATGAGCAATTTGTCTCACAGCTTTGATCCACTGTCAGTTTAGCTGACACTGACTCCAGGAATTAATTTCTAACATTTCAGGGTAACCTAATAACAAAAAAGCCCCAAAACACAAAAACCCCAACCAACCAACCAAAACCCAAACAAAAAAACCCCACCCCACAAACAAACAAACAAAACCCCCACAAAACAAAACACCAGAAGCAGTATATGGTAGAGATCTGTAGATAACCTATCTGTGGCCACCTATTGTGGCCTTCCAGTATCTGAAGGGGGCCTACAAGAAAGCTGGGGAGGGACTTTTTAGGCTATCAGGTAGTGATAGGACTAGGGGAATGGAATAAAGCTGGAAGTGGGGAGATTCAGGCTGGATGTGAGGAAGTTCTTCCCCATGAGAGTGGTGAGAGCCTGGAATGGGTTGTCCAGGGAGGTGGTTGAGGCCCCATCCCTGGGGGTGTTTAAGGCCAGGCTGGATGAGGCTCTGGCCAGCCTGATGTAGTGTGAGGTGTCCCTGCCCATGGCAGGGGGGTTGGAACTGGATGATCCTTGTGGTCCCTTCCAACCCTGACTGATTCTGTGATTCTATCACGTGCTGCAGATTTTAGCAGAAAGGTTAAATGTGTTTCTCTCACAGCACAAAGGCTCTTAGTTTCTTGAATGCATAAATATATAACTTTAAGACAGAAAGTATGAATGAGAGAGCAGCACAAAGGACAATATTTTAATCATGTACTCTAAGCTAATACTGTGTTGGTCCTACATATTTGAGAAGCTTCCTCAGAGAACAGGTTTTGTCCATACAGCTGAACAGATCCTTTATTTGAACAATCTGCTCACTTTGGAAAATGGCTTCAGAACTGGAGGAAGATCGGTTTCCAAGTTTTTAAAACCATCACCATGAAATTATACCAGAAAATATTTGGGGTTTAATTATAAGACAGTTGTTATAGATTTTCAATTATTTTGTCAATGTAATAAAAGCACTGAATGAAATTCTAGCTCTGGCATAACCAGTCAACACTAAACGGAGTAGTAAATACTAGCTTTGGGAATCGTTTAGGAAGGGAGTAAAATCAGTCCTACATTTAGGCTGCTTTTATGTTGTAGATGGATCACAATCTATCTCTTTCAGCCCATTCTCTGCACAAATATGTCAGCAGCAAACTGCCACTATGTTGTGGCTTAAAGTTGTCACACTTGGCCCTTGTGAACCAATGACAGTCACACTATTCTTTGCCAGCCAGCCAACAGCCCTACCAATATCATTAGAATTACCATTGTAGGTCTAGGAGTCACTAACGAGCAGACCTCTAGACCTTTACTACTTCTTACTCTCCTCTACTCAGGCATTTGTCTGGCATAGTTATGAGACAGGAGGGGAACACTGCTGCTGGGATCTCAGGTATGATTTCTAGCAGGGAGTGTTTTGCACATAGGTTCCACAAGATAATATTCACTACCTGTAGTATTGTGTCTCAGCCTGACACATCCAACACAGCCAGCTGGCAGACCACAGGTGAAGATGATTGGTAGCACCTTGCAGCTGGGGTCAGACAGGATCACAAATACACAAGGTATCAGCCTAATGGCAAGGGGGAATTTATCCATATGTATAAGCCTCATTCTAAAACTGTCAGACGTGACAGGTTTGACTTTCTGCCATTAACTCACCAGTGAAAAAGGTAATGTTTGCCTTTTATTTTTAGGCCATAGTTATGAAAGAAAAGAATTTATTCTTAAATTAAATAGCTCCCCTGGGACCAAGTGCTTGAAGAATGACTTTGAGGGGAAAGAGAGGAATCAAATGAAACAGAGTTCAAGACACACAGTGGGACCAAATGATGCCACCTAGGAATCCTGGATAGATTGGGATCCTCAGTGTGCAAGACAAATGAGGTTATCTGATCACTGCAAACCATTGGTTGTACCTGCAAGAGAGAAATGAAGCACAGAGGCAAACACTATTCAAGCAAACACATTTGAGACTGCAGTACTGCAGTCCAAGGACTGCTCTAACTGATGAGGAATGACGTGATTTCACCCTCCCAGAAGTGCTACAGGCATTAGCTCAAGGCCAAAGACACAGCAGGGTGCACTCACAGTGACTAGGATTGGCCCGAGGCTTCAGTGGGTTCTGTAACCTATTGCAATTTTAACTGCAGCAGAAAATACAAATAAGGAGACTGCAAAGGTCTTAGGGTTATTTCAAGCATACGGATTGTTTTCTGAAGCCCAGTGTAATACAGCTAGAGTTTACATTTTATGAATAAGGAAAGTTACTAAAAAGTCAAGAATCTTTCTAAAAGGTAAGATTTGTAATAGATGTGGTGTATGAATGAGCGATTACAAATTTAAATACATCACAATTGCTTTATGAAGCATCTTTTGACCCTTAAATGAAATTGTGCAGGTGTGTAGGAAGTAAAATTTTTGCAGAACAAAAATCTAGCAGTATTTCACTTGAAGAATTGTGCCTTACTCCACGATTACTTCCCTGAGGTTGATAGACAGGCATACAAAACATCTGAGTATTCCACCCACACCAATAAAGGCTGTTGAATCTGTCATTTATACTTGCTTAGATTGGCAGAGGGGACACAAACTTTTAATCAGTAAGTCATTGAGGAATTAAGTTAGAACTTCCCTCTTAATACAATACTACAGCAGTCCAGGCTGAAAACAATGTCACAGCCTAGTTTTCACAAATAACACAAATAACTAATTTTCCAAATTAAAAGAATCCAAACTAACATTATAGATACCAACTCCCTTCCCCCCCCCATGCCTTGCTTTCAAGCTCTTCATGTAAAGACTGACAGTTATATAGCTGTCTAATTAACTTGGCTATTGTCCCCCCAAAATACTTTATATCTTAGCTCTCCTTCTGTGCAAACAGCATAATGTTAATTTAATGGCAAGGTCACATTATACTACAATGAATGCAGCAACATTCCATTATGTTCTCCCTCTCCCTGCTTACAGCCCTCCCCCCATTGCTGTTGTGCATTCAGTGGTTTTTCTATAGGCATTTCATGAATAATGAAAACCTGCTCTAGCCATGGAATGCGCTGCCTTCTACTGCTTGCAATTTAAGACACATTATTCTAGTCTCAAGAAAAGCAAAACCCTACGAATCTGGTTCTACACAAATGGTTTTCCTTCTGCAAGTCAAACGTAACCTTTAATTATTACGCTTTTTGCCCCTCAGTGCTGAATGCTTTCATTCACTTTGCCTGTCTATTTAAAAACAGGTTTCAAAGTTCTTGCATACAGATCAACTTGCCCTGCAATTGTTATTTTCTGTATGAGAAGGAAGATTCCTCCTCTGCCATGCAGTGTTTAGAGGATGAAGGCAGCCTGCTGGCTAAAATTCAACTTGCTTCAATTGCTCCCTGCTCACTGAAGTTCAGGTCTCCTTTTTCAGTGGATTCATTAGTTGTCATCACTTTCTGTCCTAAGCTCTCAGGTAGTATTGCTCTGGTCTGTTGACCACAGTTAACCAGGGAATAATATGACCTCCACATTCAGTCTGCAAAGTTCTTTTGGCATCATTTGGAGTAAAACTAATCTATAAATACATTACTCTTCCTAAAAACAACCCAACCTACCTACAGATCTACTCCTGCATTTCTACATCAGTTCTGATAATTTTTTTTCCTTCATATGAATACAAAAATCTCCACATTGCTCATGTTGCCCTGCACCCCTAATTAAATATCTACTGCTTCCTATTAGTGATCACATTCACTGAGAGGTTCCTAAGTCCCATGACGCAGAAGAACTTGGCTTTCCCACCTGAAACATTTTCTTACATTTCTGCATACATTAACTCTATTGAACATGACATTAGAGAAATCCACCAGCGTCTGCTAAGATCAGCATTAACATTCCTTTGTGCTGTCAGAGTGATACAAAAGAACAGGAACCAGAAATTCTTCTATGAATTACAAGGAGTGTTAACCTTGCTGTCCAGCACAAGTTGTAAACTGATCATACTCATAAACAGTAACAAGCATTTTATTTCTTACACAGCATTTTCAGTCAAACATCAACACAGTGTTTTTTTCCTCATTGTCTCTCCAAAGGAGCCATTTGGCAAAACATCTTCTGTTATCAAAAGTCATTTACCAGCCACCCGGCAGCCAGGGGAACACCAGGTTCTTCAAATACAAGGAAAAGTCTATTTCATTGTGTAACCTGCAGAGTATTTGTATGCATGATTTAAGAGAAGCAAACATGAAACCTGCTTAAAATGTAATGTTTTGAATATTCACTGTAAAGTGCAACCTTTGTAAGGCAGTCCTGCCCCAGGCACGATACTGCAGATTGATTCTCAAAGCTAGGTGAGCTATGCAATTCTCTGCAGTGCCAGCTCAAGCTGTAATCACAGAAGTGTAACACACCATGACTGTATCGGCAGCCTGACATTTGGCAAGTTTACTAAACTCTTAATAACAATGCATTATTACATTTTATATGCTTCCTTTCATTCATTACAGATCCAGCCTTTCAGAATAGAAATTGAACTTTCAATATTGATTAGACTATTTTGAACCTCATAGCATGAAGATTTTGTGGACCTTACTGGTTAGCTGCTCCTCTGGAGATCTGTCAAACTAATTTAGCAATCATTTTTATAGAACATAACATTTTCATGTAGTTAGTCTCAGGTCAGGAGTACCACCTGACATTTAATATTCATCTTAGAAAGTAAAACTAACACTGAACCAAATTAAGAAAGTCAGATCTTAAAAACAGTTCTGTGAACACCTGCCCTATCTCTAGCCTCGTTTACATCACTATTTTTATTTCACACTCTAAAAGACAAAGCAAGAACACCTGCAGGAAAACCCAAGAGCTCAGGATCAGAAAGTTCTTAATTTAAATGCCAGGTTTATACTTTGCATAGGCAATTAGCTAGGACAGTTCACTTTCTAAGTGACTTTCTCCAAAGGTACAAGAAAGGTAATCATTGTCAGTCTCACAGGCCATGAAGAGAAACACTTCAGCAAAACTCTGAGTATATGAATGCTTAAATGTTATAGCTAACAGTAATAAACCCAGCTACTGCAGCACTGAAGGACTGCTGCTCTTCTAATATAGCCAAGTATTTCCAGCAGACACATGCCTACAGTGACAGAGTAGATCTAAGAAAAGAATAAAAACTTTAGAACTTCTGCATAAACAACAGCTTCACTATGCCTGCTAAATAACCTCAAATACTTGGTTGGCAGCGTTGGTTTCCTCTTAGAATTGCTGCAGGATGATGTAATATTACCCTGTTTTGACCATGGACAGGTGCAAGTAAGAATTTGAGTTCATCAATAATGGTGTGACTGACATTTTTCAAATGTTTTGTAAGGACTCTTTAAAATTAAACCCAAGTTAAAGGAAACATATTTATGGTTCAGGCTAACACAGGGAAATGAGCTTCATTAGTAAAACCAACAGAAGGAGGCAGACAACTATCTGCTCTTGCAGTTTAGGCATATATCCAAATTTAATAAAATATGTCTAAAGTTGAACTTTCTTTATTGCATATTTGTGCTGTTCTGGTTCTGTGATGACAGTATTATCTATCACCTCACTTCACAGCTCCTCTTTATCTTTCATTCCATTACTCCTTTCAGTGCCACTCTCATGTAGCAGACTGCTCCAGACCACCAGTTCAGTCACCTGCAGCTATACCCTGTGCTGCTATTTCACAGCCAAATTATCCACAGTCTGCTTATTCACCAGTTTCTAATCTGCCCCCAAACCTTATGCATTCAGGCTTACTAACATTTAATAACATGTTCATAAAAGCAGCAATATAATGGCACGCAATCATTACACTGCAAATGTCTGGTGGGTCAGGGCCTCCTTGGATGGGTGAGAAGAAAGTCACCTATATAAAAGAGAGATGCCATGAGGCTGTTTCTAAACATGTTCTGAGTTTGTCTTTTGGTACAAGAAATTAATCTTTTACTATTTTTTTAAAAAAAGAAGTGTAGTGTTATGCTTGCACTTTAACTTCATTAAAGGCTATAGAAGACAAGACAATTAAAAAAACATGTGAGCAACTCATTCTATTTACTGGAAGTTGACATTATCCATATGATAGCTATAACCAGAGACTCCCCTGCTTGCTGCTAGTGGTGACCCTGGTGAAAGCTGCAAGCGTGCCTCAGCTTTCATCACGGTAAGTGAAGCAAAGATGCCACCTCAGAGGGTTAATGTGCATGAATTCTGTCTTCCCTGATGATCACCATGCTGAGAGCTTGCACACCAAGTTATTGACAGAGGTTATGAAGCTTGTAGGAAAAGTCATTGGTGTAACACCCCCAATCAGTTCTACCCCACACTCAGAGCAGAATGGCTACTTCCCTGTATGGCCACTCCAGAAAGAAGGAAAACCCAAACACCTAACAACTTTTAACAGAGAAAAAAAAAAAAGAACAAACCCAAAAAACCCAAGCCATACACACAAAAAACCCACACCAACCCAACAGACACCCCCAAACACCCTTTTACCTATTAAAAGCAGGATAAGGAAACTAGAGAATGTTAGCCAAAGAGAAACTGTTAATTAGGTACAAGAAATCTCCATGGAAACCTAAGTCAGGCATACCTGCATACCCAGGTGTGGTAGGCTTTCAAAAGGAGGCATCACACACTGCTGACAAAGTCTGTCAGACATTCCTTAGCATGCACCCAGCCAGGCTGCAGAGGCACAGAATGATGCACCCTTTCATTTCCATAATGAGCAGTGGAATCTGTCTTACAGTGTGACACTATGAACTCTGATATGGTGATCACAGTGTCACTGTGCTTGCACCTGCTTCTCTTGTGTTACATGAACTGCATTTAACATCACTAATATGTTTTGGCAATAGCAAGGGGATAACTATGATTAATTGATAAAGAGCAGGTTTCCAGCTACTGACTTTTCTTGCATGACCTGTTTGTGTCTCCCCTATCCTGGAGCATTTCTAGCATGTAGGCTTATGGCCAGCTGCCAATAGTTGTGACTTTAGAAAACAAGAAAAAGCAAAACAAGAAGGAAGTAATTTTTTGAAAATCGGAAGTTTCTCACTTTTAAGTGTATTGCACTCAGGAAATGTATTTTTTTCATGATCTGCAAGAGATAACCAAGATAATGCAAGCCATGACACAATCTGTATAGCTATTCAATAGAAGGGTAAAGGCAACCTGGGGTTTGCAGAAGCTTTTCATTTTCACCCCAGTTTTCATATGGGGTCACACACTGCGATCACAGCTTAAAAAAATAAAAGAAAAAAATGTTGTGCTTTGTATCTTCACTCCCAATTTTCCATCAGAAATGCTCAAACAAGATAAATTCGGATCATTGGGGAAGCTGAAAGCATGACTCCCACTGCTACAATCTCTTCTGCACCCTTCCTGTTTCTGTCCCTGTTCCCTTTTCTGTCCAGAACACCAACCCATATAAACACTAATTCCTGAGCTGACAGACTGTCATGACACGAAGAGCCTGGCAAAACAGTACAAGCAAGAAAAAAAAACCAACCAACCTCAAATTAAATATGAATTAGCCCTTGCAAACAAAGCACATCTCCCAGATCTTAATTCCATGCTGCCAATATGTGTTTTTAATGGTTAAAGAGATACTCAAGCATTTAGCAAAAAAGACTTGGAAACTGTCTCCAGCAAGCAGCAGAAAGATGAGGGAGAGTCTGGTTTCACCAGACAACAATCTACCAAAATACTCCAAGAGACACTTGAGTCTGAACACCCCTCTCGTTGCTTTGGCACTTCTGAATGCCAGCCCAATGATAACTCGCTCTTATGTCCTATCTTATATAACTAATATGGGAAAATGTACTCCAGAAAGTATTTTGTAGCTTTTCACTTTCAAAGCCAGGTGAGTAGTTAAAGAACTATTGTGCTCTCCTCTTTCTCACTTGCATTTTGTTGAAACGTCACATTCTTCAAATAGGAAGTTTCAAAGTACTTCTGAAGTTTCTTCTAAATCCATAATAAAGCTGTTTATTTTTGTAAATAATTGCTCAGGAATAGCTCTTCTTAGATGCAGGTGTGAGATTGGGGCTGATCAATGACAGTATTAGTTAATCAAGTTGGAAAGCATTATGAATGTCACCACTCCTGTGCAGTCTGGCCTAGCCAGTTCCTCCATTTTAGAGAAACTAGGAAGACAACCTACCACTAATATTATTCTGGGAAGAGCAGGAAAACAAGTAATTACGACTGACCTTCACATCAAACAGCTGGGCAGGAAAAAAGTTATTTGCATTTTAAAGTCTGTCTTGAAATACATGGTTTTAGTCTTCTGGAAAGCGAGGACTCAAATTGGAAACCTTGACAGATCTTTAACTGCAGCAATAACAAATAACATCAGTGTCATTTCTCTTGAAAGAAGCTGCCCCGCTTTCTTCTCTGGTTTCCAGCTTAAAACCTTTCATTGCTGATGCTGTTGTCAATCTTATCTAGTGACCCACTTACCCACAGCAGAGAATTACAGAACAGAATTTTGTGACCAGTACAGAGCAGGCTTTAACACTAATAATACTCAAGATTTTTTGTACTTGAATTGTTTTAAGGCTTGCTCAGAAAAGCCACCTTTCTTTTATACAAACAAGCTATCTCAGAGGGTTTGCAAATGAATTTGTCATAGCTATTAAGGGAAAGAAGCCATATAAACATGATAGAAGGTGACTAACATCACCATGCAGTGTTACATTAAGGAATAAGAAAGAGACCTTTAACACATGGCTCTGCACACTTAGGAAATAAAAAATACTGTCTGGGTAGCTACATTCTTTGACTTTCAATGAATTGGTGCTGTCTGCAACACGCACCTGACCTTTGAGAGAGGGGAAAAAAGCCTCTGACCGAACAAAGTAACTTCCAACTCTGTAATGGAATCTTGAAGGGCTCGGTTTCATGGTATGGGTATGGACTGGTATTAACACAACACAGAACAAGGCAATCCCAAAGGGAGCCTCCTCTCTCACCCCCCTTTTGAAAAGACATGAACCTGAAATCCCTTGGGAAGATGCTTGGTGTAGCTGCTGTGGTTAAAATACATGGCTCATTCAACTTCTCAGGATTCTTCTCGTAAAGCCAGTGGCAGGGAGCAGGTAGCACACATAGAAAGCCACCACACGGAGCACATCTGAAAACACTGAGACACTGCTGGGGATAGAAGTTGGGATAACTGGCACTCTAAAGCCACATAAAGGGTCACAAAATCCACACTGCTGTGAAAGCTGGCCACTCAGTTATGTTTGGATAAGACCATATGGGATGGGTAAAACCCTACTCCTTACTGGGGGTTGGTTCGTGGGGTTTTGTAGGGAGAGGCTGTTGTTTGGTTGAGGGTTTTATTAACCACAAATGCTACACTTCCTGAGTTTCCCCCATCCCTCACCAGTACTGCTAGTAGTTTGAATGGGGTTTATTTTGTCCGTGGGGTTTGTAGCGGAATGTAATTCTTCCATTACATTGGTCCAGCTTTACTTAGTGTTTCCCTGTAAGGCAGATGCCCACATTCTCTGCATGACCACAGACCAGCAGTTCCAGCACAACAGTGACAACAGTCCAGCATCAGATCTGTATTTTCAGATGTAGAATTTACTTAATGATACAAAAAAGCATCCCCGAACACAAGCTTTTCTGAACTCATCTGCTGCAATCAAGTATACAAAAAAGCATCCTAAAGGTGCAATTATTACATAGAATATGCTATGCCCATATAATTTTGTATAACCATTCCAGCATACTTACTCAAATGTTTTTAGCTCTTAAAATCTGGGGGTGTTAATAATATCAGTTTAGAAAGTAGCATTTTTCTGTTAGATATTTGTATACTTGAGTCCTGTTGAGTTCACGGGGCTTTTATCATCTTGCTGTTGACACATTTTACTGTCATTCATCATTACAAATCATCAGCAGAAGTAAATACTAACTCAGAAAGCACAAATGAGTGCAAATGCATTAATCAGAGATCATGGGTTTCACTACCAGGGATGTTATATTCTCAGACACCTACAATTAGATATATCCAGTATTGACAGTCTTTCAGTTATTCAAAATACTATGGGGACTGCTAAGTGTGACTTCGAATAGCGTAAATAACTCAAAGCAAAAATACAGGTAATACAAAGCATTTTTAAAATTAGGCTATAGAAATACATTTCTGTTGTAATATCTCAGAAAAACACAGATTTCTGCAGAGCAAACTGGCAGCTTAAATAGTGAGAGCTGGTGCAAGAGCAGCACAAAATCCATGGGCCTTCCCCAGTTTGTGAGGATGGAGGGAAGCAGAAGACAGGTCAGGCTTGTTGTCAGAAGTTAAACCTGATTAGTCTGAGATTTTCATAACTATGCAGTGCTTTCAGCTACAAAAAGGAACTTCAAGTGTGACTACATCCCCTCTGCTTGCTTCAGGAATCTAAAGAATAAGCCACAACCACACATTGTGTGGCCTACATAGAGTTTATTTTCTGTGTAAGTTGTATACTTTCAATTTGGTCAGGTTAAGAAGCTGACGTAATTTTTCAACATTAAAGCAACCACCACCACAAATAAACCAACACTGTCAGGATTGTCACAATGTTAAATAGCATATCTGCAGCAGAAAAATCATTGCTAAAGCAACTTCTAATATTCAGAAGGAAAGATGGTTTAGAAATTACACTGGCAACACTTGCTGGACATGGACCAATTTACAGAAACAAGCCTCTGAATGAAGACAGTGAGCAAGATGCTACTTCTAGTAGTATGTACACAAAGTAAATGCCACCACCTATTGACTACATAGAGCTTAAAATATTTGATGTAGAACTATGAGCTCTGAATGCAACACACACAATCAGAGCAGAAAATTAAGTGGTGGGTGGACAGAATCTTTTCTGCCTACCTTGGATGATAACCACACTTGCTTCTGCTGCCACTGTCAGAGACTACCCCTTGGGCACTCCATGAGAAAGCTCACAGCAAAGTGTAGGCTTAAAGTCATGCAGACTGATGATACAGATAGGCTGGAGACTTTGCTCTGCTTCCAGGAGGGAAGCTGCTCTCTGCACCAAATGGCACAGAAAATCCAGAGAGCTTCAGATGTCCTTGTGGGAGCCAACAGCATTGAGGAAAAGAAAACAAATGGCAGAATACTGAGAGCTGGTGTCAGAGCTCTTGTCTCTGTGGTTTGATGATTGAAGAGTGACTTAAATGTGACTTTAAACAGTTCAAAAATTAAAAGCAACTTGAGACAGTTGAAGACCCATGAAGTTAGTAGTATGCAGTGCTTAAGGAAACTGGGAAATAATAGCCACACAAAATCACAGACACTCCTGGCTAATCCTCTTACACCTTCCTGAAGCCCAGTACAGGTGCAAAGTAAACCACAAAATAATTAATCCACTACCTCCAAAGCCATCCCTGCTTATGAGAGTTGTATTACAAACACTTTACTTTCTATACCATTCTTGTGCTCAACGTTTGAGATTTTTACCCATCCCTTAACTGCCACCATTAGTCACTTCTGCTTTCTAACTCATCTTTTCCCTCCTTCTATTTTCACAACTTGTTACTTTTCCCTGAGTATTCTCCCTTAAGCACATTCTCATTATCTCATGTTTTCCTTTTCATTCATTAGCCTGCTATTGTCTCTGCTCCATTTAGCACTCTCATTGAGAACATTAGAGATCCGTTTCAAAAGCCAGCTCCCAAACCACAACACACACACCAAAGCAGCGCCGCTTTAACAACAAACACTCTGTGCAGTCATCAAACACTATACATCAGACGGTGACTATGCACAGGAAGGCAGGGAATACTGTTTCAAACAGCTCTTTAAACAGAAATCATGATTCCTTTCCTGGGAAACAGGGGATTGTGCTGTACCTAGAAGCCTCCTTGCTTTACCTATTTAAAGCAAAACCAGGAAAGCCAGGCCTACCTCTGTGAGCTGCCCCAGAGCGTAGAGGGTGAGTTTCCTCGGGTCTGCGTAGAGAACCTCACCAAGCTCCTGGTAAGGCTTCCCAGTGGGGGTGAAGTGTCCCTGAGTGAGTTGCTTTTGCCTCCTACGATAGTCTTCCCAGAACACTTGTTCTCTTGGAGGTCCACTGCTTCTGTAAATTGTTCTGGTTCTGGCCAAGACCTTTCCATCCCTCTGAGCAGAGTCAGGCAAAGCCTGAATGCATACAAAATGTCGAGGATTCAACACTTTAATGGCTCCCTGCAGCTTCATTCTGCTGGTCTTAGGTGGATCTGATACCACAGGTGCCTTGAGTTTCTTGCTCCTATCTGCATTTGCCTCAGCTCTGCTGTTTTTAGATGCTGGCATTGTTCTAGAACGGCAATCTTGATAGCTATACTCCTCAGGTTATTAAAAGCTCTAGTTTCCCAGTCTGCTGCCCAAACTCTGAAACAAGCCTTGTCAATTTTCTACAGGGTAGCCCAGCAGGAGAACCTGCTGCTACCTAACACCACCTGAAGTCTCATTCCTCTTAGCAGCCCTTCAAACAACAGAACTAAATCCTGAAGGGGCCGGGACACCTAAAACCTAAGCAGTCCCTCGGGAAACACCCAGAGCGCTTCCCTCTGAAGGGTAAACGTCCCTTACACCTATTTTTAGCAGCAGCACAACCTCCCCTGCCCGCATTCCTCACTCAAGGGCCTGCCAACGCCCAAACTCTGGGGACCAGCCTCAGCTCCCCCTACTTCGTTCCCCAAGCCCCGGGCCCGCTGCTCAACTCCTCAGGGGACGGCGCCTTCCCGCCTAGCGCCGCCCGACCCTGACCCTGTCGGCCCAGCCCGGCCGCGCGTCCCCTGCGTTGCCAGGGAACCCTCGCGCCTGCGCGGGGAGCTGTAGTTGCAGTCATAGACTCATGGAGTCGTTTCGGTTGGAGAAGAGTTTTAAGATCGTCGAGTCCAACCGTTATGTAACCCTGCCAAGTCTGGTGCTAAAGCACCCTCAGCACCTCTGCTTCTTTGAAACACCTTCAGGGATGGGAATTCAACCACCTCCCTGTGGAGCCTGTTCTGGTGTCTGAGAACTTTTTCAGTGCAGAGGCTTCCTCTAATGTGCAACCGAAGCCTCCTCTGGTGCGACTTGAGGTCATTTCCTCGCGTCCTATCACTTGCTACTAGGGAGAAGAGACCGACCCCCACCTCACACCAACCACCTTTCAGGGAGTTGTAGAGAGCAGTGAGGTCTCCCCTGTGTCTCTTTGGTTTTGGTCGGTTGGTTGTTGGGGTTTTTGTTTATTTTGTTTTTGTTTTTCTCCAGACTAAACAGTCCCAGTTTCCCTTAGCTGCTCCCCATAGGACCTGCTACAGAATCACAGAATTGTCTAGATTGGAAAAGACCTTTAAGATCAACAAGTCCAATCATTAGCCTAACACTGACAAGTGCCATATCAACACCACATCTACACAACTCTAAAACCTCCAGGGCTGGGAACTCCACCACCTCCCTAGGCAAGCTGTTGCAATGCCTGATAACCCTTTCAGGGACAAAATTCTTCCTACTACCCAACCTGAGCTTCCCTTGGTGTAACTTGAAGCCACCTGTTCTCCAGACTTGCAGGAGAGTTCATGCATGGGTGCCCTATGCCCACAAGGTTGCTGGCTTGCCCTTAGAGATGAGGCTGTGCAGTGGTGTGGCTGTGCCACCCTAGCCTTGCTTCAGCCCTGGGGTGCCAGAGTGAGAGTTGCAAAGGGATTCTTCTTGCAAAACCCACACTGGGGGTCACCAGAAGGCAGCAGCTAGCTTGAGGTTTCTTCAAGGACATCGCCAGTTTCTATGTTCTTCATTAATGGTTGGACTCAATGATCTCAAAGGTCTTTTCCAACCAAAACAATTCTATGGAGATGGATTTTCTTTTCACCTGTCTTTCAGCTGAGGGACAAGCTAAATTGTTCACCTGAGCTTAAGGGACACTAAAACTTGTGCCTTTCAATAAATAAAACCTTAAAACTTCCTAAAATTGTGGGAAGGCTCAGTGGTTAAAGTACTGGGAAGCAGGAGACCTGAATGTCATTGTAACAGTGAAGGTTAACACTCATCAGTATTACAATTAACTATCTATAGCCCTTGGCTTCTCCCCTCACAGGGCAGCTTGGGGTGCATGCCCGAACAACCCCAGCCCCCTGGCACATGAGGGCCTCAGGCAGATTCTGCTCAGCCCTGGAGAAAACCCATCAAATCTCATTCCTCCTACAACCGTTTGCAGTAAAAGCCTTTCAAATTTCACTCAAACCTTGTCAAACAAGCAGTAACTGATGGCAAATGAGAGCTCGAGATGAATTTAATACTGTATCTATTCAGCCTTAAAATACATGGACAATCAGCAGCAATAGCACATTATTTGAGGTATATGATTTCCAGCAGATTGGGTTTTTAGCCTGTCAAGATCACTCCAACCATTTGAATCCTCTGAGCTCTCTAAAGGGATGGGGTATCTGGAAATACCTCCTCCTTCCCTCCTCCCCACCTTTCCTATCAACCCTGAAAAAAAGTCACCCTTGCTATTATTTCCCTGCATTTTTATCTGTCCAACACTTCTGTACAATTACAGCTTTTGATTTAGAATGACGACCAAACATGAGAGGGCAGAAGCAGGAAGCTGCAGCATGAGGAGGCCTGTGGGGCTGCACAGCCCCAGGGCTTTAGGAGGACATGGGGCACATTTGCACCTGGGAAGGTTCCCTCACCCCACCTCATTTTCCTCCTCAGCTTTATATCTTCTGCGAGCTGAATTGCTCCTCAAAACTCCTTGTCTTGCACTGCTTTGTTTTTCAGGAGAAACTTCCTAGCCATGCAGCTGTGCCAGAGGTGCTTGCATACAGACATGCTCAATAGTGGAGCTGGAAATACAATTTTTGATACTTTTCATGTTAATCATGGATGTTTCAAGCTGAAAAGAAATATTCCTGCACCCAGTGTTTGAGATAGCCACAAGAAATATCACGATTTAGTAATGACAGCCCTGCTTTTGTTGTACCTGGGCATATGAGCATGTTTTCAACTAAAACATTTAGAAAAGAACCAATTTCAGAGACTTCCCAAATACAAATGGTGACATCTCATCTAGCACAAGGGTTTCAGCTCCAGGGACTTAAGGGAAATATCTGCTAGACAATCACCAGGTGTAAAATATCAAAGTGGCATTTTGAAGCCACTTTCATGCCTAAAAATGTGCTCCTAGAGCCACAGCTTTTGCATCAGAAAATGGTGCTTGATTGGTTTTGCTGATGGGTTTGCACCTGAAGAATCATCAGCTCGACCTTTAGTGGCAGCAGGTTGAGACCTGCCAGGAGCTCCAGGTCCTAGAAGGGAGGATGTCAGATGAGATATGTCACCCTCAGCACCCTCTCGTAATTTAACTCGAGTCAGTCCAGATGCTGCAGCGTGCTGCTGAAGATCAGGGTGGGCATGTGAGAGCTTTCCCCCACCCTGCAGCCTTTAATGCTGTAATGCTTTGGAGCTGTGCCCGAAACACACTCTGCTTCCATGGTGGATCCATTTTTTAATGGCCTTGAATTAACCAAAGTGTTATTTGGCTTTGTCAAGATGCTCAGGGGCTAGTTGGACTGGGAAGGGCCCAGAGGGGACACCCCATCTCTCCTGGTGCCCCCACCCATCTTCTTGAACCCAGCTTCCCCGTCCGACTGGCATGGGTACCTGCACCCCATGAGCAGCTTGGGGCAAGGTCTTTGCAATGAGAGTGGTAAATATTGGAACAGGCTGCCCAGGGATGTGGTTGAGGCCCCATCCCTGGAGACATTCCAGATTGATGTGGTCTTGGGCAACCTGATCTAGTAGGAGATGTCCCTGCTGACGGGAGGGTGGTTGGGTAAGATGACCTTTGAGCATCCCTTCCTACCCAATGCAATCTGAGTCTTTTCACCCTGGCTGTTCTTCACAAGCCCATCACACATTTTTCCAGGCTGTTTGCAAACTTTTCCCCCAAAGTTTGTCACTGAGAACCCATCCTGGAAACTCCTTCCTAGCAAGAAGTTCCTTCTGGAGCCCTGAGCGCAGAGAGAAGCAAGCCTGGCTCCTTATTGCCATTTCCATGTATAAAAGCTCCCAGCAAGACAGAAATGGATGATGTATTATTCAGAAACAAACAAAAAAGATGGTTCTATAGGCTTGAAGTTTTGGAGACACACAAACCCACTTCCTCTCACAGAGTCTCACAGGTAAAGTTATCATGGTGATCAGCTCCAGTCACCCAGCCAGGTGGGTTCTCCCAGCTCTACCCCTTCCTCAACTTCATTTCTCCTCTACCCTGCTCATTGTCTAGCCCCATTTTCAAGCAATAATCCAGGAACAACAAGTATGCATTTGTTTCTTTTCTCCTTCTGTGTCATTTCTCCATCCAGCTTACATTTTTGGTGGCAATTTAACAGCTTTTACAAATTACATTCCTATCTTTTTCTTGCTTATTGTTAGAGAGGAGAAAGTCCCATCTTTCACTGTGATCCTTCAGGTTTCTGCTGTCAGTGTATTTAAGACTTCTTTTTTTTGTGTGTGTGTGTGTGTCCTTAGCTTTTATTTTCTTATCCCTCAAGGGCAGCCTTGGAAATTCAAAGCTGTTCCCTGACTATCAGCAGATCTGGTATTTTCTTTTGGCAGTTCTGCAGCAACTGGCTCTCTTCTTTCTGTCCTTCCACCTAAATGACACCCTTTTCTCAATAAATTACCCTTTGTCTTTCAAAGCAGCGTTTCCATTTGTGACAGTTTGGATGTATAATAGTTGCATCCCAGTGGATACCTTGAGGTGCGTCAACTAACAGGCCAATACAAACTCAGTGGTGCAGAAAATAGAGAGATTTACGTATTCTGGACTTTATTTCCCTCCCCCCAACAATTGGGCTGTGATCTGAATTTTCAAAGTTGGAGTTTAAAGGAATAGTTTCTTGTCACCACTTCTCCTGGAATGGAGGGATGGCTGAACCCATGGTAGAATGCCCTTTTCTCCACATAATTTCCCTTAGGGGTCCCTGCAAAATACCCTGGGGCAGCCAGACCCACTCATTCCTGTCCCCTGGCATAGGTATTTGTGTCCCAGGCCAGCGGACCACAATGCATAAAGCTCCAAAGCCTGCTGAAAGCACAAATCCAGCACTACCAGCAGCACATGCCCCATTGTTCTGCCCCATTTTGGGCATTCAGCAATGTTCATGCTTTGCAGGTGTGGAGCAGCAGGGAGACTAGCAGCACCTTGAGCAATATGTGCAAGGGGATCGCAAATGGAAATATCACCTCCAATAACATCCCTGGGCATCCCACATGCTCCCTAAACAGTGGCCTGGCAAGGTTTTATCCCCCCACACCCATATGGCAGCACACACCTGAGCACACTGGGTGGCTTTGAGCATTTGCAGAGCCTTGCAGAGGGAGAAGGCAGCTGTGCTGCCAGGAGTAAGGAAATCTGTTGCATTGTACTTTGCAGTTATCCAGCTTTTTCCACAGCTCATGGTGGAAATGTGCCTGAAAAACAGCCAACCAACAACAGCCCTGGTTGCTGCAGAGGAAACAGTGATTTTTCAAACATTTCCTAGCAATAACAACAGTGATCGATTGCTCTTGCTCATGATGTCACTAATGGAAGATAAACGTGCAGCATGCCTGAAGAGGCAGTTTTGGATGTCCCCAAGCACTCCAGGGCCTCCCCAGAAGCCTTCCCTGCCCACAGGGACACACATGAATCCAGTGTTGCTAGAGAGGGTTGCAGTAAATGAAGCTTGAGGAGGTTGAATGCTTACACTCCACACCCATCAGATGAGGATGGAGACATCCAAGCCCAGGGCTGACAACAAGACCATCCTTTCCAACTCGACCATCCTTTCCAACTCCTGCAAGCTGCCCAAAAGCAACGGGCCGGACATTATTGTAGATGTTGTCAAGAACCAGACCTTGGCTTTAGCAGCTTGGGACTTTCCTTTCACAGCCCTGCACCTTCTGTCTCCTTTCCAAACACCAGACAAGCCAAACATTACTTTACAATCCCAGCATCTGGCACGCAGCTCTGGGCAAGCCTCTCAGCCTGTCACTGGTGAGATAAATGAGTCCGTTTCAGTGGCCGACTTCATAAAAATATATGAAAAGTAGTTAACAAAAGGGTATTTCACAAAGCTGGGAATGCAAATGCAACCTCTGAGATAACTAATTAACTGAAGCAGCCATAAAAAGGGGAAGCAGCTTCCCGTCTGTGGAAATAGATGTAATTTTATAGAGACTCTAATTAGTTATGCCCAGTCCTGCAGCCATCTCGTCGGTGCATGCAGGCTGCCTCCTGCTTTGCAGCTCCAGGGGCTTTTGAAGTAAAAAGGGGGAGAGCAAAGCTGGGGAAGAGCTGCTTCATCTTGCAGGAGTCCCCTACAAGGGTCGTGTTTTCAACTGGTACCCAAGCAGCAAACAAAGGCAGGGCTGTTTTGTAGAGCTGGCCATGCAATGCCATCTGGCATGGAGCAACAGCAGCACTTGGCCCAGGCTGTGTGGCAAGATCTGTCCCAGCAAGAGTTTTGTGCTGGCCCTGGGGAGATCTGCACTCATCCATCTCCTCCAGGCCCAAAGGGACCCACAGGGAAGGTTTGCTGGGGCCTGTGGTTCAGCAATGTTATTCTTGGGGGGTTACAGGTTCTCCCCAGCGTTGCTGCCACATCCCAGGCATTTTGGTGTGGTCTGGGTATTCACAGAGTGCTCAAGGGGAGTTCTTGGGAGGGTTAATTGTTCAGCAGAGCTCTGGGTTTGCCAGCTTTTATTTGGTGGGAGACAGCGTGTTTACAAATACAGATTTACCTTGCTGGAGTCCTCCAAGCTGCCATCTCCTTGACAGAGACTGTCCCAGCTGGGGCAGAAAAAAATCCCATGCCAGCTCTCCCATAGAGAGCAATTTTTCCCTCCTCCAACCTTTCCAGCAATGTTTGGGCAGAAGCCTTAGGTTTTGATACACCTCATGCTTTGGGCTGTACCCCTGCTTCAGACCGAGCACGCAGCTCACACTAAAGCATTCCCCAGGGAATGGCAGCACCAGGAGGAGCACACTGGAGCTTGCCCCCACTGTGTCACCACCACAGCTCATGCCTTTCCCTTTTGAGCTCTTCTCATGCAACATTCAGCTTTTTCCTTGCTCCTCTGCTGGCAAGGCTCCCTGCAAACCCCCCAGCCTGCAGTGAGCTCAGCAGGATCAATGCTGGAGTGGGGCGTACCATGGGAATTAGTCACCACTGGGACCTCAGTCAAGTGTTTTATTTAATGCCCTTTTCCAAAGACTTTTGTACTTGAAAAAAATGAAGAGTTACAAGCTCTCTGCTAACAAGCATGACTCAGAGGAGCTGTGGGCACACACCATTTCAGTCAGAAGTCTCTTCACAGCACTGATGCAATGTGGGTGAGGAGAGGGGCTGCTGCCACTCCCTGAAACAGATGAAACCAGCCTGCCACTCGAGTTCCTCCCCATGTCAGAGCTTCACCCTTTGCCATGGGATAAAGTGTTGCTGAGAATGAGGGGTTTTGCAAAAAAAAAAAAAAAACAACAAAACCCTAAATTACTTCAATTTGCAAGGCCGACAACTTTGTACAGAGGGAACAGCTCTAACCACCAAGAGGGAGAGGCCACCACCCAAACTGCGCCTGGCGGCTTGGCCATAGCCTGACCTGCTCCAGATCAAAAGCAGCTCTGAAATTTAATGCACCAAGCAAATACACAGAACATGCAGCAGGACAATGCTCTTCTACCAATGGCCATGCTGCCCCTCACCATGCAGTCCCGCCTCTGTGGCTGCCAGGAACTTGCTCAGCAAGATGCCCATGGGACATTGCCAACCCCCCAGGAGCTGGCTGCAAACCCAGCGAGCCTCTGCCAGACGTTACCTGTGAGCTGCCCCAGTGCACAGGCCTGTGCGTGGAGCACCGAAGGGACAAGTACTTGCAGAAGCCATTTGGGGGTAGTTCAAGTCCCCATGCTAGCTGTGGCAGATCACAGCACAGGTGTCATGGGAGCCAGGAAGGTTACAAGAAAAAAAGAATGATAATTTGTTCAGCTTTTCTTGACACATCATCTCCCACCGTCATCCAGCATCAGCCTTGCTGGGAATTAATGAATTGGACATTGTCAGCAGCTGAGAGATGCTGTACAGGGGGAAGACAACCAGCAATACAATTTACAGGGACACATGCCTTGAGCTTTCTTCAGATTGACTTCCAGCATGTTACTGGGACAGTTGGGGATTAGCTGCCAAGCAGAGGCATTTGGAAATCCCCCCAGCTCTTCCCCAAAGTGGAGGAGGAGGCAGCTTTGCTCATGCTGACCTAGGTTTCTCCCACCCCTACAGGGCCCCTAAGGGAGCGCTGGGAGAGGGAACTTGTGTGTTCCACAAGACCTGGCCTCCACCAGCCAGGACTGGGACAGTGACTTTGCACAACACTGTGTCTCGGTGGCTTGTGACACCATTCTGTCCCAGCCAGCTGCAGCAGCTGGCAGAGGCTTGTTGGGAGTGGGTTGCAGCCTGGGTATTATTAGACCTGATGGTTTTATTTCTGAGGGCTGTGTTTCAGCCAAGTTCAGCTGGTGCAGTTTGACCTCCAATGCCACAATGGGCACTGGTCATGTCCCGTCCCTGCACAAACACTCCAGCAATCACTGTGTCCCCTTCATGCCACCACTCAGCCATGCAACTACCCACAGCAAAGTATTTCATAACCCTCCTTTTGTTACCATTAAAAATAATAAGAGAAGCAATGGTGATAAATGATCCTAAGCTGGGACACATGAGGCTCTGGGTTGTGCAGGGCTTTGCCAGATCACATAACCCTCCTCGTTTTGCATTCCCAAGGGAAATTTCATCCCCTTTTTGCAGAGCTCAAGCTCTCAGAAATCTCTCCTTTCTGCTGTCCTACTTACAGGGGGAGAAAAAATGAAATAAGAGCGTGTACAACATCTGTATCAAGCTGCAGCACGTTCTTCTTCTCCAGTACCATGCAGCATGCCCCTCTGCGACTCACCCAGCTCAGGCTTGCAGAGCAGGAGGGCTGGGGAGAGCAGTGTGGCTTGTCATGGGAAATCATCCAGGCTCCATGGCTGGAGAGGTCAAAGAGGGCACTGCTGTCATCCTGGAGAGGCAGGACATCCCTCCATGCCATCCCAGCAGGTGCAGATTGTTTTGCCGAGCCCCCAAGCAGCAATTCCCAGCACGCACGCAGCGAGCTCCTCGGAGCTTGTCAAAACTTCCTCAAGTGCAACACTGAGTGCGCTCCTGGCTGCAGCTTGTCAGAATAAATTGAAATGTAGAGGGAAAGTCATTAAGATCTCTTTCATTAGCACCGTTCCTCACAGCCCTGGAGAAGCTGAGGTTTTGTCAGCTCACGTTATCACCATGGCTTTGCTGTTTCCCAGCCTTGAAGAGATTCTTCCAAAAAGCGCAGCCACCCCCTCGCCTGCTCCCCTTTCAATTGCCAGCTATTTTTATTTCACTCCTTGAGATCAAAGTATGTGTGTGGGGGAGGTATTTACACACACACAAGAAAATATAGATCACGTAAAAAATAACCTGATGATTTGAGAGAGACATTTCACTTCTGCAGAGCTTTCCGTTCTCCGTTCTGTTATGAAAAGAAAACGCTGAGGTTGCTGAGGTTTGAGGGGTTTGCCTTGGCTCTTGTGGATGCAGTGAGCATCCTCTTATGCACAGGGTGTTGAAGCTCCCAGTGGACAGGGTGGCAACTTGGGGGGAAGTGTCGACTGAGGGTTTGTGCTGCAATCCCTCAAGAGTAAAACTCAAGAGACTTTTGTGACACGGGAAAGTTTGTGTCTCTCTGAGGAGCAAATTCAGTGGAGATGAATTCCTACAGAAACCTTCTCATACCCTTATTACAATCACAAAACATTTACAGATGTTTAAGTGCTTGCCTTCACGTTGCTTTTATGCTTGAAATATCTTTTTTAAAGGAAAAAGGGAAGAGAAGCATGAGTAGCTGCTACTGCCAGCCACAAGCCAATGTTGCCTGGGCTGTGAGACCTTGGCTTAGCCTAGGCATCAGGGAACTGCAGCGTCTGCTCATCTGTGGGGTGAGCAGCCAAAGGGCTCACACAGCTGCATCTCCTCCTGCACCCTGCACATCCCACAGGATGCATTTAGCACCCACTGACTCCAACAGGATCCACTGGGCAAGACCAGTCTCAAAGCAGCATGTGGATTTGGTAGGGGGTGAGCTCAGGCAGTGAGGCAGGCAGCAAGGGCAGGCTCAGCCCAACACAGGGCAAGCATCTCTGCTGAAACCAAGATGTCCCATGAACATGAGACCTGGGGCAGTGCTGTTGGTGTCCCTACAAGCCACAGCATGGTGGGACATCACTGCTGCCCTGCTAGTGAGCACATCATGGGCTTCACCAGCCAAGCCAGCATAGCTCTGCAGTACAGAACATCCTCGGTGGCTGTGGTGTGGGGGAAACACGATCATGCTCACAGAACCCCAGCAGCGAGGGCAATGTGCTCAGCCTGGCTCCTGCCAGCCTTGTTTTGACTTTTTTTTTAATAGGCTGCCACATTCGTGGTGACAAGTGACAGCCTTGTTGCATTAACAGCACTCCACCAAATGGTATTACTATTATTATCTGGGTTTGGGAGTATAATAGATAACATGAGTACCCCCCTCCAAAACAACCTGGTGTTTAAAGGGAAGATTTGGAGTATTTGCTGAACACCTCTAGCTGAGATAACACAAGACAGTGGTGTGTGGTCCCAGGGAACCCGGCTGTGTGCTACACACACTGTACCTGCAGGAAGCTTCTTGCATTAAACCACAGGACAGCTGCCACTGAATCATTCCATAATTGCAGGAAGAGATAACAGGAAAAGGCAGAGCTCTGGCAAAGCTTGCCCAGCCAAGGTTGTTTAAAAATATCTAGCCTCAGCCCTCGTGGCTTTCTGCAGCTCTGCTGGGTGTCGGAAAGCCCACGCTGCTGCTGAGCAGGTACTCCCTGCGGGCTCAGTCCACTGAAATAACGGCTGGGATCTCACCCAGGATCTCTTCCCAAAACTCAAGCCAGCTCCCAGCTGCGAAATGCTCTGTGTGCTGGAAAAAAAACCCGCAGCAACACTCTCCCCCCAGTGACCTCCATTTTGTATTAAGCACAGAGAGATCTCACCAGCCATTGAGAGTGTCACCCTGCCTGCCGGATGGACCCATCTGCTTTAATGAATCTGATGACACTGGAAAGATTTTTTTTTTTAAGTAGACTGCAAAAAGCTTGCCTACAGGTGGGCTGAAGGGGCTGTCCCACATGCCCCAGGCTTGAATGGAGTTGGAAGCAGCAGCAGCAGTTGCTGACCCAGCAGAGGGTCAGAAGACTCTGGGTGCAGATGGTACCCAGGCACTGGGGCTGCTTGCCATATCAGTGTTTGCTGACACTGATGGAGCAGGGAAAGGCTTCCCTGGAGCCCCAGGGCCACTCACCCATCACCCCCAGATCATCTTCCTGGGAGGCAACACAACCAAGGCTTGCATATTTGCTGCTATTGCTCACCCTCTGAGCACCCCAGCCCACCCTGGGGAAGTGAGACCTGTCAGAGGAGACAAACCAGCCCGCACACGTTTCTTTTGCCATGACTAACAGCTTAAGTAAACCACTGGGTAAACACGTTCATTTTACTTTCAAAACAAAAACAAAAAGCCACAAAGGCCTGTTCTGCTTCTCTGAGTAAAGGAGGCTGTGTAACTATTGGCATTTGTCCTCTTGCTGCTTTCGCAAGTTGCCAGCGTCTCAAAACCTGGCAGCCGCTACAAGACAAAGTGACAGATTTAGCTCAGGAGTGAAAATGCTGCTTGTGGATGCCAAGGAGCAAGGAAAAGAAATAAAATCTGTGAGGGAAGTGCCTGGTGCCCCTCAGAGTGAGCCTGGGGTGGGGGGCTGTGCAGTGTTGTCTCAAAGCCAAGGTGTATTACTATTATCGTCTGTCCCCAGGAGCCTGTCCCTCAAGCAGCATGACTCAGGGCATGCTGGTGTTAGGGTGATTTAGAGCCAAATGTTCTGTTCTTGCAACTAGGGGGGGCCTCTGCATCCTACATCAGATGACTTTCCAAGGAGAATTACATCTCCAGTTGTTGCACCTTGCTCGTGCTGCAGATCCCAAGGCTGAGCTCTGACATCTGGGGTTTGCCTACATCTCCTTCTCTTTCCTTAGAAATAAGTTTGGGCAACCTCTGCCCCAGCAACAAATCCCAGGCCTGAGAGCCACCTTCCTAGGGAGTGGCTGGGGAGCTTTGTTAGCACAAATATTGCCTGCATCATTATAACCTGGTCTAGGTGAACCTGCTTTAGCAGGGAGGTTGGACTAGATGACCTCTAGAGGTCCCTTCCAACCCCCACCATTCTGTGATTCTGTGACTTGGGCTCTAATTTTATGGGGAGGCTTCCTCTGGGGCTGATCCTGAGGAGCACACACCCTCAGAGCTGTCACTCTGCAGGATCCAACAGCCTCTCCCCATCACTCCAGGCTCACAGCATGGCCATGCAAAGGCCACAAGGAACCTGAATCCTTCAACCCCTTCTGCTCCCCACGTACACCTCAACCTCCGTGGAGGAGGAGCGAGGAGCCCAGACCTGACTCTGCCAGATTCAGGACCTCTCCATGTTCATTACCATCAGATGCAGGATGGAGATGAGGCCATTTCCTAAGTGATGCACCATAAGGATCTCACTTGCTCCTTTTGATGACTCCTCCTGTGTCATTTCAGTAGCAGGTGGTGGAATCAGGGAAAAAACCTATAAAATGTTTAACATCCCTTTAGCTTCAATTTATCAGAAGAAAATTCAAACAACACCATTTCCCCCTGCCATCTGGGTGCCACTTTAAAAGACATTTTCTCATATCATTGCAATTTCAGAAAATCTTGTTGTACAGCTATGGAAATGCAAGATGCTTTCCCCAAATTGTGCATCAATGTGAAGCTTTTTAAACCTCAACTGCAGCTTATAATATATTTTGACAGCTTACAGATGGCTCCCAAAAGACTTCCCCAGTTCCAACACCACCCATGCAGAGGAGCTCAGATTCGGGTGCTGCAGTCCCAGGAGGCAAAACTCTCTGTTTGGTTTTGCCTTATTTTACTTCAGCAATGGGAAGAAGATTCCCTTGCAGAGCTCTGAACCAGTTTGTCCAAGCACTCAAACCCACAGGCTATTGCATATGGATGCACCTAGGTCCATATGTTTGTGACTTGTATTTCCCACTTGTATGCCCCAAAAGAGTTTAGAAACATCTTGAGCCACTCCAAAACCTTAGAAAAATATCAGAGGTCTTTAGAAATGTCTTATATGTTGGCAGCCTGAAAGAGAAGGGCTCAAGTGATGTCCCAGCTGCACTCAGCCTTTCTTACACACCCCCAGAGAAAGCTGCTCCCTGCCAGCAGCCAACCCCAAACTACACCTCCATAGGTCAGAGGCTTTGGTACCAGCACAAGCCATCTCCTTCAGTGCCCTGGCTCCAGAGGAGACCCCCAGCTCTTGGTCCCAGCCATTAGCCAGGTGAGAAGTATACCCCAGACCCCAGCTCTAGGGTTTGCTGAGCTCTGGACCAAAGCCTCAATGCTTGCTCACACAAATAGATTCCCTCATCATGGGACAAACCTCTTACAACCAACAGATACACAGCTCAGCCCATTTCTGCAGCCCCGTGCAAGCTGTTTGGCCCTGTCCCTCCTCAGCACAGGAAGAGGCAGAGCATCTATGTGTCCTGATGTGCTGGCCCCTCCAGCCCCCCCATCGACTGCCTCTGGGTTCTCAGACATTGATTCACAGCCAGAGGAAGTGACTGAAGGATGAATTAAAGGTTAGCACAGGTCAGCAAGTGGTTAATGTCAGTTGCCTTACAGCTTAATGATCACATAAATGTGGCAGGAGTGACTCTGGAGCAGCCAGTTCATCAAGGGGATGAGCTGTGTCCAGCTAGGGATGGGACTGGCTGCTCCTCCCCATGTAGGGGCAGGGTGTGCTAGCAGAGCTGCACTCATTTCTCCCCCAGGGGGTGAAGCCATAGGGTGCAGAGCTGGGATTAAAGCCAGGAAAGTGCTGCTCCTACTCCTGGCAAGTCAGGCCTGTAGGAGCCCAAACCATGACCCTACCACCCCGTGTGATCTTCAAGCATGCAGTCCAACCTTGAGTAATTCCTGCTGTGTGCAGTTCAGAGAAGTCAAGGTCATTTGCAGCAGAGAAATGGCTGTCCCTGAAGGACCAGAAGAACACTTAAGAGCTGAGGATCAGCCTTGCTACCCCACACATGACACTTCATGAGGGCCTCAGTTTCCCCAGGGTATATTTTCAGTTCTGAAACGCAGGATGCATCTTCCTGGTTTGCACTGATACCATCAACAACCATCCCTGGGAAGTGAGGTGGATGCTGGGTCCATGGTGCTCTTCCCAGAGCTGGCTCCTGCTGGGGAGGAGTTGGAATGCTGAGCACGCCTTCCCCGTGCTCGCCCTGATTCCCAGAAATTGCAGTGAATCAGTAGTGCTGCAAATTGGCCTCTTTTTTTGGCTCTGGCTTGATGTAAAAAGGAAAACAAATGGAGGTTTTAAATGCAGCTAATCAAGGAGTTAAAGAGAGGTTAATCCTAATGGATTAATCAACTCGCAGAGGGATGGGAAGGAGGCATGGATGAGGAGGAGCAGAGAAGCAGCCAAGCCTGGTCGCAGCTCCCAAAGGTGACAGCAAGTTTCAGGAAAGCTTGGAGATGGTGAAAGTGCTCCTTGTTCCACCTGGCTGCATCCAGCATAGGGAGCTCATGGGTCTGATCTAGCAACAGCAGGTGAGTCCTCAGCTTACACATACTTTCCCTGAGCAAACTCTGAATCCTTGATGCATTCCTTATCACTCCCTGGGAAAAACAGTCAACAGTGTTTGACTCCACTGTCCTCACCTACTGCCCATCATCTCCCTTTGGACATGAATAGCTGACAAAACCCAAGACAGGGAGCAACTTGAGCTGGTGTTAACACCCTTGCAAAACTCAGGGGTGAGTGGGAAAAGAGTTTTGTACAGAGTGGACTGCCCTGGACCACCTCCTGCAGAAAGCAGCACCCATCACAGCTGCCCTGACCACCCTGTGGGATCTGGTCTATGACTCCTGCAGCCAAATCCAGACAACTTCCTGCCCAGCAACCTAAGACATCAGTGTCTGCCTCCCAGCACAGCCAGGCATTCTTCATGGGGTAAAGCCTCTTTATAGGCAGCTAATTGGGCTTAGGCATAAGAAGGGCTTGAATATAATTAGTGACAGTGAAAGCAAGGAGGTTTAAAGAAGGTTATTAATGATAGACACCACTATATACAACAGCATAATCGCCAAAAAAATATTAGATCCATTAAGTGTCATTATCAAGGCCTGGAGCTAATCATTTAAGCTTAATGAAACCAATACATTTCTCCAGCACTGGCAGCAATGCTCATCCCTTCGAGGGAAGCAGCAGCCAGGAAGGCTCAGGCTATGGTGTCTCAGCAGCATCTCTGCTGACCCTGGCCATGGCACCAGTGCTGGCTCTGGACTGGGAGCTGAGCCTACCTCCAGGTGCTTTCAGAATCAATTCAATCCTTTCAGCAGAAGACATTTTGTTTTAGCAGCTCAAAAACCTTCTGGTCAATTATGTCCTACGTGGGCATTTAACACATCACAGAAGGTTTTTCCCAGCATCCTGCTGGTGCTCCTGTCCTTTGCTTCTTCAGACCTTTGGCTCGAGTGTTAAAGGTATCAAGGAGTACAGTGAGATCTCCCAAACCTCCCTCAGCTGCAGGGGGGGAGCAGGGATCCAAGGTGTCCCTGAAGTGTCCCACTCCAGCACCTGTCTCTGCTGCTGCCTGGGTGCAGGCAGGGCACCCATCCCACTGCCTCCCCCTGCACCTCCCTCCTCTCTCTTGTTTTGAGCAGCCCTTTAGAGCCCAGAGGAGAAATGACTCTGAGCCAAGGCAGTTGTGATGATCTCACTGCTAATTATGAAAGAAGTCGTTTAGCTGTGGCTGGGCATGATGAAGCGATACGAGAGAGGAACAGAACCCCTCAGCCCTGCTGTACATCACAAATCAAAGAGGAAAAAAAAACCCAAACTGAGCAAATCCAAGCTCACCCCTCTGTGAGCCATGGTGGATGCTGCACTATCCCCAAACCCACTGCAATTAGGGACAGGCAGCTCAGGTTGGGAAACAATTAAAAATCTCATTAGCCCCACTTCCCCCTTGCTTTTGTCCGGGTCTCTTTTCCACCCCGATCCCAGCAGTGGGATCATCTCTGTGGCAGGACTCAGCATCACTTTAAAGAGGAGCCTGGGATTAGCAGCAGCCTTATTAAAAACACTCACTCACACCTCATTTTACCTTCACGCTGGAGATGATTTAGCTTGATTTATTCTAATTAGTTGTAATTTATTGTTTTAATGAGCTCTTCTGCAGCCTTTTTGTGCTTCATAACCACCCTCCTCAGCTGCTGTAATATGTTTCAAGGAGGTCTTTTAATAAGGAGAGGTTTCCAAGGCTGCCTTGGATAGGAAGATTTTTTTTTTTTTGTGCAATATGATAGAAGAAAATGAAGAAGAAATTTTCCTCCCTTCCAGGATGGGTTTGCTGGGGAGCCCCTGGCTGGGAGCATCATCCAAATGGCAAGATGGCCTTTAATTACCAACAACATTTGCAACTACCTTTAAAGACTGACAAAAGAAAATGAGTAGTAGAAGAGTTTCCTCCCCCCCACTGCAGCTCATTCTTTGAGGAAGGAACTCGTGGCTGTGAGATGTTATGGTGCTCAGAGGCACCTACAGCTCCATGAAGGGGTAACTGGTGCTTAATGCCACGGTGAACACACACTGTTCACCCATGAGAGCTCATGCTGCTGGTGGGGCTCACCAGCTTGAGCTTCAAAACACACTCAGATCCCCCCAAAGATGGGCAGAAGCATTCAAGACACAATGCTTAACACCCCATCAACACTGCTCCATCTATGGAGGCCTCTCTTCCACTCTGCTGTGATTGTCAAAGTTTCAGGATGTTCTTGGTCTATACCCCAGGGTGGCTGTGCCATTTCATGGCCAGGAGCTCTTGCCAAAATTCCCAGTCTGGCTTAAGAGAGAGACCAAAAGGCTGTCTGGTCAGGGTAGATTATTTCTATGACATTGGGTTTTTTCATTAGAGAAAATGAAAGTTCTTGCTTCTCTGTCCCCATGGCCATCATGTGGCAAAATCTTATCATTGGAGACATCCAGAGTAAAGCAAGTGAGATTTGCATTGCAACCAGAGACCAAAACAGCAGCAAACCAAAATCTCCAACAGAATAGAAACTCCCAAAGAGATACATGAAACCCCCAAATGGCCTTGACTTCAGTGGAAGACCACTTCGATGGTTACAGGAAGGGACTTTTCCCTGGGGAAGAGGGACTGGCTTGTACTGAAGGGGCCTGGGTTTGTGTGAGAATTAGTGAGGAACCCTCGGGGAACCAGGAATGCTCCAGAGGCTTCTGGGAAGGAAAAACATCCAGAAGTGTTGGATGAGGTCCCCTGGGCAAGCCCAGACAGATCATCTGTAGGAATAAGAACCAGCTGCCAAGTGAGAGCCTGGAGAGGTGCACATCACTTGGAGGGGCTCAGGGGAGGGCTGCAGCATGGGGGACTGAGGAAGAGGACACTGGAGAAGAACAGGCTGAGCTCCTGCACACTCATGCAGCACACATGGCTCAGAGCTCTGCAGAGAGGCTCCTAGAGCAACTGGAAGGCACCAACATCCTCCTCAGCCAACAAAAGGGTCTCTGTGGCCACCTGAGGACCCTGCAATGATCTAACAACGTGCCAGGAGCAAGTGAGAGATAGCAAGGGCATTTCTCTGGGGTGAGCCATGGGGCACACATGGATGTAAGAATGATGCTTGTCCAGAGCAGAGCCAGATACAGCTTTGAGAGCTACTGTGACAGCCTCCAGCCATGGCTCTGCCCAGGCACAAGCCAGCTCCTGCCACAGGAGATGGGGAGTCAGAAAATAGGACCAACCCAGTTCTTCCAGGAGAAGAAACCAGAACTCTGGAGATGTCTGGTGTATCTGGACAGCTCTAGAGCTTCTTGGGGATTATTTACCCTGCTCTGCATGCTGCCAACCAAAATAAATCAATTCAGCTTTTGCTTCCATTTTAGGAAAATAAATCCTCTGGGACAGGCTGGGAGCTGGTGCCCTGCAAGGAGCCACGTGCTCACCCAGCCCGGCCCTGCTGGGGTGTAAACTAGTGCTCAGAACCTGCTCAGCCCCAGTAGCCCTTGGCCCTGCCTTGCTGAGGGCTGGTGGTGCTGGTGGAGCACCCGTGACTTCCTCAGCGGCTCAGGACAGACGGCAGGACACAGCTGAGAGGTTTATTCAGCCTCCTGCAAACCGAGCGTCCTGCTGCTTGAGCCGCGCACTGCCGAGCCGTCCAGAGAGCTCTCCCGGGGCTTGGGTGACCTTATCCTTATCTCCTCGTGTCCTTCAGCCCATCTGCAGCGGCTGGTTCAGCAGCAGGTCCCCCGAGGCCGGTTTCCCATGACGCAGCCCGTTATCTCACGGTACTGCACTCCCAGCACCGAGCCCTGCCCAGCAGCCCATCCCAGCTCCGTGTCTGCACCACTTCTGCTGCAGGAGGGGTCACGGCTGCAAAGATGCTAGGAAAACCTTTCCCAAGCCAAAAAGGCTGCACGAACCACCCCCATTTCCCTTCGGCTACCCAGGAGAGCTATGCTGGGGTTTAGAGCCAAGCTTGAAAGCTCATGTTCCTGAGATGCATCAAGAGCTACTGGATTCCCAAGTTTATCCTCAATCCCAGCATCTCCTGTCTCTGGAGCAGGCACAGTCCCCACTGTTCTGGCTGCTGCCTGTGCAGTGCTGGCACAGGTGGCAACAAGGGGCCTATTGCAAATTGCTCAGCATCTGACTACTTAACTATACCAGCCCCTTTCAGATGTGGTTGTCTACTTTATCAGACCTGACTTCTTAGAAGCTAAAAATTTAAATGTTTCAAACACCTGCTCCCGTCCCCTCCTTGGCCAGGGCACAGCCTTGTGCTGACAGCAACATTACTCCTAGAGCAGGATTGGAAAGACATTGCTAGGATGGCTCCTCTACCTCCTTCAGCAGGAAAAGTCACTTGACCTTGAATGATTTGGATATTTAAAAGTCTAGCACTGCTCCAGAAGGAGAAATAAGGGAGCCTGAAAGGATTCAAGCAGCAGCAGTGGAGAGGTGCCCCATGTGAGAGACATTCAGAGTCACAGAACTGAAACAGAATGGTAGGGGTTCGAAGGGACCTCTGAAGACCAGGTCCCATCCTTTTGCCAGAGCAGGATCACCCACATTAGGCCACACATCCAGGCAGGCCTTGAAAGTCTCCATAGATGGAGACTCCGCCATCTCTCTGGGTGTTCTGCCACCCTCGAAGAAGTTGCTCCTCATGTTTAGATGTAACTTCCTATGTTCAAGTTTGTGCCCATTACCTCTTGTCAGTCACCGGGCATCACTGAGAAGAGCCTGGCCCCATCTTGCTTAGATAATTGTAAGCATTGATCAGATCCCCCCTTGGCTTCCTCTTGTCCAAGCTAAACAGCCCCATGTCTCTCAGACTTTCCTCATATGAGAGATGCTCCAGTCCCTAATCATCTTAGTGACCCTGACCTGGACTCCCTCCAGTAGTTCTTTGTCCTTCTTGAGCTGGGGTGCCCAGAACTAGACACAGTACTCCATGTGAGGCCTCACCAATGCAGAGTAGAGGGGGAAGAAAACCACCCTGATCAGCATTGCTGATGAAAACAATCCTGCCCCTTCTCCCATGTGTGACAGGGGTTCCAAACCACAACCTCCCAAGCACCCTCAGCCAGCCCCAGGGTCATATCTGCAGGAAGCCTGCTCCTTCCCAGCCACAGCCATGTCCTGCACATGGCAGCTCCCTGCTAGAGCCAATATGAAGCTATAACCCATAATGTGTTGTGACACCAGCCTGTGCAGTCTAATTGCCATAAACCCATGAAATGTGGTGTAATTGGTGGTGTGGCCATGAGAGTGATGTGTTAGGAGTCTAATGGCTTCAAGCTGCTACATCACACACAGGCTGAGGATGGGCAGACAGCTCCCACTCCCCACTGGCACCAGCTCTGCAGCACCCCAGCACCCCAGAAATGCACATTTCCCACCCCATCCCCCACAGGCACAGGGGGAGATGGTGAGACGGAAGTACCCCAGTGTTTCCAAATGTATTTTTCCATTTGCAGGAACACCAGTAGGAACTACTCATCTTTCACTTCAGTGATCAGGTTATGGCTTTAAAAAACAAGCAGATCTGCACTTACAGTTAATCCATTAGTACATGATCCTCCAGACAATCAAATAGCTTAAGAAGCTGCTGGCTCCACAGGTCCAACACACTGCATGTACGAGAGGTCCACAACACTAAATGCCAATGGCAGCCTCAGCTACCCAGAAAGAATTGCTAATGCGTCTTTGTAAGATGTTGTGAAGGAATTAATCAGAAAGCAGAACCAAATAAACCAGAAAATTATTTAAAAAAAAATAAATAATCCTCTCTGAAACTGCAGGATCAAAGCTGGGAGCCATCATCCAGCTGCAGCAGCTCTTACCTACAGTGAAGCCCCAGGGTTGAGCCTGAGGTTCCCTTTACTCCAGCACTGGTGTAACTGCAGCCTGGGACCTCATTATATAGCCTGGGGTGGGAGAGGGACTCAGATGTGGCTCATTTCCCCCAACAGCCCCAGCAGAGTTGCAGCTAGTTCCCTGCAGCTGCAGCCCTGCTTGGGGAGCTGTCATCTTCAGCTCATTGGATGAAAGGTCAGGGTTGCTGGGAGGGCACATCCAGACACTCATTATAGGGTGCTGGAGCCTGAGGGTGAGTGCTCCATGGACACTTCACCTGGGGTCCTTCCCATGAAAAGTGCTTTAGGGGAATTGGGTGCTGGGGACAAAATTGGGCTTGGGGATGTTTTTTTCAAAATACTGGAAAAAAAAATTATTTGAAGGCATGAGGAAGAGGAGGGACAGTTTGTGCTGGAGAGGTGGCACCCTTGAGGACATGGCACATTCACGTGGCAGAAGGACATGGGGCTGGAGCTGTGACTCATGATTTTTCACTTTCCATCCTGGTGATCGTATTAGATTTTAAGGATTTTATTCATAAAAATTATGGTGCTCATGGCCAAGCCTAGCAGAGCTGTAAGGGCTGAGCCCAGGCTGGCTCCTGCTGTGGGCTGTAGGGGCGGTCAGCACACCTGGGGCTCCAGGCTCTGTAACAACCACTGAAAATTAAACATAATACTATAAATCCGAGGTGAGAGCTCCCAGGTTCCTCTCTGTGACCTGGAGTACAGGTGCCAGTTCTGTAAACCCCGGGTGCTGGGGTTTACAGCATGTGATGGGCTGTTGTTGGTAACCACATCCTGAATGAGCCAGAGCAGAGCATGTGAGGGGTTATTTTTAACTCTGAGATCCTGGTGACATGGAAAACTGGGTGCCTGGTCCAGGTGCCCACAGATCAGTGGAAAAACTCCTGCCTCCCATCAGCACCTCATCTTTGCTGACCAGGCACTGGGGCATGTTAACAAATCTTATCCTGTGCTTCACCCTTGGGCATGGTTCTAAGGCTTTGTTCAGAGCCCAGCACAAACCATTTGCTGGTACATCCAAGGGGTATTATATGGGAAGTGCTTCCTGGGAGAGCTGCTGGTGGGGAGCTGCCAGGTTGAGATGGAAATGGGGATGGTACAAGCCCAACTTTCCCACCTCAGAGGCTCATTGAGCATCTCCAAGCAGAAAAAAAATATTTGCATCCCCTCAAGTGAGTAAGGAAAGGATAAGCCCATAGTCCTTGCCAGGCTCAGTGCTTCCCTGGCACAGTGTTAGCTGGGACTTGGCATTTATAAGCTGCAGAAAAGGTTCAAGCAAATGCTTCAGCCACCCAGCAGTGCAAGCATCCCCAGTTAACTCTCTTCTCCTTCCCCCATGGGAAGGACCCTGTGCACAGCTAGGAGGGGGCATACAGTGGCATCTCCCCTCTTCCCTGCTGCCCACCCCACCAGGCTCAGCTGAGACAAGCAGAGGCTAAGAACATCGACTGGGTTTTATTCCTCAGGTCTGACAAGTAAAAGCACAAATTGTCTTTGGAAAAAAACAAAACAAAACAAACACAAAACAAGAAAAAAAAACCACCCAAACCCGAATGTTCAAAACACGCGGACAGTTTGCGTTTCTCAGGACAGAGGCTGTGCCGTCAAGCTCCGCTGCCGGACGTGTGTCCTTTGCAGAGATGTAGCTTAAAAAAAGCCCAACCCACGGAGGAGGAAAAGGCACAGGGCTATGGGATTCCACCTCAGATCTAGAGAAAAAAAGGGCCCTTTTCTGCTATTGTTATAAATATCCCATCTGAGCAACTCAGCACAGAAAATAGCCATCATGAGAACATCCGTTCTGCTCAGCCTCATGGGCACAACATCTCTACTGGCACCTCAGGCAGCTACAAGCCCTCAAGGATGGTGGCCCAGCACTCTGCACACATACCCCAGCTCTCAGCTGGGCTCCCGTGGGGTGGCAAGTGATGCCGTCCCTGCGAGCAGCACCCATCACCCTCGTTGGATGCCACGCTGCACGGGACTGGGGAGTGGGGATCCAAGGGGAGCAGGGAGAAGGGAGGAGGGATGCTGGGGTGCAGAAGGGATGTGGGTGGACGCTCAGGCACAGGTGGCCTCTTGGCTCTCAACGGGGATCTCACTGCCACAGCCACCCTCACCATACTGCTGGTAGGGAGGGATCTGGGGTGCCTCGATGATCAGCAGACCCTCTGGTGACAAGGAGGCGAAGACCGTGATGGGGTCCACCTCGTAAGGCAGCCTGCAGGGGAGAAGGAAAGGTGACACGGTTTAGGAGCTGAGACCAGGCTCAGAACATGCCACATCCCTGGTGGACATTGACCCTTGGGAAGCCACACAGGACCCCCCGTGGGGGGAACCACCGATACTGAGCCAGCAGCCCCGCGGGGCTCAGCAAAGCCTGCGTCATTTCTGTAGTGCCTGGGAATGTGCGGGGGATATTTAAAGCAGCTTCCTGGCCGGCCTGGCCCCTCCGGGCTCTGTTTAATCTCCGCGGCAGATGTGTTTGACGGGATGTCACCCGCCGCTTGCGCTGCCCAGGCTGCGGCAGAGCCGGAGTAAATCATCGCCCTCCGCGGCAGCCGCAGGCCTTGCCCGTAAAAGGAGCCGCCGCAGCTGCCGGCTGCCGAGCAGGAGTGCCGAGCCCCAGCGACCCTGTGGGAGTTGGGATGTACAGGGCTCCTTCAGGATGCAAAAGCAAAGCTGCCACCTGAGGAAACTCTTCCCATGTCCTGGGCTGCTTCTCCCTGCAAACCCTGCAAGCCCTGTGGCTGGGGGCCTGCCCCAAACATGTGCGCAGCACCGCGGCTGGAGCTTGCCCGCCTTGGGACCTGCCTTCCCTGCCAGCCCCGGCCCGTTGTTATTGCTGCCAAAGTGAGCCACGGCGGTGAGTCAACGCGATAGGGATCTGACTGACATCACCCGCATAGCTCACACGCATTCAGGCACGGGGATGGATTTCGGGGCTGGTGATGGTGTCAGCCCGTGGTGCCCTGCTGTGCCCCGGGGATGTGCTGGCACTCGGAGTGCAGCTCCTCACACCCCTCCTGCTCCCTGCACCCCAGCTGGCTCAAATCACAGCCCCAGGCCTGGAAGAGGCCGGCAAAGTATACCCAGATAAAGGCCTCCCTTGGGAAATCACCATGTGGTCCCAACCAGCCAGTTGTGTGCTGCAAAAGGGCAAATTTTGGGGTGACCACAGGTGCAGGAGTCTCTGCATATATGAGCTGGGGCATGGGGACTGGCAAAGCTCAGCCCTTTGCTGCCAGTGCCATCCCTGCACAGTCACAGGGACAGGGTCCCACAGCAGGCTGGTGACATTTGGATGCTGCTCAAGGGGATGTGGCAGCCCCTCCATGCCCCAGCCTTTTCAGCAGGGGAACACTCCAGGGCTGACTGGTACCTACTGGATTTTCTTGGTGAAGTTCTTGGAGACGATCCCTCCTTCCACCTGCTGCTCCTCGTGTTTGCCTGCAGGGAAGGGCAATACCCCACATCACCACCTCACCAGGAGGTTATTTTTTTCCCCCAATAAACAACAACAAAACCCAACATGACAATTTGCACAGGAGATGTTTCCTTTCCCCAGTGCAAATCCTTCTCTCTGGAGAAGGATCAGGGAGCCTCTTCTATGTGGGGAAGGAAATGGTGGACACAGAGCACCCATACTCCTAGTCAGAGCCTTGGGTCTCACTGGCCCACAAGAGCTGGGGCTTAAGAAAAAGCCTCCAGCCCTAATAAAACCTTTGGAGGTGACATTGTTTGCCCTTGTCCCTCTGCTCAGGCTGGGCCACACTCACTGCACCGTCAGACTGGGGTCCCTGTGCCTGGAGGACCTCTGAAGTTAAAACCACGCTAGTCATTGCCCAGACCCCCTCAATCTGATACCATGTACCCCAAATAAATACTCAAGGCCATGCCATGTTCCTCCCCTGGGGACAATGTTGCTGCCAGGCCAAAGGGATGCCTGGGGCTGGGTGTCTGTGGGCACCCCAGATACGGTGCACCCTGCACCCACCATCCACACCATTAACTGAAGTTTTAGGGAAGTGCTTCTGGCCAGCATGTGCCCAGGCTGGGGCCTTTCTGGGCTGGACTGAAGTGGGGGATGCAGGGCAGCTGCCCCCCACTTCTAAGCACCAAAGTTGTCTCTCTCTTGGCCCCTTTAAAGGGAATCTCCCTTGATGCCAGCCTCACCCTGTTACCCGAGCCAAGCTGGGGCCCCTCTTGGCAGCTCACTGCAGGGTGCTGCTGCCCGTAGCAGTGCCTCCCTCGCTAGCTTGGGCAGAAAGCTGGGAGATTTACCCCAAAGGAAGCTTGTCCTTTTCCTTTTTGCAGCAAACCACTATGGCTTGTGAGCCAGATCCCCCAGCAGCACCCCCAAACTGCCCATGGATCTGTCCTGAAGCCCTGCTTTAGGCTTCGCCCTGTTCCCAAGCTCAAAATAAAGGGCATTTTTGCATTTTACAGCAGTTTCTTGAGCCAGCACAGGCTGAGCAGGCCTGGCTGCTTTTCATGCCCCATCCTCCTCCTCCCCCTTGCTCTGACCTGACACTTCGACGTAGCCATCCTTCGTTTTGACCGTCAGCTCCTCAGGTTTGAAGCTGTGCACGTTGACGCACACCTTCCAGGGCTCGCGGGGAAAGGGCGCGGGGCTGCGGCTCTCGGGGTACCCCCCGAAGCGGGTGCCATAGCTGGGGGCCATGGTGGAGGCGCGGGTCATGCCAGAGCGCAGGGGACCCGGCCAGGTGGTGGTGAGCCGGGGCCGAGCCCAGTCAGGCCAGTCCGCCGTCAGGTCCCCGGGGAAGGGTGAGATGCCGAAGTCATCGTCCAGCAGGCGCGAGGTCAAGCCGGGCTCCCGGAAAGGGTCGCGGACACTGCGCCTGCCGGGGTAATGGCAGGAGAAAGGCATCTGGCTGTCGGCCATGGCTTCCTTTGGAGGGGTCCGAGTGTGTCTCTGGGGTTCTCCCACAGAGCCTCAGCCTCTGTGTGGCCGCTCCTGGCTGTGAACTTCCCTGGGGAGCATCCACCCCGGGCGGGATGCGGTTGTGCGGCTGCTGGTGGGTGCTGCGGGAGTGGTCCTTTCCTTCTCAGCACCAGGTGAAGGATGACGGAGAAAATCAATTCAGAGCTGAATCACTGGGAGCCGCAGGAAGGACGGAGGGAGCTCGCTGGCCGTGAGAAAACGCTTCCTGTCTGGCTAGGATCCCAGGGACCGGGGAGAGGAAAATAAAACTTCTCAGCACAAGAGAGAGAAAAAAATAAATAATAAAATATCCCAAGATGAAAAAGCTTCTCTCTCCCCTCTTGCTCCCCGGCACTTTATGTGTAACTTTCCCTGCTGCTCCTGGCTGAAAGCTGCAATAAATGCCTGAGCTTGGAGCCGAGAAACTTCTCTAACCTTCCAGCCGTCGGGCGAGTGCTATTTATATGGATTTGGGAGGAGGGGGGGTGTGTTTTGCAATTCCTGCCCTGTCAGCCGAGTATTTTGGAGAGGATGAAACAGCCGTGGAGAATCTGGGCTGTGGCAGCTGACCTCTTCGACTGGCCTGAGAATCCTGACTGCCACAGGGCCGTGGCACTTCGGCACTTCGGCAGCTGCCCTGGTCCCCGCTGCCCCCTCCTGCCACCCTACGCCCAGTCCACTCGCTCAAAATAGACCCCAGGCTCAGGGTCGGCTGCTTTCACCCCGGTGTCACCTGTTAAAAATACCCTGGGCCATGCCGCTCCCCTCACTGTAAAGCTATGTGTCCCTGCCACCAAACAGCCCACTGTACTGGGAAATGGGTCACTGGGGGCACCCCTAGATCAGCACTGTGAGGGCAAATGGACCCCACAGGTGGGTGTTTGAGGGATTCTGGGGCAGGGTACAGAACCCTTTTGTGGCCAGGAACATGGAGCATCTCCACCACCTGGGGCTGCCCACAAATCTCGGGTGTGAGTGGGACTGTGGGATGCAGGAGGAAGGCCATGATAAAAGGAATGTCCTTCTCCAGCCCTACTTCCTCAGCCACCTTTACCGGCCTGGAGAAATGTCCCCTAACTACTTTCTAGCAGATGGACCCCGGGCAGCAGGCAGGCAGGCAGGATCCTCACAGCACCGCTCAGCCTCTGCCTCCTCCTCCTCGCCCCACTGCATGCCCCAGCCCTGCCGCAATCACGGAGAGCGGGCAGGGCGAGGCGGTAATCACAGCCGCGCGGCGGCGGAGCTAATTACAGGGCAGTGCGGGGAGCGGGGAGCGGGCAGCGCGCCGTGGGAAGAGGCGAGGCGGCGACGGAGGCTGAGCCCCCAGCGAGCATCCACCCGCCCGACACAGCCGTGACCATGTGAGCAGCGAGTGGCTGGAGGCCATGAGGGGCTCCCCATGGAGCTGGTCCAGGCACGTCTTGGCTGGACGGTGGGATGTGCTGGAGAATGAAATGTGCCGGGGGATGGGATGTGCCGGGGGATGGGATGACTTTCATGAGGGTTGTGTTTGCTGCGGGACCACTTCCTCGTGCTGCATCTTCCCTTCTGGCTCTGCCTCATGCTCCCTCTCCTCAGCATCTGCAATTTTTCTAATAGACTTGATGGAACTAATTACAGCAGGAAGACTTGTATGCAGCACAGGCCGAGCAGCAATTCAGCCACTGGTCACTCTGGCAGCATTAATCACACTGCTCTGATGTGGCATCGCTGGGGGAAGGAGCTGCCTCTTCTTGGTATGGGGCAGGGCTGCTCCCTCTGCTCAGTTCCTTTACCTCTCACCATGTGTGAAGACAGCTGGGCGTCGTGTGGGTCTCCCTGGAGATGTCTGGGGAGGGCCCAGGTGCTTGCTGAGCACCCCTGGGTGCAGGGAGGCAGCTGCCAGTGGAGTGGCAGAGCATCTCCCTAATCTCCCTCTGTCCACTTGTCCTGCCTGGCTGCCTCTGTCCCCCCAATGGCTCCTGCTGCCCAGAGGTGACAGCAGTGTGTCCTGTGGGACAATGCCACGTACCAAGCCTGAGGTCACCTGGGCACCTGTTGCTTTGGCTGGGAAGCAGGATCAACCCAGCACCCAGCACCTGTTCAGGCAAACACTGGCCCATAGGGAGAGTGGCACAAGCCCTGAAGAGGTTTTGGGCAGCCCCACAATCCTGCCATGTTTCCAGGAGCCTCCCAACATCTCCAGTCTGCATTTCCCTGCATAGCTCTGGGCCATCCTCCCTCCCCAGCCAGGAATCTTCCCTGTCGCCTTGTTTATCCCCATTAGTCACACGTCCTCTCCTGCCAGCTCTCACCCTCTCTGGGCCATCCCAATTTAGCTCCTGTTGTCACTCCACATCTCCCAGCTGCCTCCCACTGTGGAGCTGGCCCCACAACATCAGCTCTGGGGAGCACCAAGCAGCCTCTCAGCCTCTCTTCTCCTCTGACTGACCTGGGGATGCCACCCTGTGTCCCCAGGATCTGTCCATGCTGCAGCCAGGCCCTTCCTGGGTCCTGAGCCCTGCTGGGAACAGCATGGGGACCTGATCCAGTGCTACTGTCCCACTGTGGAGTTTTTCAGACAGTCCAAGAGAGCACCCCCAGGCTGAGGGATATGATCTGGGGTGCTGGAGAATCCTCACCACCCAGTTACTCACAAGGGATCACCCTGGCTCCTGTAGAGACAGCAGAGGAGATAAGCACAGCAGGCCCCTGTGATGCGGGAGCACCATGCAGGGTTTGGCATGAGGGCTCTGCAGGCAGGGAAGGGCATGTCCCCAAGGAAAGCACTGGTGAGCCCAAGTGGTGACCTCCACGGTGAGGTGTCCACATATCTGGCTTGAGCTACCCATGCCTGAGCAGGACAGGGGGATCCAAACTGCCTGGCAAATGGCAGCGAAAGCCCAGCCCAGCAGGGAAAGGACAGTTGCCAGAAATACTGGCCCACATCTTTTTTCGTTTCAGCCAGTGCCCTGAGGAGCCAGGCCTTGGCAGCTGGGAGCAGAGGCACATGCCCTTCCCTGTGGAGCAGCTGAAACAACCCAAAATATCCCACCACATGCAGCCAGACCCAAAAGGAACATGACAAAGAAGGCTGTATGAGAAGGAAATACTGCCCGAACTTTATTGGAACCCTTTTCTATCCAGGCTAACAACTCAAACACCCCAGGAAGACTAAAGAATACAGGATGGAGAGCAAAGGGAGTTTTACAACCAAGTCAAACCAACAGATCTGCCTGTGTCATTTGGTGAGGATTCGATCCAGAGTGGAGAAAACTGAGACACCATTTCCCTTGCTGCTTTGCTCATGCCTTGGCTTTTGTTCTAAACTTTCTCATTTCCTGGGTTTGGAAGGTGGAGAGCTGCCCCTGGGCTGGTGACGTTCGGGGGTGTTGTTCTCTAGGCAACAGCTCAACAGCTGATGATGAAGCTGTTGCTACAACAGTGGAGGTACCAGTGCTTTGGAGACCCTTCTGGTCATGTGCAAACTTCCAGGTAGCAGCAGGAGTCACAAGAGTGAGTTACTCTCTGCTGCAGAGGTAATACAGCCCTGCTGGCCAAGGGCAACGCCTGCACTTAGGCACCTGAACCCTTTCTCAAACACATCCCCAAGGCTCAGCACCCTGCAGTTCCCTGCCACTCTGTGGCACTTGTCTGCCAACACCAGATTCACATCCACCCTCTGCCCACCCTCTGGGAACCTCTGCCCACAGAACACCAACACCTCCCATTCAGGTGAAGAGGACAATGGCTACGGCATTGGTGGAGAGCATGAGCAGGTCATGATTTCTAGCACACCCCATGCTAAGATGCCTGCAGCAAGCTCTGGCTCCTGTCAGAGATGACAGGAGAGATCTCCCCTGGCCTGGCCTGGTCACCTTTCCCAAGCTTGTATTTGGGCAAAGCTACTGGTTCTGGCAAAAAGCCCAAGGAAGGGGGCCAAGTAGGACATGGCACGAGGATGAGGGTCTCAGGATGGGGCAGGGTGGACATTCTTGCTTCCTAGCAGAGACCACAGCAACTCACTTAAACACTCACCTCTTTCTCACATTGATGAAAGAGCAGTAAGTCTCCATGTCCCCCAGTAACCACTGAAAGCCCAGAGTGGGTCAGTGGTGAGAGATCAGAGATCTCTGGGGATCTCTGGCAATCCTAGCAGCTCTACATAGCATGGAGGAGGAGGAGCAGATTTATTCCTCCACCACAGCTGGCCTGTCACCTCTGAACGCCCAGCACCTTTCCAGGGGGTTTTGATTTGTCAGCAGAAGCTGGTCCCAGAAGCTGAAGGATTTTCCCTTGCCTTTTCATCTCCATCTAAAGGAGGTTCAGGCCTAAACCACTGGTGGTTGAGCTCCAAATGAGTCTGATTTGTCTGTCAGATGCCTCCATGCCAGCAGGTGCCAGCCTGAGTAATTCACCTATCTGACAACCTCTTTCCAATGTATATAGCAACACTTCAGAGGCTCTCACCTTCATGGACCCAACAGCAAGACCCAAACAGCTTTTTTAAAAAGTAATGCTCAATAAATAGAAGAAATAAATATTAAATAGAGGCTAAGTCCTCTCAGCCTGTTCAACATATGTACAGTGCATAGCAAAATAACAGGGATTGGCTGTTGCAGACAAATTTGGTACAAGTTCAGTCCCCCAAAACAACAAAAGCACCGAGAAAAGTTGTGGTCCACATAAAGCAACATAAAGCAAGTGCTGTAACCTGTGAAGGACTGGAAGGAACTCCACAGAGCTTTGAAATACCCCTTCCCTTTGCCTTGCTCAGTGTGACAAACCCAGAGCCAAGGCAGATCCAGGGAATGGGGAAAGCCAATGGTATGACTCAAGGGTCAGGGGGACATTTGGGAGCAGGTACTGTGACATGCTCTTTGCCAGGGAAAAGCAACCGGGGTGTCTGCAGGATGGAAACAAAATCACGGGTGGGAAAGACCATGTTTGCCAGCACCAGAATGACCAGGTTGCCTTTTCACTAGCTAAAGGCTGCTCTTTGCAGAGCACCAGCAGCAATGTGAGGTAACAGACATGGGGCAAAAGTCCTTAAAAGCAGTAAATGAGCAAAACAACATGGAACAAAAACAAACAAAAAGAAGCAGTGGCAAAAAGGCACAGAGACAGAAAAGCTTATGGGCTTCTTGCAAACTGATGGAAACTCACTGACAGGAGGGTGATGTTCCAGGTTGTACTCAAAGCCTTAAATAAGTTAAAAAATAAATATCACCACTGAGGGAAGTTCCTGTGCTCATGTACATAGACACAGAGAGAGAGACTTGGTTAGGTCCTGTCACCAGAGGCTGGATTTTGCAAGCCTCCTCAGCACGGATCACTCTCTCACGGTCTCATTTCTCTGCTTTTTCCATGGGTGGGTCACCACGTGGCGATAAACAGGGCAGGGGAGCCCTAGCGACGGCATCCTCCCAGGGAAACCAGCGGTGCCTCCGCAGAGCTGCTCGGTTTCGGGTTGTGCGCTGCCTGCCGAGCCAAGGGAAACAGCGGCGCTGGCCAGCTGGCTCCTGGCCGGCGAGAGCACGGCCCGAGGGTGAGACTTCCCCTCGCAGCACCGCAAACAGCCGGCTGCTCGGCCAGCAGATCCGCGGCGTCACCTCCGTGAGGTCCCAGACCTGTTTCTGTGGTCATGTCCATCGTGCACCTTCACGAATCTAATGAGAACTCCTAGTTTTTAACATGAAAACAGACGAACATCTCTGTCCTGCACCCCTCTGTCCGTCACACACTCTCCTCCCTGCTCTGGAGAGCGCAGACAACGGGACATGCTGGCAGCAGGAGTGACCAGCAGGAGTGACCATCACTCCTCCAGCCACCCTCACTGAGAAGGGTCAGCACTGTAGACCTCTACATGACAACAGTGGCATAGATACATTCAAACAAACAAAGAGATCCAAAAATAAATTAATGGTAAAAAAAATCATCCATTAATAATAATAATTAGAAATAAATAAATACTGGTAACAGTGACCACCTGCATCCATTCTGACATACAATTAAAAATAGGATAAAAATAAATAATAAATAAATAAATAAACCAGGAGGTTTGCTCCAACACAAGTCTGCTTGGGAAAACCCAGGAGTGTGTAGCTGCTGTGGACTGTACAGGCAGAGGCAGTCATTGGAGCCACTGGATGGGTATGAGAGCTGCCACCAACCCCATGCAGCCCCCAGAGTCATCTCCTGTCCCATGGTTGGTGGGTGTTGCTGACCCTGGTGTGGTGCTTTGGTCATCTGTCCCCAGCCACCAGGAACTCAAGTCAGTGTTGAGTTTGGTATTTACACCAGTTGCTCAAATCTTTTCTTGCCTAGTGTTTGACCTCCCAGCTCCCTGCTTCCTTGCTACAGATGCTTGTGTGTGTTTGGGGCTGGTCAGGGGCAGCAGGCTACTCAAACCTGGAGTTTGGGCTCCCATTGCTGCCTTTGGGTCTTCAGGGGTGAGCAGAAGGAGAGGGCATTTCATCATCAAACTAGGAGAGACTCTTTGGGGAAGAAGTGTGAGGTTTTCAGCCCTTTACAGGAAGGGAGTTCACTGCAGAAGATGGCCAAGGGGCCACTGCCAGGGCCAGTGCAGGAGGGAAGGCAGAGGCACCCCACTGCAAGACCATCCCATCTTTGATCCCTCAGCCACAGCCCTGAAGCATTTGCTCAGCCTTACCAGGAATGTTTTTTCTGTGAACTAGAAAGTGGCCTCTCAGGAGACAGACACATGTCCCCACCAAGCCACTGACCACACCAGTGCCCAGCTCTCTGCCTCAGCCATCCTCATCCTCACATTACCTGCAGATAGCAAGGCAGGGGAAGGGTGACTGGGAAAAGGATGGGGTTTGGGGGTTGAAGGCACAGGACAAGGGGGATGAGCAGTAGGAAAGATACTGGGAAACGAGGACCCCTGGCATAAAACTTCCCCTTCTACCACTCAGGTAGTAAATACACCCTGTGCTGCAGTACCTTCCCACAGCTAACAGGTCTGTGTGCTTGCCAAGGTGATCATCCAGCCCCACCAGAACACCAGATCCACCTGGCCTTCCCCTGCTTGGCCCTTCACCTGCTGCCAGTGCGGCTGGGGGACTATCAGTAACTCCTCTCTGGGGAGGGGGTTGCACTTCTTTCTACCCCCTCTCCTCCTCCAGCAAAGGCTGGCTCCGCTCAGCCCTTTTCTGTGACGCTGAAGTGACACACCTCCTTGACTCATTAAGCCCAAACTTGTTAATAATCATGCAGAATGGAAGGGGAGGGGATGGAAAAAGGGAGGGCGGGAAGTCTTAAGCCCAAATTAGCGTCTCTATGCACCCAGGTGTTGTAAGAGACAGAAGCTCCTCAGCACCAGCCCAGCCTGTGCTGGGAGAAGCCTTTGTTGCCCTGCAAAACACAGCAGTTGCGCAGGCAGCTGGGCTGGCAGGGAAACAAAACCCCAGGGCCCAGGGCTGCCCGGGCAGGCAGGGCCCTCCTGCCGCTGCCTGCGGCTCCTCGGGAAAACAGGCAATTAGCGAGGGGCCCCTTGAGTGCCCCTGCACTGCTCTGTCCTCCCCCACCATGGGGCTGCTGATCCTGCCTCGGGGGAGCCTCAGGGTCCCAAGGAGATCCTGAAATCTTCCTGGCACCTCTTAAAACCTCTGCCTGTTGTGAGGAAGAGGCATTGGGGTCCCCTCACTTGTGCAATGCCCTTTGAACCTCGTGTGTTCTCACCACCCCACTGCTGGGCTATCTTCACATCTCCTTAGAGTCCCACCAGCACTGCATTCCAAGGGCAAGGCTCCCTTTAGATAAACCTAAACCCCAACTGCAAGGGGGTTCCTCCAAGAAGGGAACCCCATGGCCCCATCTCCCACACTGTGGTCTGTCCCTTAGAGCACACTACAGCACCTGCTCCCCTCTGCCACATATCCCACTAGCCCCACAACTGCTTCAGCCCTCAGCAGTTCGTTTGCAAGCTGAGGAGGAGAGGAAACCACCCTGTGAGAGATGATGCATGCCCAGTAGGAAAGGGTGGGAGAAAGAGTGGGAATGGCCATTTTGTTTCCCAGGAATTACGTCAGGAGGGATTTCTAGCCTTCTATTTATAAGCAGGGCCTGGGTGAGCAGCAATAAATAAATATTCCCTCATGGAAGAGGCCTGCTGCAGAGTGGGTAGAAATTCTGGAGGAGAGTCCCAGTGGACCTGGTATTTGCCTTGATGGGGACAGGTCACCCCCTTTCATCAAAGCTTCCCAGCAAATTCCTCCCTAACTATCTCCCTCCAATAGAAATAAATCTGCTGGCTCCTGGTTTGGCAGAAGAGCAGGGAGCTGAATTCTTTCCTTTGGACCAGCTGGCAATGCTTCAGAGAGTGGCAGCGATGGGGAGATGGGGATGTCAGGGAGGATGGAGCAAGGTCTGTCCTGACAGACCCCCTGTAAAGCACCAACCCTTCTTCCAGCCCTGGCCTGGGGAGCTGGGACCCGTCCACCTGCTCTGCCAGCTGGCTGTACCGGGCACATGAGGGCTCTTACTCCAAGCTGGGGAAGGGGGACCTGGCACTGCCACCACATCAGTATCGAGGATGATTGGTATCGATGGCCAGGTAGGTGGGAAGGAAGCAGAGAATGCCAGGAATTTGGAGGTGGCCGAGGGTTGCACTCCCTAACGACGGAGGCTGTCGGAGCTGCCTCCTGAGTCATAGCTCCTGCTCCTGCTGCGGCTGCTCCTGGGGCCCGAGCTGTGGCTGTGGCTCCTGTCCTCAGTGCTGCTGCTGCTCCAGCTCCGGCTCCGGCTTGTTCGGTAGCTGGAGTAGCTCCGGCTGCGGCTCGGGGAGCGGCTGAAGCTGCTGGACCAGGAGGAATAGCTGCTGGCGCTGCTGGAGGAGGGGCTGGGCCGGTAGTAGGGGATGGGGCGCTTGCGGGCACTGCAGGGACAGAGACATGGGTTACCAGCAACTCAGGGATGGACTTACTGCCAAAAGCCCCAAAAAGATACTTTGCACACTTGACCTGTTCACTCTGCACAGCACTCCCCCAAAGTGTGACTGTGTGTATTTTAAAGAAATAAACAGGACAAGATGAAGTATCTGACAGTCCTTGGGATTCAAACCAACCACTCCTACAGCCCTGGGGGATGTCCCAGGCACCAGTCTGAGGAGGGGCTCAGCTTGATGTCTCAAAGAGCCCTCAGCATGAATGTTAGAGTCAATATTTGACTCTCTCCACTGCGTGGGACTTCTCTCACAGGAGAAGGTGAAATAAAAAGCCTGTGGGGCGATGCTCCTGGCACCTGATGGGTGAGTCCCTGCCCTGACTTTGTCTGCTTTTTGTCTTTCGCTGTTGTAAATGAGGCCCCCATCCCAGCCTCCCCCTGCCTATGGCTGGAATTCCCCAAGCTCCAGGAGGGGCAGAAGGGCCTGCTGATCAGGCTCAGGGAAACCAGTCTCCTGCTGCAGAAACCTCCACTGGCAAAGGCTGGGACCAAAGGACAGCCCATGTTGGCCTGGGGAGTGCCAGCGGAGCCCATCTCCACCTGATGGGACCACATCCCCTTACCTTGTGATGCGCCGAGCTTCCAGGTGGCTGGGAGAGTCTCTCCTGCGCTTCCTCAGGGGGGAGTAGGACCTCCGCCGCCGCCGCCGCTCCCGCTGGGACTCCTTCTCGCTGGAGCTGTACTTGTGCTCTCCCTCACGGTCCCTGGGCAAGGCACAGGTTGGGAACTGTCACTGCTGGGCTTTTGTGGGGTGGGCTTTGAATGTGGAGGCAACGAGACGTGAAGGCACACATGAGATGAGCAGGGCACACTTGGCTCCAAAAGGAACCACTCTAGGCAAAGCGCTCTGGTGGCATCAGCCCTGCACACACTTAGCTGGATAAAGACCTGGCTGGACAGATGGACACCCATTAGTTGTGTCTGAGAGCTTCAGCAGTGTCTCCTGCTGGCCTTGCACTGCCAAGATAAGATGGCTTCCATGTACCTGTGTCTGTGGATGCACACTGTACTGAGCTTCACTGAAACTGCTGTTGCTGGCCGTGCTGCAGAAGCAGGTGAGAAAGCCCCACGTGAGCAGAGGGCTCGGTATCCCTGCAGGGCTGGCAGGCTCACCAGGAGGAGTGCCAGTGTTGCTATGGTTTTCCCTTTTGTTGAATTCCCCTACACGTCAGCACAGGCCTTTCTGTGCTGTGTGGCTGACTTCATACACCCTGCTCAATGCCATCTGCAGAGCAACATGTTACAGGGCAAGGGCCTGATCCTTGCACGCAGGAAACGTTCTCACCAGCTGAGGGATTGTTACAGCCTGCAAGAATCAGACCCTGGCAATGTAACATTTTGAAGGTGCAAAACGTTCACACCAGAAAAATCTGTCCAAAGGCATCTCTAGGGCTGAGCTGTGAGATGGTGTCTTTTCAATGGCAGGTGGAGGAAGCAGAGTTGCCTGGACTGTGTCTTCCTCTGCAAGACTGTGTGAGTGGCAGCATGAAGGTACCTGGCATCTGCCCACACAGGAGGGGTCACTTGCCAGGGCCTGACAGGGCTTTGGCAGAGCTGTGACTGAAAAACAGAGTATCTTTCCATGCTGCAGTAAGATCCCTGTCTGACAAGGGCTGCAGGCTTCTCCAGCAACGAAAGCTGTGGGCAGATCCAGCTGGAGCCTAACATTCTGCCCACCATTTGCACCAGCACGACAGAGAGGGGCACTCTCTGGGTTTTCCTGTGAGGCATCTCCCACTCACATGAAGCCCTGCCAAACACCACTGAGCAGCCATATGTGCACTCTTTGCTGCACAGCATGTACCCCACAAGGGCTCAGACTGGAGGAACAGCCACTTCACATGCTCTGAGTGTGAGGTACCATGGTGCTTCAAAGCCAGGGATAACCCAGCTCTCCTTTCCAGCAACCTACCCCCCAAAGTGCTGTGTGCTAAATTCCCCTGAGTTAGTGCAGGGCAGTCCTTGGCTACAGGAAATCCATTTTTCCTACAGAAAGTGAGAGGCTCTTCTCTGGGCTCTTCCCTCTGCCATCAGCACCAGCTCTGGGGCCATGAATGGTGAGGCCATCACAACACACTGCCACGTGCCTTACCCTGTGTCCAGTGGACTCCCTCTCACCCTGATGCTGAAGTGCACAGTGAAGAAACTGAGGGAACAGTTTGGGGATGGCAGGAGCCAGCAAGTGTGCTGGAGCCCAGACAAGAGCTGGAGGCAGTGGGAAGGCATGAGGCAGCAGATATCACAAAAGGAGCGAGCCGTACCTGCTAGGGCTGTAGCGGGAGTAACTAGGGCTCCGACGAGGCCTTGAACTCCTGCTCCCAGGACTTTTTTTGCAGGATTTGGAGGAATAGCTGGGGGAACGTGAAGAAGACCTAGAGACAGGCAAGAACCATAGAAGAGTTAAAAATGGTGGAGGCTGAACCAAAGTCTTCCAAATCTGGGCTCACGCCCCACATGTCAGGGTCTTGGCTGAGCTCCATGTGGCCAATTCACCCCAAGCCCCTTGGATCCCTAGGTACCCCCCAAACCCGGATATCTGCCCTGCCAGGAGCTTGCCAGCTTACAGAGTTAGCCATTGCCCAGGATCACAGAGACAGCTGTTTTACCTGGCCTTACCTCTTTCCTGAAGAGCAGGACCTGCTCCGGGAGTAGCTGGGAGAAGCCCTGCGGTGTGAGGAGCGGGAGCGGCTGGAGCAGCTGGAGCCAGGGGAGGATCTGCCCGTGCTGGTGTAGGACCCGCTGCGGGAGCATGGCCTCAGCGGGGAGCTGTGGGTTGGGGATGGGAAGAAGTTTTGCTTTTTCTCCTCCGAACAGCGGAGACACAAGGACAGGCACCCTCTGTGAACATATATTTGGATGGCCATTGAAGCTGTGCCTGAACTGGGACAGTCTCTGACTGAGGGGAGCACCATGCTCCAGCCAACAAGTTCTCCCAACCTCCCATTCCCCAGTGGGATCGAAAAAGACCTCCCAGCTCCACTGGCTGCTATTGCAAGGAGACCCCATGTGTGTGTCTGTATGTGTGTCAGAGCCCCAGAACTCATCCTCCAGGCTGTGCCAGGGAAGGGCTGTGGGAGAGGTCGCAGGTGGTGTAAGGGGCAGCAGTTCTGCCCCAAGCCTTGACACACCAGAGGTGTCTGTTGGCATAGCCTGGGCCAGCCTGGTGAGTGGTGCAGGCCCTGAGGAAGGAGCAAGGTGAGAAGTGCTGGAGCCAGGAAGAGCCCAAGCAGCAGGCAAGGGCCCGTGCTTCAGACTGGCTGTGGAGCAGCAGGAGCAGGCACTGAGCGGGCACATCCCATTACCTTTGGACAAGGAAGCTCCTCCACTTCCAGAAGTTCCCTGGGTATGAACTGGGGTTAGAACCCAGCAGCCAGTGCCAGCTGCAATCCCAGCTTCGCCCATGTGAAGGCAGAGTTATCCCATTGGAGTCACAATGTGATTAGCATAGACAGCCCTAAAATTTTACCCTCTGACTGAAAATCAAGGGTTTGTTTTTCCCAACACCAGTTCCCCTGTCTCCCTCTCCTCAACCATTCCGTGCTCCCACCCCCAGAACACATCCTGACTCTAAACTTTCAACCTTCAAGACCTGAGGGCCTGAGCTGGAATAGCTCCTAAACACTACTGCCTGAACATAGCCTTGGGTACCAGTCACTGAGCTTCACTGCCTTCATCCCCAACATCACCTGGCAGAACCCCAGGAATGGAAGCTAGCATTTGCTCCCTTCTCCTGATGATGACCCGTGGCACTGGATGAGGGTTTGACTCCTGGCCTCAGTCCTGATGCCCCATGGCCCCAGCATAGAGCTGCTACTGTATTACCCTGCAGCCAGCAAGGTACTGGCCCTCCCTGTGCTCCCCCACCTGCAGGAGATGCTATCTTGTCACCCAGGACCAGTCCTGAACGGGCTGGGAAGGAGCAGGCTGGATCTGGCTCACTGGACAGGTGAAAGAACTGCCTGTGATGGTTTAGTGAAAGTTAACTCCGTTTCCCTTCTCCACAGTAAGCAGGGTGGGTGGAATTAGCACAGCAACCCCCTTGATGCACCTTTCAGGTTTTGCCCAGAAGGGCCAGTGACTGTTTTCTCCAGCACAGTCATGTCCAGCTGAGCAGGGACGTGCTCAGCACATCGCTGGACCTAGGGCCAGATCCTGTATTAGCCACATTCATGCCAGAGGAGCTGGGACAGGCAGTGCCCAGGGGTATGATGGCTGGGTTTTCATCTTCCTCCTTAGGCTACAGTACTGGTCATTGCTGGGTTCTAGACTCCAGACTGGCAAGACCGTGGGTCTGAATTCTATCTAACTGCCTCCAGACCACAAAGGCTCCCTGCCAGCTCACCACTGCAGATGGCCAGTGGGGAGGAGATACAGAGCAACAACATACCAGGTATTTGGCTGCCAGCAGCAGCTACTGGTAATCACTGACCTTCGGTCTTGTCCCTGGGCATCTGGAGACAGATTTTCCAAAGCTGTTCCCTTGGTCTGGGAAAAGCAACTGGTGAAGGAATTTCCTGAATCAGAGCTGTTATCGCTGTTGGCCAGTTTGGGCTTCCCGGACGAGAAGGCATGGCCAAAGCCACCATGGACTAGACTTCTTTTCTCCTGGCTGTCCTTTGACCTGGATGAGCTCGTTTGAGTGGAGGGAGGGGAGGAAGTATCGTTTCCTGAGTCATATTCATGATACTCTCCATTCTGGCTGGCTAGGTTGCCAGGCGGGCTGTCTGTTTTGGTAAAGAGGTCAGCAGAAGACCCTGACTGAGAGATCTGAAAGCAAAAAAGCCATTTGGCATTGTTTGAATGGGGTTTTTTTTTTGGGGGGTGGGGTTTGGTTTTACTTTGCTTTTTATTTTTGTTTGTTTTTCCTTTTTTTTTTAAATAAACCCAGAAATTTTATCATCATAATGCACTGTAACAAAAGAAAAGGAAAGAAACAAAGTAAGAAAGAAAGAAAGAAAAAAAAAAAAAAAAGAAGAAAGAGGAGAAAACAAAACAAAAGCACATTATCCCTGAATGAAAACCACAGTAAAAAGAAACTTCTTTTCCCCCTGCTATGGTAATGGGAAGATTTAGAGATCATGCAAAGAGCTATCAGCATGCAATTCATGTTCAACAAAAGCTCAACAAAGTAAATGGGCAACCAAAGAGTTAAAAGAACTAACTAGATAAATAAATAATAATAATAGTAATAGTAATAATAATAATAATAATAATATAATGGTGTAACAGAGGACAAAGCCCTTATTTAACCTTAAAGAGGGGGAAAAAAAGAATAATAATAAAAAATTATGATATATACATATTAAAAAAACTATATAATCCTTGGAAAGTAAAGGAAAAAAAAAAGAAATTAAATCGTAAATGAGTGAATTTTTTAAAGCTTCCTTAATAAAGAGGCTGAATAAATATCACTAAAATAAGCAAAGAAAAAAAAAACCTAAATTAAATTAAATTAAGGGCTTCTGTACAAAGTAAAAACTGGCAAAGAAATGAGGTTATTGCTTTGAAACTACAAAAAAAAAGGGGGGGGTAAAAAAAAAAAAAAAAGGGAAAAAAGGAGGGGAAGGGGAAAAAAGAAAACTCCCTCTGGAAATAAAAGGTATACAGATACTTCTTGGTGTGCTTTTTCCCCCTGGAGAAGATAAAGCTAATGCACTCGAGTGACCTCTAATAAATTCCCTGGTGTCTTGCGGATAGCATCCACTTACCCATCAAGAACTCCTCCTTTAGTAGGTAAGGTGTAAGAAAAAAGGAAGAGCGGGCAACATAAGTCCATCATTAGAGTCTCAAATTACATGAAAAAAACATCACCCCTCTCTTCCATCCACACTGCCAACTGCTCGCTGCCTCCTCTATGCAAATGCCGCTACTGCCTTTTGTCTGCTCCTTGTCTCCCTTTATTATGCAGGTTTGTTTCCTTCTGCTTTGCAATGAGGCTGCCCAGCCCCTTCCTGCGGGCTGATGGCTTGCGCTGAAAAGTCACAGCTTGCACCGAGTCCCCTGGGGTTTCATGGACATGACAAAGGGAACTCAAGTGAGGAAGAAGAAAAAAAACAACAAAAAACTAGTAGAGGAGGATAAATATCCCCCTGGTGCTGAACTGGAGACTTCTGGGGAAGGGCTGACAGACTTGCTCCTGCCAGCCTCTGAGTGGGGGTTCAGCTGTGACCTGACTGGGCTTTTGTTGGTTGCTGAAGCCAACAGGGTCAGCAAGGACCCCAAACCCACAGAGGCTGTGCTGGGCAGGGTTGTTGTCTGGGGTCTTGAGCACTGTCAAGGCGACTTGCATCACTGGAATATTTTATGGTTCAATTTTAACTCCACTGGCATTTACCTGAGCCAGTCCAGGAATTTACCAGCACTGGGAGTAAGGCTGTTAGTGCCGATGTTTGCTCTTGCCATGAGGTGGGAATTAGGGCCAAATGTGGACCCACCACATCCGCACTCTCCTGTGGCCTTCTCCTCTTTCACTCAAGTGCTCTGCTCTCTGCATTCCCACCCACAAGGTTCAGTCCAGGGTCCTTAAAGGGTGGGCCACATAGGTTTGGTTCTCCCTACTTGGGACAGTCCTCCAACATGTTCCCAGCAAGCCATGCTCCTGCAAACACCTGCACATGTCCTCACACCACACTCCGGGGCACACAGTGCCCTTCCCTCTGTGCCATGCTCTTCACACTGGGTACCTAGGCAATGTCATGTCCTCACAAATCTGGGTTATTCTGAGCCAAGAAAAACACACTGCAATGTTGGTAGTACCTCAGGGAGCAGAGGAGACCTGGACCAGCTGTCATACAGCAGGGACAGGGCTCCTTTCTCATCCACAGAGGGGTTACAGACCCAGCCTGTGTCACTGTTTACACGAAGCTCCTTCATCCCATCAGATGGTGCCTTCACACCCACCCCCCTGCCAGTAGCATCTGATCTGTGTTCCTGGAGGTGGGGTTTGCTCACACCCTAGTTCAAGAGGTGCTAAGTGGGACAGGGATGGCTGACTCAGAGGCATGTGCAGCAGCTGAAACCAGACTGGAGCTGCCAACACACAACACAGCTCCCAGCACACAGTCCTTGCAGTGATGACTGCCCACAATATCCTCACACTCTGGAAACACCTGGAGCTGGAGGATCTCCAAGTACTGCCTGTGTTGCTAGAGAACAACTGCTTCTGGGACAGTGGACAGAGGGACAGGAGATATTTCAACTCAGTAAATCCATACCAGAGCTGTAGACTGCCCCACCCCCCACCTCATACTAACTTTTAAGCTGTGTTCAGTCCTAAGTGGGAGGCATTGAGAGCCTCAGCAGCAGATATGGGAAATGAAGTGATCCTTCTTCTCTAGCCAACTTACTCCAACACAGAAGACCTGGACAGAGAAAAAACATCTCCCAAATGTTCCCAACTAGGAATGAGTGGAGACACATTGCAAGTCCTCATTTCAGCATCTGCTACTGTTCCTTGCTAATTCTCAGCTCTAGCACTTCTCAGCTTTAGTATTTCTCTACCAGTCCTCATTTGCTCCAGTAGAAATTGGAATGTCAAAGACAGACAGTCATCCAGCTAGAGCCTTCACCAATTCTGTCTGAAGCCCTGATGCCACAATCAGAGCCCCAGGAGAGCTGGGTTGTACTTTCAGACAGGGCACAGGTATTTTTAAAAAGATGGGTTATGGTTTGCATTAGGTCTGACCCTAACCAAGAGGGAACCAGCTTCTGACCCCTTCTCATTCACCAGCCTTAAACCACCACATGTGGACTCCCTTGCTACAGAGGTAAGAAAAACCTGACCCCAGCATGCTCCCAATCTAAACCAAAAAGCCTTTTACAAGAAATATAGCAGTTTCTTAGCATTTCTACACCAGTTTTTAAGACTGCCATTGGGACCTGGGACAGCTGCTTTTGCTTTGCCTTCACTGAAGTCTACTTTCAAAGTAGCAACTGCTGCAAGCACATCACAAATTCAGTCATGACTGGGGGATCAACAGGCTCCTGGGTAGCTCAGCATCTGTGCTAGCAGTTCTCAGGGAAGAGGCAACACGTGGATACCAGTGAAATACAGAGCCCATAGTTCTTGTGAGAGCTGGAGGGTCTGGCTGGGTAAGGCAAGTGCCATGGCAGGGACACAGCAGCTTCCTAGCCCCACTACCTTGGGGCAGAATCACAGAATTGTCAGGGTTGGAAGGGACCTCAAAGATCATCCAGTTCCATCCTCCACACTGCCAGGGACAGGGACACTCTCTGCTAGATCAGGTTGCTCAGAGCCACATCCAGCCTGGCCTTAAAAACTTCCAGGGATGAGGTTTCTACCACCTCCCTGGGCAACCTGTTCCAGTGTCTCACCACCCTGATGGTGAAGAACTTTTTTCTAACATCCAACCTGAATCTACCCACTTCTGGTTTTGCTCCATTCCCCCCAGTCCTATCACTACCTGACACCCTAAAAAGTCCCTCCCCAGCTTTCTTGTAGGCCCCCTTCAGATACTGGAAGGCCACAATAAGGTCTCCTTGGAGCCTTCTCCAGACTGAATAACCCCAACTCTCTCAGCCTGTCTCCAGCCCTCTGCTCAGCCAGAAGGTTCCTGTAGGCTCTGGAGATTTCTGTCCTGTGGCAAGAGCCAGGACAAGCCCCAGATACTCGATTTCCCTGTCTGCTCAGATGAATTTCCTATCTGCTGACCTTAGCTTTGCTTCTGGTCCCGTTTTACTGCTTCTGAAAGGCCTGCCAGCCACATGAGATGGAAAGATTGTCACATCTGAAAGCACTGTGTGGAGCTCAATTGAATTCTGATGGCTTTTTATTTTTCTAGGCTGTCTTCAAAGAGTCTGCTCTTCCATGAATCCAATTTTCTCTATGCGAACATTTGGCTTTCCCTTCCCCCCCCCTCCCCCCAAAATAAGTAATTAAATAATCTCAATGAACTTTGCTTCCTCCAGCTTTCAGCAGGGGACCTACTGCTGCCCTCAAGGGAACCCAAGATATAGATATAGATATAGATGATTTTTCTGTTTTAAATCATTATTTAATCTAGATGAAGGGGGAGTAGAAATGAGGCCCTCACTCATACTTCAGACTAATTTTGAGTGCCATCCTCAACCAAAAGGCCTAATAGGTTACCCAAATACAATCACTACTCTTTCAATTAAACTGAACAAGTCCATTTGCTGTGCTGCAAACAGCCCCGAGGCAAGAGATGACTACACATTTTCTCAGCCATAAGGGGACTGAGACCCATCAAGGAGCAGCACGGCACAGCCTCATTTCTAGCTGGAGGAGTTCTTCCCTGAGTCTTTTGTCTCTTGTTTTGCCACTTCAAAGTGGAGTTGATTTCTTTTTCAGAGGTGCATAATGTCTCCCTTTTTCTGTGTTGTAATAATGAAAGGAACAAAGAGCTTGTGTCAGTGACCTCGTGTCAGCCTTGCTCTTGGAGAGGGTGTGGGAGACATCTGCTGAGGAGCTGTAGGCATGGGGAGCAGCACCTGCTGAGAGAGCCTCTTTGGGGGAGCCAGCCTGTGTGCCTGGTCTGGGGTACCTCCATCTGCCAGAGCACAGGGAGCTGGGGAGAGGCTTTTGCCTGGAGGAGATGGGCTCACCTCTGCTGACAGTTTGGCCAGCCTCTTATTAAGGGAGTGCAAAACCCAGCAGTGCTGCAGGAATACAGCATAACCCCTTTTTGCACAATTATGAATCCTAGACTCAAGGAATATCAAGTGGAAAATAGCTTTCCCCCACCCCCCACTAGATGGAGAGTTCAGGGTAAGGATTTCTCTACCACAAGGGCTAAACTAAGTGTAGGAACATGGAGGCAATGGCACAACTCTCCCTGCAAGGTCAGAGCTTGGGTTATTTAGGGCTGGATGGCAACATTGAGCAGCCTGGCTCACAGATCCTCTGCTGGGAGTAAACCTTGGAAAATGCCAGGCAAATCTGCGTTCCTTCGCAAAGACCTTTTCAGCCTGCTAGCGTTCACCTAGTGCTGTGTGACCCAGGCCAAGGTGCCCCACCTTGTCCTGGGCCAGGCTGGCACTGCTTTGGAGCAAGGGTTTGCCTTCCCCCACCTTCTTGGGTACTTGGTGTACAGCTCAGCCCAGTGCTGAGCTGAGAATTCATCAGGCAATAACCAGGGGTAACCTCAGTCCCCTGGCTGCGAGGGGAGGAAAGGAAAAGTAAAAAGAACAGCTTCCATATTTATGGAAGGCTGTGCCTTTCTGCTCTTCAGAGACCCTGTTTGTTGTCAGAAATGTGCTGCCTAGCAGCTGAAAGAATAGTTTTATAGCTAAACATAAACCCAGGTGAGGAGACAACAGCAAGCCAGTGTGCAGGTCTAGGCCAAGTTGTTCTGAGCCTTCCTGCACATGCTGCCCCAGCACCTATGCCGTGTTTCTACCTTTCTGCAGACACACGGGCACAAAGACAAGCAGCATCAGTATGGAACAACCATACCTCACTGAAAACCTGGCTCAAGCCTGTGTCAATTTGTGACATCATACATGAGCTTCAGTAGAAGCAAAGGAGCTGGCAAGGAAAGGCTGTGCAACTTGCAGTTATCTTCATCAGGTACAGCCAAGGCACTTAGGTTCGTACCCTGCAGGTGTTCATATTGCACTGCTCAGATGAAAGCAGAGTGGCATGTCATAATGCATCTGTGTTGGTGTGGAATAAAGTGTCTGCAGCAGGTATGGGGTATGCTGTTCAAAAATAGATGCTGTGTATTCCCCACAGTTTCTCTGCATGCTGAGGCACAGACCCACCAGCATGTTCTTAGTAGGTGGCTACTGCAGCTGCATGGGGCTAAAGAGAACAAGAGAGAAGCTTGGAAATTCCCTGCCAAAAAGAAAAGCAGCAGAGAATTTGGGGGTGTTTCTGCATGTGTGCATGCATCAACCTATGCATAAAGGCAAGAGGGAAAGAAGCAGCAAGGTAGATGCATGGACAGGGCATTATTTTGAATGCTTTATCCCTCCAAAACTGGCTTAAAAAGTAAATTCTTTAATTTGAAAGTGCTATAGCATGACCTCAGAGGAGTACCTGTATTGTCTCACTGGGTCTCTTCTGCACATTGGAACAGTCACTTTGCTTTGGAGATAGGACAATGAATCCCACCAGGTAAGGATTAGGAACCCAGTCCAGAGGGAAGGGTAGGGAGTGTGACACACCAACCCCCACGGTGGACCAAACCATGGTATTTTTGAATCCCAGTTTTGGAATTTTCCACAAAAATCTTCTCTTTCCCAGTAGTTTCATTTTTGATGTGTGATCAACATTTTCTGCAAGAGCATATTTTATTTTGGAACACATTCTGACTGCTCTCAAAGTAGAGTCTGACAGAACTAAGCATACTTACAGAGAAACCATTTAACTCACAAGAAGGAGATGCATCAAAGAGTTGTGCACAGTCATTAATAAATGAGATTTAAGTTCTCATTCCATGTTTCCCTTGCCAGCTTTGAGTACAAGATATTTAATGACCTTATTCAGAAAAATTTCAGGGGCAGCACTTAACCAGAGGCTTCAATTTAAAGAAGTGCTTAAATGTGCTCTTGAATAATGTCCCAAGGGAGGTTATTTCTTTTGGGGAACAAAAGGACACTAGTGGGTTGCATAGTAAAGTCACTGATGCCTTGTAGTCATTGAAATATTTGCCTGTGTTATGCACCAGGGTTCTGATGACTTTTACTTTGCATCCATCCCCTGCATCTGTAACCATAAAACTCTGCTTTTTCCTGCCCTGCAGCTTGCGTGCTCATTTACCCCAAGAGAAGCAAGTGGAAAGGGGGAGTGCAGCATGCTTGAGTTTAGCTCATTTTAAAGCTTTTACAGTTTTAAATTAGAGTTTACACTTGCTCAGGGAACAGAACAGCTTGCAGTCGGCCTCACAGGACTCAGGGAGCCTGGCTTCAGAGAGAGGAAACCTAGTACCAATTAAAAACCAGGCTTAGCCTTGAAAACATTTCTGTGAAATATGTACTTTGAACAGCAACAACAACAACAACAAAACCTACAACAAAACATACTAGAAAGAAAAAGAAAAAAGAAAACCCAACCCAAACCAAACCAACAAAACATCAACCAAACCCTGGTCACATGATGGGAGTCTTTGGCTGGCTATTTCTTGGGAGGAGCTCTTAATTCATTCCTGCTTTCTTAGGGTAACAGAGGGCAACGCCCCAGGCTCCTGGCAATAAAAGCTTCTTATCTTGTTATTCTTTCTAGGCATGTGCTCACACACACGTGTCTAAGTGGGGTGTGCAGGTTCTGCTCTGCACTCTACCTTATATGGTTTTCCAAGCAATGACTCATATGTACCACACACTCAGTAGCTGTATGTAATGAGAGCAAACATGCATATCTATAACGCTGAGAGGCAGCTTGTGCCTGTCTGGACCCACGGCTCAGCGCTGTGGATCCTGAGCAGAATGCTGCCTGTGTGTGTGAGGGGAGCAAGGCTCTCCTCTTGCTAGCACTATCTACCTTGTATCTCATGTACCTGCTGCCTGTGGCTGAGCTATTTCCAACTGATGGCTAGCCCTGGAGGAGAAAATCAGTTCCCCATTATATGCCACTTGGGGGCTTGGAGGACTCTGTACTCAAGACACCTCTAAACATTACACATCCACACTCGTGAGTACCAGATTCTGCACTGTCTTCAGCCCTGTGTAGCAATTTATTTCTCCAGACTGCATGTCAGATACTAACACCACCAAAGACCATCACACCTCTGCTTGCAGCTACCAGGAACAAAGGGGAAACTTGCCATGGAAAAGGAAAACTTCCTATCTATCTGTATCTAATATTCACCTCCTTCTCTTGCTCTCTCAACTCTAAGGCATGCATTAGACCATTTCTTTCCATGTATATGGAAAAACATCCCAAGGCACTGTGCCTGATTTTACCCTTGGCTGCACATGCAGTTCCCATTAGCATCACTGAGAGCTGCTCCCAAGTTCCAAATCTGGCTCCTGGGCTTGTCAGTCCAGAGCAGCAGTGATCCTAGAAGGATCCTGATAGTCAGAAAACATCCTCTGCCAATAGTCACCAACTCATTAAATGTAAATGTTCCTTTTATATATGTTTGATTCCCTGTCTTCCCCTGAAGGACTAAACTTTTGGACATGAAGACCAGTGAATTAAGTTCACATCCAGCTGAGCAAAGACTGCATAACAAACTCTTCCCTCTAAAATACCATTGCTGGAAGCCACTTTTGGTTAAATGTCCTCAATTCATTATTCATAGGCTAGAGCCTTTGCAAATTCTTCCCCTCTCCAGCCCCACCCTTGGTGTGAAAGTGCTGAAGGAAGGAATGACTTTAAATATATAGGAGAACAGCACCATGAATAAGTAATGCAGTTTTAACCAACTTTGTCTAACATTGCTGTAATTGAGTTATAAAAATTTCATATCAGACTCCCGTGGCTAGTTCAAGCAAAGAAGCAGAGTGTGTAATACTTACTACTTCCTTAGGAGACAGGAAGCTGTAGAGTGGGAGGGTCTGGCTGGCTTTTGGGCTGGCCTGAACCTCTGCAGAGGAGCTTCGCTTTGCTGTGATCTTTGAATGGTGCCGGGAGCGTCTTCGCCGCGTTTTGCGTCCTTCCTCCCGAGACCTGGCTCTGTGCCTCCAGAAGACATGAAGAGCAGGGCTGTTACTCCTCAGTATTGCAGCAGTGCCCTTTACCAGCTCCACAGAAACCCTGGGCAGCTCTGTGCTGAGCCATTGCATGTGGGAAGAGGTCTCTGTGCAATCAGGAGGGGAAGAACAGGGGTGTTTTGATTTTCTACTTTTAAAAAAATATTTTGCATCCAGACTTTGGACCTTAACCTCAGATTTCAGCCCCAGCTCATAATTTCAATGGTGATTCAGGGCAAACCACACTTTTTGCACAGCCTTGAATGTCCCTATGGCAATGGACCTCCAAAAGACATGCTCTGCTTTTGCAGAAGCATCCCTCCAGTTACCGATTGTGTTCCTCCCCACACTAATCTTCAGCTTCTCATCAGAAAATTCCCAGTAGTTAGGAGGAGGGAAGTGGGAGAGTGGGGGTTGTTTTGTTCAAGTGCTTTCAGAAAACCTGAAACATGAGCCCATGGTGGGTATTAACTATGTGACTTGGTTTTGCAGTGATGCTGGGTCTAGCACCAGCATCCACTTAGCTGGCCCAAGGATGCATCTGTCATCCACAGGACAGAGAATTTAATCAGGTCAGAGTGGCTATAGATTGCCATGGGCAAACATATTTCCATTGCTAAGACCATGTTTCCTGGGACATCAGCAGTACAGAGCCCTTGGGCTGGGGAAGAGAGATTAGACTGGAATCAGCTGTCCACAGGCTGATCATCAACAATGGGGATTAGAAGTGACTGCTGGACTGAGGAGCTGCAGCCACTGCTCCTCGAGGCAAAACCCCTTCATGGCTGAGACCACAAGAAGCTCAACTCCCAGGATGCCATATAGCTGCTACCAGAGTGGGATGCGGCTCTGCACGGAGAGTTTGTGGGCCACAGTCTACTGCGATGCCTGAGCCAGTGGGAAGTCCTGCAGGATGCTCAGGTCAGGAGGCAGTGGTGTTACCTGCTGCGGCAGCTGGGGGAGCCGGAGTCGGAGCTCTCCGAGCGAGAGCGGCCGCGGCGGTGCCGATGGCGGTGAGACTTCCGGGCACGCCCACGAGAGCTTGAAGAAGCAGAGAGGAAAACCAGCCTTAGACTAGCAGATGGGGGAGATGCAAGAGCTGGAGGCTGAACTCACTAACATGCGAGTCAGAAAGGAGATCTGGGTTTTAATCCAAAGGGATCGGTGTATGAAGTGTTGTGCAGGACACCGAGGCTCCAACCCTTCATAGCTATGCTGACATGAGGGCAAGCCACCCTACCCAAGTCTGTGGCAGTGTTTTAACTACCAGCTCCTAGGCTGGCCTGTAGCCTGCTGGGGGAGTACCTATGGACTAGCATGCAGGAGCAGAGCAGACAGCACCAATCCTTTCTGCTTTCAAGACTTTAAACAGCTATGTGCTTGCCTGCTCATCTGCTTGCCCTTCATCCTGTGGCCTACACTGAGACAGCCAGGAAAGAGCCTGAGCCTTGCTGGGGAGCAGTGGCTTCCTGGGCAACCCATCACAGAGCTCTAGCCCTCACACTTCTTGCTCCAATCCTCTCTGTAGTGCAGGCTCCTTGTTCAAGGCTAGATGAGCTCCAAATAACACTTAGCTTTCCTCAGTCTCTCTAGGTGGGAGGGCTTAGCCAGCCCTATGGACAGCTCTTATGGTTGCTATATAAACATTATGTACAGCTTCCCAAACTGCAGCCTGCCCCATGCACAGGCCATGCATGAGGGGCAGGACCATTTTACCTGGCTTCTTATTGGTGTCCAGCCACTTCTCCTCCCTTCTGACAGGGTCACAGGACAGTTACCAGCAAGCCATGGGCAGGGACCCAGGTTCAGTGCCCTGCTACACTTCCCTTTGCTCCACTCAGGCTGTTGCTGATGGCTGCCTCTGTTGCCTGTGCCAACAGCTGAAGTCCTGCATGCAGATAGCAGGGCAATGTGTAGCAGGCTACCTGTCACCTTCTGTGCCCATTTCCTCTCATTGTTGCTCACCACAGCACTTATTTTAGATCTGGTAGTGTAACCATCTGCTCAGGCTGGCATCACTGTGCCAGCAGGCAAAGCTAGCAATGGGGTAGCTGATGGGAACAGTCTGGTTTCATGGGCAGTCCCTGGTAGCACTGATAATGAGCTGCTTGGGCAGCACTTAGCCATTTGCAGCTACAAAAGCCCAGTGAATCAGTTGCTGGAGAACAGCAGTTCCGTAAGACAAAAGGGCAGCCCCTGGGGTAATCACTTGAACTCTGCCTGGCTGTTTCCCCCAGTGCTTTTCTGATCCTGTGCTTACATATTTTTAAAAATATTTCATATTTCCTTATTTCCATACAGCTGAAGTCAGCAACACTAAACATCTCCCCCTCACATGGTGGATGGGCATGAAAATCCCCACATTTGCTCTTCACCCCCTGCATCAGTCCCTCCAGTTTAAGAGTTTTCTCTTTCTGCAGGAGGAAAAACTGGTCCTGTGTGATTTAGATAACCAGTTGCTCAACACAAAGATAATCCAAAGCAGTGTGATTATATAAAAATCCTGACCTGAGGTGGCTCATGGGACCTGTCTGATCCACATCTGGGAGCTAGGAGAACTTTGCAGAACCTGGGAGTGGCTCAGCTCTGATCTGTGAGCTGAAAGATGAAGCTTAAGGCCTTGGCCAGCTTATCCCCAAAGAGCAGTTCTAACAGCTCTCATTCCTCTAGGTCAGTTTATACCAGCACAGGGCATCTGATCTTTGGTTTAATCACCCTGTTAGGCTACTGTATACTGGCCAGAGCTATACTGGCTGGGGGAGATATCTGCTTTTGCTGATAACCTGGGAAGCCACTGAGATTTCTAGATGCATAGCAGCCCATTTGAGAGAAAAAAAATAAACACACAAAAAGGTGACCATACTACCTAACAGGCAGAAACTATAGAGAAAATGAGATTGGCTTTCTGCATGCACTAGAGATAGCCTGTGCAGGCAGTACAACACACTCTGCATCTTGTGGGTTCCCAGTCTCTTCAGTCCCAGCCCATACTGGGATGACACTGGCACTGTCAGAGACTATTGTTCCTCTGTCGCTTTTCTGCCTCAGGGATAAAGATTGTGTTGGGAAGAATTAAAGGGCAAGTCCTACTAATACCAGATTTCCACCAGCTAGTTCAGTTTCTGTCTGTAGCAGGCTATTCCAAATCCCAGCAAAGCCAAACAGGGGCTTGGTACCCAGGGTTCAGCTCCAGAGTTGTGTCCTTGCTCTAAGTGCAGGTGAGAACCCACAAGATGCAATTCCAGGAAGAAGACAAAGTAGTGAAAACCCAAGAAGGTTAACAAGCCTTCCTTCCAGCCCCAAGGAACCACATTTTATACCATACCCCTTGACTGTCTGCCCTACAGCATAAGGATTGTGCTCTGCTAAGATTCCAAGGCAGATGTCCCTCTGCCTTCTGCTCCCATTCAGAAATTTGATTGTACTGTATGTCAGGAGTAGCCCCTACTGTAACCTGCAAAAGGAGCAAGCCAGGAGGAGCTAAGGCCCTTCTCAGTAAATGTGCCAGTCTGCCCTTTGGGCAGTGGAGGCCATGGGTTTGAGTTGCTCTCACCAGAAAACTGCTCAGGACTGGATGAACAAGACACAAACCTCCTTGTGAGATACAAAGATGAGGTGGCACAAAAGAGAAGTAGAAAAAAAGATCCCCAACCTCTGCAAACCCTTTTCCATTCCAGCAAACCCAGAATTGCTGGGTTTAGCTGCAAAATAATCCTGAGAATTGCTTAGGGCTCTGCAGTGGGTGTTAACTCCAGGGGACCCATCGCATCAAGCACTTCCTAGCCCCACAGCTCTCTGCAGGCTGGGCAGGGAACTCCATGAATTGCTACTTACTGTTTTTTGTGTTTTCTTTCTTCCTTTCTCTTACTTTTGGGGCTTGAAGAACTAAATAAGAAATGGCTAATTAATTCAGAGATTTCAGTTCAGATACAAAGCTGCACAATCACACATCAGTGATACAGCTGGATTGCTCAAGAGCGTGCAATGAAAACAAAAGGGATTAACGATTCTGCAGCAGCACAGGGGGTCTGGATGCCTGCTGACAGATCTAGCTCATGGGCATGGCCAAAAAGGATCCTCAAAGGGATCAGTCATCTTGGTGGCTTTACATTTTCCCACGGAGAAGGTCAATAGTTCTTGATACTGCCCACACATGTACTGGAATCTGGAGAGTTCTTCCAGTACACACCTGCAAAGCCAGTGAGTCCAAGAGTTTCAAAGATGGGCACTGCTGGGGGCTGCCATACTCTTTGCAAATGAAGCCTTTTGAGAAATGAAGGCTCAAGACGCAGGATGCGTGCAACAGGGATGAGGTTGCCTGTAGGTAGGTTATACCAGTTATGTGCTTGATTGCACAGCTTGGACTGGAGACCTGAGGAATGCATAAGGCTGAATAGGCAGAAAGGATCCCCAGACCCACATAAGGAGCCAGGGGGATTCCACAAGGAGACACAGAAGAAAAGTTTCTTCTGCCCCCACCCAGGGAACATCAGCCTTGTGAGATTTTGAAAAGACTATTAAAATCATATTTCTAAGAGACTACCCACACTTGTTCGACTCTTACCTGTGTCTTCTCTTCTTTGAGGATAACCTGCAAGACACAAATATGTATGTTGAATACAGGGGCTCACAAAACTAGAAATTTAAATCAGAGAAAACATGCTTAGGCCCAGTGTTAGAGTGAGCATTGTGAGAAGATCTCATGTACCACATGGGCAGAACAGCCCCAGCTCTCCTTTAGCCAGCTGGCAAGGGGTAGCTGAGAAATGCTGGTGTGGTAGAAATGACTAGCATACTCTACAAATAGCTGAGAATAGGATCCTCAGGATAACAAGTCTATAGAGATCAGATGCATCCCCTGTTCCTGGTGGGTCCCTTTTCTCTGCTACTGCCTCCACAGTCTTGCACTGCACTTATTCTGAGGGTTTTCTGTATGAAGGACCAAGCAGCAGCCAAAGGGAAAAAAAAAAAAAATCTTTTCTATATATTCCAGAGAAGCCTCACAGCCAAACCAACATCCTGCCTCAGACTTGCCTCCTGGAGCATCCCAGGGATGACACACTGTGCTGGCAGTCCTTGTAGAAAACCCTGGGAGCATGGAGAATTCTCTTCCTTGCAGCGAGGCTTGGCCCCAGTACACTGCACAGTCTGCTGTGTCTCACCTTACCTTGGAGCACACCGTACTGCAGAAGACCAGGCCTAGGGGTCTAAGCTCTGCCTAGAGGGACTGTGAGATTGCCTGTGGTGAGGTCAGTTGGCATTTGTAGCTGAAGTGTTACCAAGTGTTTGGAATTAATCTCCATTGCTCACTAAGACTTAATGTTTTATCATGCTACCTTTTGGGACCAGTTACAGCTTATCCTTGGCTTGCAAGGGCATTAATGGGTACTAAAGGAGCATCTAACCCAGGGCTTCTTTCAGGAGATGGCATCCATAAAGGAGCCTAAGAATCCCTTCTTTGGAAGAAAGTATTTTGAAGGATTTTCTATATCCTTGCCACTCTTCCTCCCTCCCTTGTTTTTTAAGATTCAAGCTCAGCTTTTCACACTGTTATCCATTTTTGATAGCATCTGTCTTTGGTTCAATGTATTATAAATACATGAACTTTCCAAGGGAGATGGCATCCACAGTTCTCTTCAAATATTGGTTTAATGATTGAGAGAAAACAGTGAAATATTTGCAATTTTAAAATTTAATCATGTTCTTTAAATTAAAAAGAGACTTCAGGAGGAGAACATGGAGGCAGTCACCCAGGGCTGGGAGAGAAGACTGAGATGTAGATGAGGGAAGGTGGTCTGAGTCTTTTCCTGATCCCAGCACTGACACTTTCTGCAGGATGGGGGAAGTGCAAGCCTCAGGCACTGGTCCCATTGATATCCCCAAGGACGGGCACGAGATGAAATAGGACAGCAAGGACAAGAGGAAGAGGCTTTTCAGACTTTGTGCTGGTTTGCCTCACTTGGTTGTTTTCCTCCCCCACACTCCAACGGCTGAGACTTATCTGTGCTGGGTGCACATCCTGTTTTGTGCCCTCCTTGCCCAGCAAGATGCTGCCTCTGTCCCTCCTCAGCTCTCTGGCTTTCACCTCCTGACTGACCCCCAACATCTGGGCAGCTGTTATGAAGAGCCAGGTGCTTGACACCTCTCTGAGTCTGCTGGGCTGGGCTCATCCAGCTCTGACAGCTGTGATTTCTTCTACCCCTTGTCCAATGCCCCCCAACAGCCACTGCAAGCAGGGAATGATATTTTCAAGGCAAAAATTAATAAAATAAAAATACCTGTTTCTTTTTCGCTTCTTGGAGCTTTTCTTCTTCTTCTTTTTCACAGGTGAGGGGCTGTAGGAGGGAGACCTGAGGAGGCAGGGGAGCATTAGGGACTGCAGGGCTGCCCCCAGCCCTCCATGGACACCCTAACACTCACCCAGCCACCAGCATCCCCCCAGGGCAGAGAGGGGCCAGGGTCTCACAAGGACCCCCAGGACAGGCTGCAGGGTGAGCCCTGACCTGGCCACTGCTGCCCTGAGGGCAAGAGCCACAAAATGGTGGCAGCTCCCTGGGCCTGCTCAGTCCCTCATGCCTCCCTGCAGCCATTTGACCCAGCCTCCATTTTATACCAGCTTCCTTCCCCTTCAGCCAAGGGCTCCCTGTTCCCATTTCCACCAACTTCCTTCCCGCCCCCTCAGCCAAAGGCTCCCTGTTCCCATTTCCACCAACTTCCTTCCCTCCCTCTCAGCCAAGGGCTCCCTGTTCCCATTTCCACCAACTTCCTTCCCTCCCTCTCAGCCAAGGGCTCCCTGTTCCCATTTCCACCAACTTCCTTCTCTCCCTCTCAGCCAAGGGCGCCCTGTTCCCATTTCCACCTTCCTTCCCTCCCTCTCAGCCAAGGGCTCCCTGTCCCCATTTCCACCAACTTCCTTCTCTCCCTCTCAGCCAAGGACTCCATGTTCCCATCTCCACCATCTTCCTTCCCCCTCAGCCAAGGGCTCCCTGTCCCCATTTCCACCAACTTCCTTCCCTCCCTCTCAGCCAAGGGCTCCCTGTTCCCATTTCCACCAACTTCCTTCCCTCCCTCTCAGCCAAGGGCTCCCTGTTCCCATCTCCACCATCTTCCTTCCCCCTCAGCCAAGGGCTCCCTGTCCCCATTTCCACCAACTTCCTTCCCTCCCTCTCAGCCAAGGGCTCCCTGTTCCCATTTCCACCAACTTCCTTCCCTCCCTCTCAGCCAAGGGCTCCCTGTTCCCATCTCCACCATCTTCCTTCCCCCTCAGCCAAGGGCTCCCTGTCCCCATTTCCACCAACTTCCTTCCCTCCCTCACAGTGGAGGGCTGCCCATCCTGTCCCACCACCATGGCTATCCTCACCTCCTTCTCTTCTTGCGGCCAGATTTCTTCTTCTTCTTCTTCCCCCGGGCTGGCAGTGGTGCACGCTCCCCATCACATGAAGGGCTGAGGAGGAGGCGGAAAAAAAAACCCCAACCAAACAATGACAATTAAAAATAATCAAAATAAAACCTGAATCAGCCCACATGGGACTGCTCCCTTCAGCCCCCACCTCAGGAGCAGAGATCAGTATTCATGGTGGACCTGGGGCACGGGTGTCTGCCTAATTACCCTCTAATGAATGATTTGGTCATGGTTTAAATGAAGTATCTCCTCCACACAGGTCTAATGGAGATATAATGAGACAGCTCCTGTACACCACTGATTATTTAAAATATGTTTGCTGAGGTTAATGCCTCTGTAATGGATTTATAGGTTTTGTTGCTCTTTGTAAATATGCTTTAAATAATTAATTGGCATTTAATTTGCATACAATAATTATTGCAAACAGATGTACCTGACTATAATAAAGGACTTGACATATGGTAAGTAGCAATTGATTAGAAATGTATATATTTATTGAGATGCTATGATAATTCAATGAGATATGCATCTCTTACACAGTTGTTAAGCCTTGGGAGAAAAAAAAAGTCTGCTGTAAATTAATTTCTTTTTTAAACATATGATGCCAAATCAAATTATGTTTCACTGAAGAGCAAATACCATGGTTAAATTAATTCAGAGCACTGGAGTGAAAATATGACAGATACTTTGTGGCTGCTCATTAAGCAAAGCAAGCATTTGTAAACAGGGGGGCAGCTGGTGGCAGCCTATGGATCCCCAGGTCTGGCTGTGGATCCCCAAACAGATCTGGGACCAAGGTTTGCAGGGGGCACAGCTAGCTCCCCAAAGCCTCTGCAAAATCCCTGTTGGAAAAGAGGGTGTTGGGCTTGGGCCTCTGTTTCCCCACTTCTCGCTCTGCCAGCAGGAGCGGTCACTAGCAGGGAATGTGTGACAGTCACCTTTCTGCAGAAAGAACAAACATTCTGGTTAATAAAATCACTACAAAGAGCAAACATCACTCTGGGGGAAGCACTCTGGCTCCACTGCACCCTGACACTTGCTTGTCTGGGGCTTGAATTACTACCAAAATAGCATTAGCCAAAAAAAAAAAAAAAAAAAAAAAAAAAAAAAAAAAAAAAAGAAAGAAAGAGGCAATTGCTCAGTGCTTTTAATGCCTTTTTTTCCCCCAATTGCTCTGCAAAACAAAAATGTCTGCCAGTCCTTCTGCTATGACCTGTGAATAACTGAGTGCTGCATGCTTCTGATGCAGTAATCTGAGGTGCAACCATGCTGTAGCCTGAGAAGCAATCAAGTACTCCTTTCTGCTTAGTGCTCCCAGGTTTTTCACCAACCAACAGAAGGGTTGCTTTGGGACAGGGCACACTTTGGGCTTGGTGGGTCTCTTTTCTGCAGTAAGGTAGAAGAAATACATTTTCCAAGCAGACGACTTGTTGCTCAGCTTTCTCCCCCAAACCACCCTCAGGATCTCTGCTAAACCACATACCTGAATGCTGATCTCAGCCCCTCAGTCATCAGTATGCTCACCCCCAGCTCCCTTGCGCTTTTCCCCAGCACCGATTTTAGCTCCCTAGAAAACAAACCTGGCTGCATCTCAGCCTTCCCTTGCCCAGGGCCCTGGCCAGGTACTGCCAAGCCAAGGGAGACCAGGGAGAAACCTCTGGCTGTGCTGTGCAGCTGCAGGCAGTATCTGTCAGAGCCCTTCTCCCTCTTGCAAGATAAAGCCTTTTGCCTTTGATGTGGAAGCTTGCTCCCCACACTGATCCAATTTTAATTGTTTCTCTGTGATTGTAATCAAAGTCTAATTAAAAATACAATTTAGATTATTGTTCTGGTTAGCCTGAAATCTGAAGATATGAAATGTGCTTTCTTGCTCTTTCTTCCCACCATCTTTAAGCAAATGGGGAGGCTTTAATCCCAGAGACAGTTTAACAGGAAGAGCTTAGAGACCCTGGCTGCTTCATTCTTCACTTACCACATTTGATTCATTCCACCCCCCCCCAAGGTGTCAGGGGCTAACAACAAACTGATAACAAAGCTGTCTCCTGATGAAGCCAGCGCTGCTGCTCTGAGTTAGGTGTGGGGAGAGAGGAATTGCTGAGGGTGATGCCCTGGCAAGGATGCCCTGCAGAACCAGTAGCACACAGGGATGCTGGCAGATCATCTTCCAGCCAGGGCACTTTGCAAAGAGGCTGTCAGAGCAAGATATGGAGTGGAAGCCTGGAGGAGTCTCAGAGGGGACCGTATCACTCTCTACAACTGCCTAAAAGGAAGTTGTAGTCAGGTTGGGGTCAGGCTCTTCTCCCAAGCAACTAGTGACAGGACAAGAGGGCATGGTATGAAGCTGCACCAGGGAAGGTTTGGGTTAGATATTAGGAAGCACTTCCTCACAGAAAGGCTGATTAGGCACTGGAATGGACTGCCCAGGGAGGTAGTGGAATCACCATCACTGGAGGTCTTTAGGAAAAGATTGGACGTGGCACTTGGTGGTGTGGTTTGGCTGATGTCCTGTGTTAGGTCATAGGCTGGACTTGATCTCAGAGGTGTTTTCCAGCCTCAATAATTCTGTGAAGGTTTGCAGGCGTCTCCTGCAAGCACACTGCAGGAGAGTTCACACAATCACAAACCTTTCCTGTGCACTCACAGTGTCATTTAAGCCACCCCCGGGTCTCCCCGCCCCCCTGGGGGAACAGTTACGGACACCTCCTCACTTCGGGGTGACCCTGTACAGAGCCCTGGCTCCTACCTGCGTGACCTGTGGCGAGCATGGTCCCGTCTCTCCTTCCCTTTCGCGCAGCCGTTGGTGGTGGAGGTGTCCTTGGCTGCGCGGCCGCTCAGCTTCTCGGGCCGCCGGTCCTCCGCGGGGTACGGCAGGCAGCTGAGCGTCCCGCTGCGGGAGCAAGGGAGAGGAGGAGCGATAAACAACTGTCCTTGCGGCTGGGCTCGCCGGCTGAAGGTTTCCCACGGCCTGGGGAGCCTCCTTTCCTTTAGGCAGGCAGGACCTGTGCTGCAGCGAAGGAAAGCTGCAGGTTGTTCGTGGACTTCCTGAGCCTGCAGTGGGAAATGCTCCACCAAAGCTCCTAAAACCCCCATTCTCAAGCTGCCTCCCAGCACAGACACGCTGTGCTCAGCTTTCAGGCAGAGGTGCCAGGAGCACCATGCAGCCAAGGAGCAGCTGGACATCCCCACGACGCTGCAGGGACAGCACAAGATCCAATGCAAGAGCAAAGGGCGATGGACCAGCACTCCTAGACATCTTCCTCTGTGTTATGGGTTCTGGCTCCCCAGCTCTACAGAGACAACACTGAGCTTGCAGTCTTGTAGAAAACCAAAGGGGGTAAAAAAAAGCTTTTGCATGTCAAATGCCAGTCTCCAAGCCTGCTGTTGTATTGCCAATACCTTGCCACACACCCACGTCCTATCCCCACCCCAAAGGGTGCTTTGGCTGTAGAGACCATCACACATGGACAATGGGGGAACAAGGGGCTGGGGCCAGATGCAAGCTGCACATCTAGGAAGTTATACGGTGCCAAGAGGTTTGTTAAGAGCAGTGTGATGCTAAAATGGCACACTAGCCCACATTAGGCACAGCCAGAGACTTGCCTGCCCCAGCCATTAGCAAAATTTATTTGGGGCTGTAATTGGGCCAGAAGCACCTGCAGAAGAAAGATCAGCCCTCTCTCTCCACCTGTGCTTTCTCTCTCAAGAAACTCCCACTTTCTCTAATAGCTGACTTGTTCTTAGAGCCCATTTTGTATGGCCTGAGCATTTAAGGATGTGCACCAGGCAAAGAGAAGAGGTAGGAATCAGCAGGGAGAAGCTGGGTGAAATATTTGTGGCCCCAGATATGCAGCAGGTGATGGTTCCTCTGGCTTGAAAAATCTATTACTCTGCTTGAAATAAATCCCTCAGTTGCTTCCCAACATCTATGTTATTTTTAACCATCTGAGAAGCTACATGGTTAATTGCTTTCTTTGTGTGAGCTAATTAGCTTGTGGCCTTTTCCAAGCCCCTTTTGAAAACACTCTTCTGAGGCTCAGTCATTAGAATCCATTAAAAATGTCCCCAAATTAATGACCTGTGCAAACCCTGGGCTGGATCAGCTCCAGCAGCAGAGGCAGGAATGCCCCTCTCCAGGCTGGGGGCACACTGGGGCACTGCTGCCTTTCAGGTGGGACCTGGATGTGGTAGGCAGTGTCCCCTTCTCACCCCAGCTCCTGCTCCTTGGGATTTTCAGGTCCTAGGGTTAAAACATATTGGCCTTGGGGCACCCAAGGACTCCTGTCCTGCAACACTCAGGGAACCATTTCTTCTGGGCATGGAAGTAATTATTGATGGAAATAATTATTCTCCAATTCCATCAAAGGCTGGCTTCAATTCAACCAAATGTTCTCCTCTGATGAATACTGAGAGTCACTAACACTCTAAACTGGTTGGTAATCCCCTTGCATTAAGCTCCACAGACGTTGATTGAATATATATATAAAAATGTGGGGGCTTTGGTTGTTATCTTTCATGTCTTTCATGACTGATATAAAAGTGCTTGCAGTTTGGTGTGAACGATTACTGTGGCCTCAAAAGAGAGGATTATCACACCTTCCCCTGCCAGTCTCTGCCTGCAGCAGAAAGGAGAATGCCCCTGCAAGTGCTTTGCTGGAGCCAGCCCCAGGAGGGCATCGAGGTGATGCAGCTGGAAGCACAGGACTCGCTCAGCACAGGGGACAGGGACAAGTGCTAGAGAAGGCAGAAGGAAGAGGAGGCAGGAAGGATGCTCAGGGTTTGCCTTGCTGGAGGGCAGCACTGCTCCATCGTGGGAAGGAGGGCTGAAGCCTTTTCCTGCCCAATGTATTGGTTCATGTTTGTCCCTAAGGATGCTCTCCTAGCCATGGGCAGCTAGGCCAGGACAAGGCAGCTGCTCACCCCTCCTGCCTGCCCTCCAGGTTTCTCCATTTCCATTAGACAGTTCAACTGCTTACACTCATTTTGCTTTTTCCTTTCTTTCTTTCTTCCATGCAACAATCCAGCCTGTCCATCAGACCTGTTCAAAAGCAGCATCCCTGCCCCTGACAAAGACACCCCAGACAGCAGGGCACCTGCTGGGCTGCTGCAGCCAGCTCGGAGCAGAACATGCCCTGTGTGATGAGACACTGGCCCACATTACCCAAAGAGGTGTTAGATGCCTCATCCCCACAAACATTCCAAGTTAACTGATCTAACCTTCTCTAGTTGAAGATGTCCTGCTCACTGCAGGGGGATTGGACTAGATGAAATTTAAGGGTCCCTTACAATCCCAAACATTCTGTGATTCTGTGCTGCGGCCTCTAGGGCCGTAGGTGAGCCCCATGGGTGAGTCCTTGGGGCTTAAACCAGCCCAGCCTCAGGGCCCCTTGTCAGCCCTTGTGGGACTGTACTGCTCTGCCTGCCCAGGGCTGGATGCTGGCACCCTTCACAGAGGATGGGGCAAAGGCACAAGGCATTTACTGCCTCAGGCAGCAGAGCTAACTCACCAAACATCCACAGTCCTCCATCCCAGTCCATTGCTCTTGGTGCCATGGCCAAGTGCCATCTCATCAGGCCATGAAATGTGGCAGTTGGTGCCACGCTTCACCGGGAGCTGAGCCCAGTGGCACCTGTCCCCCCCGGCCCTGCAATGATGTGCAGTCAGTGTGGGTTTGGTGTGCACTTGAAATCCCTGCATGCTGGCATCTCAGTGCTGCCAGGGCTGGGCAGCTGCCCTTCTCTGCCTGCAGGCACCCATGTCCCAGCTGAGTTCCTCTGCCCTGGCCCCACAGCAGTCTCCTGCCACAAAGCTTTCATCAATCATCCTTTTTCCCTGCAGTAACTCAGCTTCTCTTCTCAAGAGGAGAGAAAAGCAGGAAAATTGCTTTCTTAGTGACCTTTCAGCTGCCAGACTGCCACACCAGGTCATGTCCCCATCCACAGCAGCATCATCCCTCTCCTCCAAAACAAGAGCTCCAGCAGTCCTAGCCCTCACTGGCCTTGCTGCAGACCTTCTGCTCTTTCCAGCTGCTTTGCAAGCAGCAGTGTAAGCAGACTGGTACTGGATCATGCTAACCAAGCCTTTTTTTTTTTTTTTATCATTTACTTCACTTTGCACACACAGCTGGACTGGGTGCTGGGTGCACCCAGATGCATGCACAAGCACTTTGGAGGCCCTGAGCACTGTCTGCAACTGCCAGCCCTGCACTGCCAGCATTTCAAAGCTCAGGGCAGAGCATTGGGAATGGAATGGAATGGAATGGAATGGAATGGAATGGAATGGAATGGAATGGAATGGAATGGAATGGAATGGAATGGAATGGAATCGAATGGAATGGAATCGAATGGAATTGAATCAAGGCTGGAAGAGACCTCAAAGATCATCGAGTCCAACCTGTCACCCTACACCTCATGACTATCTAAACCATGGCACCAAGTGCCACGTCCAATCCCCTCTTGAACACCTCCAGGGATGGTGACTCCACCACCTCCCTGGGCAGCCCATTCCAATGGCCAACCACTCTCTCTGTGAAGAACTTTCTCCTCACCTCCAGCCTAAACCTCCCCAGCCAATGAAGAAACTTTACTGCGTCGCCCTTTTCAGCCCTCCCTGGCTCCGCGTTTCCATCATCTCCACAGCCCCTGGTGAAAAGGTAGGAGAGTCTTCAGCCAACCAGAGCCCCAAAAAAGAAGAAGGTTAAAGCATCTCTGATGAGCCTATTAGTTGTGAATGTTTCAGTGGCATTAAAATGATGATGGATGCCTCACCTGGGGACTGGGAACATCAGCCTGTGGAAGGCCTCTGTGGAAAGCACACAGCCACGAGGGGATGTGGGAGAAACTCCTGTGGCTGATTGCACCAGGGATGCTCTGGCTAATTCTCCTGAGTAATGTGCACAAAGTGCATGGATGTGTGATTCAACATCTCCTCACTCCTCCCCTTCCCTCACCCAGAGGTTTTGGCTGGGCAGGAGGGGACAGCTGGTGGGTTTGACAAGTGGTCCCTGCTCACATGCATCCCCACAGCTCCCTGCCAAGACCACATCTGAAGTGCTTCTGCCCTGGGCTCTTGGCTCTGGTGAGGATGAGCTGAGCTGCTTGTGGCTTTTTCTAAAACCCACCACTTTGTGCTGAGAAGCCTTTAGGCTCTGGCAAAACTCATTCTTTTATTTTCTCTTTTGCTCTCTGGCTTTGCTTATCTGATTGAAAAAGAAAACGGTCAAACTGTTCCTTTGTCCCAGGAGAGGGAGGAGGCAGAAGGGAAGGTTGTAAAGACATTTCCAAGCAAAAACTTCTGCAGATGTGTTTGCGTAAAAGCTCTTTGAAACATGCACTAAAAATACCTCTTCAAAATTAGGAGATGGGGGAAATTGTGAAGTGCTTCCCGCAAACACACACATACACACAAAACCAGCCCGTGGCAGGTTCTTTCCCCACCTCATTCAAGCTGTTATTATTAGTGCAGGAGGAGCCCTGCAGTTTGTTATTGAAAATTATAATAGCAAATCAGCGAGATATTTTCCCTGATTACACAGACTCCAAGCCAGTTCAATTTTAATCTTCTCCCTGCTATTTTCTGTGCCTCAGCAGAGGTGCCAGCTGCAGAAAAGCCCTTGGTTTTCTTCAGGCACTTTAAACACAGAAGAGAAATACAATTCTCTAATACACATTTTTTCATCTGATTTTTGCCAGCCTCCACATCCTGCTCCTGGGAACCCTGTGTCCTGTTGCAAGCCCATGTGTGGCAAGCGGCTGCTTTAGCTTCTTGGCCTCCAGGAAGGTTTAGCGACTGCTCTTAGCATGTCCTGGGCCAAAAAAGCAGCTTGGCTCTTTATTTTCCAGCAGCTGATTTGCTATGCATGGCTGAATCAGAACAGAGGAGCTTCCCTGCTGGAAGAGGCCCCAGTAGCTGTGCAGGCTTGGTGCCAGATGCTTTGGGGGACACTGTGTGGTCGCAGCCCATGGGAGGACTCTGTCCCGGGCACCAGCTGGCAATGGCAGCAGCTCCCACTGCACAGCAAGGGATAGATGGCTCTGGCCAAGCTTAAAACTCCATGGGGGAGAGCGAGGCTCCCATGGACCATCTTTCTTAGGTAGGGTCAAGCCTGAAGGTGAACATAGCTCCTCCCTGCTCCCAACAGCTGGTGCTCCTCCTCCCCAGGGGCACCAGGACCTCTGTCCCCCTTCCTTCCTGAGCACCTGGCTGCCACGCAGGGCTTGGCGTCACCTTTCCTCACTGCCAGCAGTCCAGGATGGCTCTGCCAACTGCCTGCCCGTGACAGCAGAGAGAAGCCTGAGGAGCATGGCACACGGTCAGATCGTTTCTAAAGGAAACCTGGACGACTGCCTCAGCTCAGGTGGCTTCTGCAGCATCTTGTGCCTCCCACGCTGCCGGCGCCGAGGTCCCCGTGGTGCTCCGTGCCCGGCAGCACCTGCACACTGCTGGGCCCGGCTTGCTCTCAGGGGGACAGTCCTGTTCCTTTCCTATACTCAAATCCTCTCTCTTAAACAAACACCCTGCAGGTTCCCATGCCTGTAAAGGAGACAGTTTTCTCCTCAGTCAGGGAATGGGAAAGGAGGAGACTTGGCTGCTCTCAGTGCCCATGAAAGCAGCCAGAATTGCTGACACTGTGCCATGCTACATGACAGCACATCAATCCTGCACATCCCTGACCCATGTTCTAGGAGACTCCAGGCTCCTGAGTGACTCCAGCATGGCAAGGGCTGGTCTGAGGAGAGACTGGGGCCAAGAGCTTATGCTAAACCCTTGCTGCAGCCCAGCTGGCTGCAAACCACACTCCCATACTCCATCCTTGCCATCACCCCCCACCAGCCTGGAGAAGCCACAAGGGCAACCACTCCCTGGTGAAGGAAACAGAGCTGGTGGCCATTCATGGGGGCAAGCCTAAGCAACCCTTGCAGAGCTTGTGATTAAGAAAACCCTGGAGTTGAGCTCAATTCCTAATTCCTAATCACTCACCCACATGCAGAGGAAAACATAGCCTGGCAAAGGTCAAGATCATGGGCTGGGAGGGACCCCAGTACCTGTTGCTGGATACTTCCCAACACAACACTGGGAGCTAGAAGCCAAGGAGCACTGGGAGATGATACTTAACATTTTAGAAGGGTTTCAACAATAACAATAAAACAAACAAATAAAAAAAAATTAAAAAAACAACAAACAAACAAACAACACCCCCCAAAAAAACCAAAACAAAACAAAACAAAGGGAAGGATGTCCCAGAAAAGATATGCTTTGCTGCATCTGGAGAACACCTTCATGCCCAATCTGCTGCACAGTGCCAGGGAATGTCCCCAGTGCCACTACAGCAGGTTCAGGCCAAACCCCTGCACAAGTACCTTGCTTCAGTGCTGGCTGCCATGGATGGGAGTGTGACGGCTCACAAGATGCCAGTCCCTCACACAGGTTAATCCAGGATCTTTAGAGATCCTCACGGCAGGCCTGAGCTCACTCTTCAGTGAGGAAGCCATCCTGTGTGCTGCCCAGTGTTAGCAGGGCTGGGCCATGGGATGCCACACCTGCAGTGTTTGGTCATGAGGAGTGCTTTCTGCCACGCTCCCATCCGCTCCCTTAGCCAAAACCCCGATGCCATTCGGCATGGTGGAGAGCAGCAAGACCCTAACACAGCTCATTAAATTTTCATCAAACAGGGATTGTAAGCACACAGTTACCAGGAGCTCCTGGGAGCACTGAGAGATCACTTTAAAAATGAATTAATAATAAGGCATGTTGGAGGCAGGGAGGAGAATACTGCAGGAGAAGATCTGCTTGGAGCAGCAGTGCTCCCTTTGCTGCTCACATAAAGCTTCTTCCTCCTCTCCCTTCCTTTGTTATTTTTGAATTGCCACTGGAAGTGGAAGGGAAAACAAGTTGGAGACCCCACAACCAGACCTAAAGGGGGGCCTACAAGAAAGCTGGGGAGGGACTTTTTACAAAGGCCTGTAGTGATAGCATGAGGGGGAATGGATTGAAGCTTGAGGAGGGCAGATGTAGACTGGAGATTAGGGAGAAATTCTTTCCAGTGAGGGTGGTGAGACACTGGAATAAATTGCTCAGGGAGATTTTGGATGCCCCCTCCCTGAAAGTGTTCAAGGTCAGGCTGGACAGGGCCTTGAGCAACCTAGTCTAGTGGAAGGTGTCCCTGCAGGGGGGGTTGGAACTAAATGACCTTTGAAGATGATCTTTAAAGTCCCTTCCAACCCAAACCATTCTATGAATCTATGATAACTCCAAAAACCCAACCTGTTTACACAGCTACCACCTTCCAGCAGAGCTGCCCTGGGAACAACTCTGGTTGATGGGGAAACCATGGAGAAGACAGCCATCCAGGCTTGGGACAAGAACACAAGGACAAAGTCACCACACTCTGTTAATAAACCACCAGGACACAGGCATGCCTGCCTGCAGGTAATGAACAACAAACACTCAGCTTGAAATGGCCCTGACATTAACAAATGCTCAACCCCCCAGGACAGACCCATGGGCACATCTGAATGTGTGACCCCAACCTGGGTGTCCAGGGACATCATCCGAGCAGGTCAGCACTGGTGAAGCTCTGCCCCATGCACCCATGTAGAGCAGCCAGGCTGCTGTGCCTGGGACCTCTGCTAAAACAAAGGTCCCTGGGGACCCTCCCATGTGGGACTTGTCTCCTGAATGACCATCCTGACATGATGCCCAGGGCTGCACAGTCAGGGCCATGTGGAACCAGGAGGGCTCAGTGATGTTGTGAGGAGCAGATGTCCTCATGCAGGACGTGTGGGCAGCAATTAGCTCCCATAAAGAGGAATTAAGCAACAGATTTCTCCTCTTGGACAGGCAAGCCTACAACAATCCTAGCCCAGGAAGGAAGGTGGCAAGTGGGCTTCAATCCCCTGCTACATGCTGCTGGAGGCTTTTTATGGACAGAAGGGCCTTTGCCTCCCTGTATTGCATTGCTGCTCTCAGCAGAGCTGAGAAATTCCTGAATTCCAGTTTCATGGGTGGGAGGTTTTGTTTGACTCTAATCCTCCTCCCCATAACACCCTCTGGGTTCCATGGGAAACACCTTGGTGGTCTCACCAGCTGTCCAGGAAGGACTGGTGAGGGGAGTTTAAGTTAGGGAGAGTTTCTGGGAAGGAAGACAGGGCTTTTTCTCCTCCCACTGTGCTCCACTGCTTCCAAGCTTTAGACTGGTTATTAGGAAGACATTTTTTTACAGGAAGGGCAATGAGACACTGGAACAGGTTCCCTAGGGAGGGGAACAGGTTCCCTAGGGAGGCTGTGGATGCCCCCTACCTGGAGGTGTTCAAGGCCAGGCTGGATGAGACCTTGAGCAACGTGGTCTAGTAGAAGGTGTCCCTGCCCATGGCAGGGTGGGAGGAACTAGATGATCTTGAAGGTCCCTTCCAACCCAAACCATTCCATAATTCTATGATTCCTACCACACAGTGGGCACTCAGGTGCTCAGTGTTGCAGCACCCAGGGCTGTTTAGGGCTCAGAGCCAGAATGAAAACTCTCTCTCTGCTTCCAGGTCTTTTCCCCAACCACCCACACCATGCTACAACCCTGAACATAATTTTAAATCATCCATTTTACTGCTCCCTAGGGGGAAGGTTTGAAGGAGACAGGTGGGTCCCCAGACTCCTGGGTCCCATGGCAGACCTTGCCAGGAGAAGCTGGAAAGAATCCTTTCACTTTTCAGCATATCCCTCTTTAATTTGGCACAGTGATCATTTTATTGCTTGCTGGGCTTTGCGAGGCTGAACTAACATCCGGAAAACGCTCTGCGATCCTCAGCTGAGGGCAATCTAGAACAGCAAAGCCCTGGTGTTATCCACGTTTGGATAATCCAGAATTATTCATAAACAAAAATCAAGATTATGCAAATATATTCATTAGTTCTCAGGATACCCCCAGGAAAATAAAGGAATTAGTCTTGTTAACAATTGTACATTATGTAAGTGCGTGTCTAAGCATGCACAGACCCGCATGCTGCTGCTGCTGCTGGGGCATGTTTGCCTACAACTCATCCTGGGATCTCACAGCCCTGGAGAGCAAAGACTTGACCTGTGCAAAGCAGACACCTCAAATTTGAGATATCCTGATGCCTCATGGCAAGCAGCAGCAGACATGTGCACCTTACTACACAGATTCACAGATTGCATCGGGTTGGAAGGGACTGGCAAAGGTCATCTTGTCCAACCTTCCTGCAGCCAGCAGGGACACCTCCTGCTAGATCAGGCTGCCCTGGGTCACATCAAGTCTGATCTTGGATATCTTCAGGAATGGGACCTCAACCACACCCTGGGAAACCTGTTGCAGTAGTTTACCGCTCCCATTGTGGAGAACACCCTCCTGATGTCCAATCTAAATCTACCCTGCTCATTTCAAACCATTGCCCCTCATCCTATAACTACAAGCCCTTCTAAACTGTCCCTCCCCAGCCGCCTTGTAGGTCCCCTTCAGATATTGTGATGTAACTATAAGTTCTCCCCAGAGCTTTCTATTCTCCAGGCTGAACAGCCCCAACTCAGCCAGGATCTTGCTGGCTGGTCTTCAGCTGAAGCAGCAGAGACATCCCCAGTGTTCCCTCTGCACCCATCATGGACAGCCCAGCCATGAAACTATCTCCTTATTCTAGCCAGAACAGCCTTTCCTGCCCAAATGAGGAGGTTTATGGTACATGCCAGGCCAGGAGGCTGTGGAGGTAGGGTCTGGATGAGACCCCTTGCTCAGGACCTGTTCTTTTCACCCTGCACAAGCCCTCACCCTGATGTGGCTTGTGGCCAGCTTGGCTCTCTGCAGCACAACACCACCATCTATTCAGGCTGTGATGGGAAAGGGGAGATAAAGGTGTGCTGAAAATACTGCCTGGTTTAATTAATGCCACATGCCTTTCACTCTATAGGTTGTGTGGATTGTTAATTATTTTTATAAAGAAAATAATTAGTCCCAATCAAGGCAGAAGCTCTCCAGAATTACAGCTCATTAACTGCTCTCACATTTTTCTGTTCTATAAAAAGTCATGTGGTGCTGATGAAAATTGCAGGCCCTTGGAATCAGCATTAAATACAAATTCAGACAGTGTTACCATCCCATTACCATCAACTGCATCGACTCGGCTTCGGTAATTGCAGCTGGAGATGAAGTGCAGGGATTTCTGCTCCGTGCCATCTCTGAAAACAAGCACTCTGCCCATTAGTTTGCCGGAAACAACGTGACACCAAGACACAACTTGGCTAAGTACGTCCCCAAGGAGATGACAGTCAACAAGGAGAAAGGGGAAAGCAAGGCAGCTTTGCCAGGGATGAGAAGATCAGGGCTGCTTGGGTTCTGTTCAGCTCCAGCTGGTGGTTGGGTTGCTCCAACAGAACAGGGGAACCATGCAAGTCTGGTACTGGTCTAAATTAGAAAGGTGAACCAGCTAATGATGCAGCAAATGTGTCCTATGGGCTGGGGCAGCAAAGCCCCAGGGGATGGACAGAGCTGGGAAGTGTTGAGGGGACAAAGAACAAGCTTTAAGCAGTGGTATTATCCTCACAGGATCTGGTGTAAACAAGGCACAGAGGGATACTCTTGCTGAGGATGCAGGAGCAAACCCCAACACATCCCTCTGGACCATCCTGGTCCAGGGGCCAGCTCTATTGACCACCGCAGAGGCCTCCCTCGCTCAAAGCCTAATTGAAAGGAATCAGGACACGTTCCAGGGAGTTCAGGCAAATCGATACTGACGTGGTGGGGAGGGCGAGCGGGGGCAGCGGGGTGGCTGTGCCCCAGTGCTGGCTCTGCAGGCAGGGCTCAGGCTTTGCTGCCTGCTTTTCCACCATGGAAAGTCAAGACGAGACCCACTGTCCTCTGCTCCACTCAGGACAAACCCAGCGGCGGCACAGGGTGAGGTTTGGCAGCAGCAGCCTGTGGCGAGGAGGGGGCAGGGGAGCCATGGGTCCTCAGGATCCTGCTTTTCACTTTGCATTAATCAGGGATGAACGTGCCTTCAGTGGCATTGGCAGCCCCGCAGAGCCAGCAGCCAGCTCTTTGGCCCATGAGCCTCCACTGCAAAATTAACCCACCCGTCCCCATGGCAGCTGCTCCCATGCCCTTGATCATCTGAGCCTGCTCAGAGGGATGAGGAGGGGAGAATTTGGGCTGTAGGTGGAGAAAAAAATACATCTGGAATGCCTCTGAGAGCAATGGGGTAGTGCCTCCTGCCATGAGGCATTGAATAGTGGGAGCCAAACCTGCCACTGGCACATGGTGCTCGTGTTGAGCATCTCAGCACCTTCAGGGACAGGGCTAACGGCACCAATCCCACAGTGAGGGCAGGAAAAGGGGCACGGCTGAGTGCAGGGTTGTGCTTGGATCTGCCAGCTGAACTCTCCAAAACATCCAAAACACACTCCAAAACATCTGAAGGACCTTCTTGACCTGGGCTGGCTCCTAAATCACACATGGGAAACATATGGGAGAGCAGAAGGACAGGTCCAAAACTGTGCCAATGACTTCTCCAGCCATCAGACAGAATGGGCAACAGAGTACCTGTGTCCAGAGATGCCCTGGGATCCTGGGGAAGATGCAGCCAACATATCCCATGACCTGCAGAGCTCAGCCCTCCACAGGGCAGCTAGGGTCTGGAGACACAGGGCCAGAGGTCACCAGGAGGTCATGTCCATCCTTGTTTAGGAGGCACAGGGCACAGCCAGGTCAACAGCCCATGCACACCACCATGCTCCAGTGTGTCAGGCTGTAGAATATCCCCAGCTCAGTGATTAACCAGCAGCTGCCTTTGTTCCTCTGCCAGCAGTGCCCACCCAGACCCCAGTCCCTCTCCCCGGCGCGTGTTACTCGCCTGCCTCTGCTCCCTGGTGGCCCTGCGCCATTGTCCTTCATCAGCTCAGCCAGCGCCTGGCTGATGGGCAGACAAAGGCAGGGGCAGCTGCAGCAGCCAGATAACCATGGAGCCCATCCCACAGCTGCAGGGAAGGGCAGGCAAAACATGGCCACTGGGATGCTTTGTTGCTTTGGGTTTTTTTCTTTCCTACCTGTTTCTGAACTTGGAGTTTTTTGGCAAATAAAAACTTCATCCTGTGGAAGAAGCACTGCTGGACCCACTTGCCTTGCTTCTCCCCATCATAACAAACCTGCCCATGTGCTGATCAAAGTCGGGGTGCAGGGTGGGGGTTGGGGGGAAGGTTTGAAGAGGGCAAACACTTTATAGGAAACAGATTCCCAGAGTTAAACCACCAGGCTCAGGGGAAAAATCAGCCCCAAGCCCTGACTGCCTCCCAGACGTGGTCATGCCCTCTCTGCCCAAGGAGGGCTGGTCCACTGCCTGCAGATGATGATGGAGCAGCAGAGAAGTTCTGTCTGCATACTGCTCTACATATGTGTTGTATGTGCCCTGCTTTGGTGGGCACAAATTAATTCAGCAGATGGTTTTTAACTGGGAAATCTCTCTTAATGCAAAAGTATTTCTCTTGCTGGGCAATAACTAATTTCTCATCCTGGCAGGAAGGTAGCTAACATCACAGCCTCCTACCTGGCTCTCTTCCAGCCACACCCCAACGCACATGCTCCCAAGCACACTCAGGCATGAGATAAATTTGTTATAACCCATTGCCAAAGTGCTATCAAGTCCCACCAGGATGATGTGCTGCTGGAATTTGGTGCTAGTGGCAGAGAAAAGCCATTTTCTCACCACAGCCCGTGGGTTGCAGAGCATTTTCAGCTGCTAGCATGTGAGGTGGGAATCTGACTCCTGAGGCAGAAGGTCATGAAGGCAGGAAGGTCTTGCAGCCTGTACCAGCAAGGAAGTGGGGTGGAAGGAGAAGGAAGAGCAACGCTGCCAGCTGAGGATCCTACCCTCACTTTGCCAGCCCAGGAATGCAGGTGATGTCCTCCCTGGTGTCCCCGCTCCAGCCTGTGCCCTGCACAAGGCACCCAGTCAAGGCTGGGCAGCAGCAACTTTCATTAATGCCAAGACATAAATGAAACACAAAGTGTTAAACAGGTTGCCAGCAAAGCTCAGTTAGCCCCAGTCTCGCTGCCTCATGACGGGGGACCCATCTCAGACATCCTGAAACTCCAACAGAGTTTTTTTAATAAAGTTTTTTTTTCCCCAGTTTGGGATTTTTTGAAGCCCTTCCTGCAGTCCCCACTGCGCTGGCAGGGGAAGCGCTCCCGCTGCTATTTTTAACCTCCCCGTGTTTGTCAGCGCTTTCGGCTCGAGTGCCTGCTGGAGAAGCCACTTTTGCAGCACCCAGCATCCTGCAGAGAGTTCTGTGTCCTTTGCTAGGTGATGATGGCACCAAAATGTGGGCACTGTGCCTGGCCATGATGCTGGAGGTGGTGGTCCAGACGGCTCATCCCCCTGGCATTGCCAAATCTGTGGCACACCAAAGCTCTGTTATGGATGCCGTGCTGCTGGGATCCACTGCTCCTGGCAGATTTCAGGCATCACGACCTCTGCATCTTTGCACACCCCTATAAAGCCAGGAACTTAGGGCTGTGAAAACAAACTGGATCCTGGGGTTTGGTGTTTCTCCCTGCCCTATGCCAGGAATGCCAAAGGGCTCTGATCTGGGGACCCAACACAGCCCTGTTTTTCAGCTGGGGGCACCACTGGGGATCAAGACCACAGGAGAATCCAGGGGACTGGGAGACACATGCAGGGCAGGGCAGAACCGTGGGTCACAGCAGGCCCACACTCTCCAAAGAGCAAAGAGCACCAGGGGGCTTGAGTTTGACTAGGTCTTATGGAAAAACCCCAGCATCACCTGCAGCCAAAACGTGGGTGGGATTTGCTGGCCTGGCCTGGGCTTTGCGATGATGAAGAGGCTTCAGTGACTGCAGGGAGAAAAGGAGGGGGAAGAAACGGAAAGGATGGTCATGCATGAAATGATTTCATTTCAGTGATGTGGGGTTTGCATTTGATAAATTCATCTTAGAGAAAAGTGTACATACAGAAAGGTCCAGCTGCCAGACAGAGACGTGGGAAGGAGTAGGAATGTGGCTGAGCAGACAAGGGTTCAGCTCCAGCTGCCTCTGGAAGGAGAAATGTCCCAATCCTGAGGGCCGCAGGGGAGGATGAGGACCTCCAGGTCAGCAAGAGTGAGGGCTGCAAAGGCCCCTTCTGGGGACAAACCACAGCAGGACAGGCTGCTCTGTGGATGTTGGAGGCAGGACAGTGACAGCAAGGAGACAAGAGCACCCTCAGGATCCACTCTTGGGTAGAAGCTGCTTAGCAATCCCTGGCATCAGGATCATCACTGCTATTTATTATCTAGGGTCTCACAGCCCTAAATATTTATTAGCTAGATGTCAAGGGAGGGTTTAAGAGCCCTGCTCTCCTGCCTCTCCGGGAACAGGGGAGGAGCAGGGACAGGAGATCAGCAGGGATGGGGACTGGCCAGAGCCAGTGCTGCTAGAAGACATCTGCCAGCTCTCCCTGAGCCCAGCAGGGGTGGGTCCCAGCTCTGTGAGACCCTAAACTGCCACATTTCACCCTGACATGTTGCTCCACACTTCAGTCTCTCAAGTGCTGGGATGGTGCTGAGCACCGCAGGGAAGGGACGCCACAGCCAGTGCATACACTGTGAACCCTCACTTCAAAGGAGGGCCAGGTTGTGTCTATGTTCTTGCTGGAACCACAGGGCCAGATTTGGGCCCTGAGCAGAGCACTCAAACTTTTACAGGTCAGAAATAGCCCATCCTCCAAGCCACAGCATTTCCATCCACCCGTCTGGTTTCCAGTTCCTGCAGAGCTGCTCTGGGGACAGCTCTCAACCTCACATCTCCTTTTGGGACCTTTTAGGTGAAGGTAACAGAAGATCTCATGGCCACAGCAGGTGCACAGCAGGGAGAGTAGTACTCAAAGTCTCTAAGAAGCTCAGAGCTCCAATGGGAGCTTCCAAAGGCCACTTTCTCTAAATACTTAGGTGCTTCTAATGCTGATGCATGTCACCTGGCTAAGGCACCCATGGGTCCTGCGCCTGCCTATACCACACATGTGCTCACTGCATCCCATTCCTCCCTGACACGCTGGCAGGGCCACCTCTCTGGGGACAGAGGTGTCCCCCACCCTACCTGGAGAGACCAGCAAGGACACAGTCACCAGCACCGATCCAGCAGAGAGACAGATGGACGGGTCGGGGGGCGGGAGGGAGGAGGAGGATGAAGACTCCGCAGGCAGCAGGGAGGAGGTCTCGCAGGCATCCCCCGGCTCTGCCCCTCGCTCAGCTCCCGAGCTGCCTAATTAGCTCTCCCTGCTCCGCCGTCCAGCTGGAGCCGGAGGGCAAGGGCAGACAAAAGCCTCCCTATTGACAGCCCCTCCGAGGAAGAGGCTTTTCTTCTCCCCCTCTACTTTTCTTTTCAGACCCCTCTCCCCCCGCCTGGGCCGGGGCCATGGGCTCATTAGCGCCGGGCCGGTCGGGATCGGAGGGAGCAGATGGCAGCCAGGCTGCTGGCGAGGCCGGGCCTGCCGCCGCCTCTCCCCGCAGAGCAGATGCCCCGACAAGGTGCGGGGGGATTAACGGGAGCGGGGGCCGTGGGCACGGCGGGGCCTCCAGTGGGGGCTTCCTCCCCAGCAGCACACTCCGATGCCAAGGGGGCTACCAGCCCTCTGGGGACGAATGGGCTTTGGGGATACCAAAACGTGACTGGGAAGGTAGAGATAAATAGGATGAGAGAGAACTGGTCCGCAGCTCACCATAAGTCCCCATCAGGGACTCCCTGCTAGGACTAAAGCACTGCAAAGGCCGTGAGGGAATTACAGCCACCTTCTGCCCTCGTTGGGGGTGCTGTGACACCCTGGCACTGCAGTGCTACAGCTGCTCCTGCCCAGTCCCAGCACAGCCACCCTCATCCCAGCAGCTGCAGCAGCAGTGCCCAAACCTGTCTCCAAGATCACTTGTGGTGGCAAACCAGACAGCAAAATAGGGCTTAATCCCACTTCAGCAACACCCCTCTCCCCTCCCGCTCCGTGCTCAGTGCATCCCGGGGGACTGAGGGTTAAAGCACAAATCCCCTGCTCTGCTCCGATGTGACCCACTTAGACCATCTGGCAGGGAGGGATGCAGGAGCCTCCTTTCTCCGGGTGTTGTCGGTGCTCACCCGGCATCACCGGCTGCCCCAGGAGCTGCAGCCCTCAGCCTCACCAGTGCCCTCACTTTTTGCATACAAGTGGTTTTCAGATGAGTTTGGGGGTACTGAGATGGGGCAGTCTCTGCCACACCACCGTGGATTGTTGTGTATGGGAGCAGGAAACCCAAACACCTCCAAAAAGCATCTACGAGCTCCTGGACTGCCACCAGCTCCAGGTCCCAGAGGGACCTTGGAGCATCTCCTGGTCTGTCTGTCCCTGGCAGCTGCAGGTTCCCTGGCAGACTGATGCTGATGAAATATGCAGCAGCACTGGGAAAAGTCAGGCCATGGAGTATGAAGGGACTCCTAGCTACTACACCATGGCTGAGGTCATGGCCAGGGAAAGAGATGCAGGCAAAGGCGCAGCCAAGAGGGAGGAGAAAGGATCCCAGTTGTGAGGCTGCAGCTACAGCATGACAGTGATAACTGTCTCCAAAGGCCGGGCAGAGACAGGTGGCACCTTATCACGGGAGGCTTAAAGATTGTTTTCAGCTCACAAGAGATGAAGCCTTTTGCAGCTGTTGTCAGGTGGGGATTGCAGCATCCTTCTGGACCAGTAAGAGGGAGCAGGGACACCCTGGCTCAGCAGAGTGGCTTGGGGCAGGGTAGGAGGGTTTCCCTATTTCTCCCCAGCCAGCTGGGCACACAAACCCCTCCAATCCCATCCTGGGATTCTACATGTACTGGAGCAACCTCCCTGCCAAAGCAAGTGTGGGGACAGTCCCAGCTCTGCCGAGTCCCCCCGCACTACTGAGTCCCTCAACTTCAGCCGCAGGAGCGCTGCCGCAGCCTGCATGGCAAAACCCTGCTGTGCCCAGCATGGGGAGAGGTTAATTGGAAAAGCCCCTTTCCCCAGCACTTCGTTTTCCCCCTTCACATTGCAAACTGGTCAATAATCCATTTACTTTGGCAGAGCCCTGCTCTGGGCATGAAGCTCTGTTAGGGGCTGGAGTACATGCCCTCCCCCCCCCCCCCCCGCCCCCCCCCGCCCCCCCAACCCTGGCAGGACCAGGAGGGAAGAGATTAATGTATTCTTTTGTTCCAGGATGAACCTTGGCTTTAGCAGAGCTTTAACCCTCCAAACCTCCCAAAGAGCTTGACAGCAATTTATATGGAAGAGGCATTATCTCTGGGATCAGCAGCAAGATAGCAGCAAAGATTGGGGCACAGGCCAGAGACAGCTGGAAGGGAGTAAAAAGGTAAATCACCTCCTGCCCTGGAAATGCCAGTGTTACCCCACAAGGGGAAAGGATTGAGCCCTTAGCCCTGTGGGAATGAATTTAGGCTTTACACACTCTGGGAGTTCCCAGCTGGTCCCCAGGTCACAAGTGAGCCCCTTGGGATCTCATGAGGGCACACGCTTAGGCAGCAAAACAGAGATCCAGATAATCTTAGTTCTTCATTTGGCTAACTGTTCTCCCTGTCTTCTCTCTGGTGCACTCTGCTCACTGGCACTGCAGTTGTTTGCTCTTAAATTAGCCGGGAGCATCGTCAGGGAAGAAAGGCCAATCCCAGCAGCAGCACAGGGAAATCTTCGGGAAAAACAAACCCAGCACAGAGCTGGGTGAGGAGACAGCTGCAAGTGGAGCTGCTGCCAGCCTCGAGGCTCTGCTCTCCACAAAAGCTACAAACCTGCTGCTGTCTCAGGATGCTAGGGACATTGCTGTGCACCCCAATAGGGACCCTCTGCAAGGTCCCTGGGAATGTGTGATCTGGCATCCCATAGGCATGATCCTGCTCAGACAGCAGCCTTAAGCTCCTTGCAGAGCCCTGCATGATGCCAGCCAACTGGCAGCCCTGATAAGACAGGCCAGGGACCAGAGTCTCTCAGCTCCCCCCAGCCTTAGGCTTCAACCTCTCCCTAAGCAGCAAAGCCACCCTGTGGCATGGGGACAGGGGCTGCCCCCTCTTGACATCTCTAACAAGGGCAAGTGGCACAGATGGCTACACCACAGGGAATGCTCCCCTGGCCTCAGCTGGTGCACACACTGACAGGAGACAAAAGAAGCTGGGCTGCACCAACACCAGGACCTGGTGGCCTCACAGGCAGCTGCTCAGAGCACACAACAGCTTAGGGACCCCATCATGGAGGATCTGATGGTGCCAAGGTATGAAACGGGGAAAAGCCAAGCTGGCAGGACAGCTGTGTGCTGAGAGCTCCCAACCCCTGCACAGACAGTTCCCCTCTCACTGGTGCTGGCACATGCATTCCTTAACTTTTTGACGGAGCTGCAAACACCCTGAGCTGCAGTGCTCAGCCCGACTGGGATGCCCGCAGCAATCCTAGCTGCTGGTCAGAGCTGTGCATTCCTCCTGTTAGTTGGGCTTGCTGCATTTCCTCAGCAACCTAATTTGCTGCTGTATTACATCTCCATTTGTGAGGTGTTTAAGCAGCTTGGGTTGCTCAGGTACATTCAGGCAGGAGAGTGTGAGAGCCAGCATCCAGTCTGCTGACAGTGCCAACCATAGCCAACTGAGGCAAAAGAGGAGAAAGATGTGGGTGTCCCTCTGCCCCATGAAGGCTGAAGCCCTGCAAACTGCCTGTGGAAATGAGATTTAGGTTGTGCCTTTCCTAATTCCCTACCCTGATTAATGGCAATCAGAGAGACTGGGAAAATTCACTCTATGGCAGCTGGGCTGCAGGGACAGAAGCGACGGAGACACTGCACATGGAACAGGACCCTCATCCCCGTCACTGCTGTGGCTCACAGCCTTCACTGGCACAGAAGGCATCCAAACCAGTGAGCTGCCTGTGAGCTCCCTGCTCTTTAGTACAGGCTGAGCCCCTGACACCCAGCCTACTGCAGACTGAGCCCCCCTCCTCTCAAGACTCATCACCTTCATGAAACTTTGGGTTATTCCCCACACTGGCTGGGGAGCTGCAGCAGTGGAAATAAAGAGCAAAGAGAGAAGACAACCAGTAAAAGACTCCTTTCCTTATAAAAACAGTGCAAAGAGGATATTTTTAACCAGTGTTGAGGAAGCAAAATCAAACTGATCTAAATAACAGAGTGTTGTTGTGAGGAAGCCACACAGCTCCTTCTCCGTGCAGCAGCCCAGCTGAGCAGCTCAGTGGGCATAAGCAGCCCCCTCACCTTCTTTCATGGGGTCTGGCAAACATGGGGAGCACCAGCCACCCTGGGAGTAGGAAAGACAGAGCAGGCAGGCACCAAACGTGCAAAACTGAGACTCCTTTGGAACCTGAGGGTGCCCAACCAAGAGCTGCCCCAGTCCACACTGTGTGCAGGTTCCTTGGGCAGCCTCAGCCCAAGAAACATCCTTGGGGTGCATCAGCCTCCTCCCTGCACCAAGAAAGGGTCCAGCTTGACAAAGCTGTTCCCCTCCCTGCGCATCACCTTCCTATAGCACCTGGTAACGAAGTTAGTCTGAGACAAGCCAACCAGCAGGACACGTGCCTCAGGGGTCTGCGTGGCAGAGACGGAGGTGGCCACACTTTCTGGCTGATGACCCTCACTACTGCCCCTCCCTCCACAGCCAAACTAGAACTTTCCAGGCCACCACCTGCTCCCCAGAGGAGGCAGTCATCTCCTGGGCTCCAAGCATCACCAAGCCAAAGTTTCCCAAGCCTGCTTCCATCTAGAACACAGAACCTACTGGGGAGCGGGCCCAGGCAGCCAACATCCCCTGCCCCAGGCACGAAGGGAGATCTCCAGGTCCTCTAGCTGCTAACTGGGGGTGGGGAGGAGGAGGTACTCCAAATCCTCCTAATGGGAGTACTAACTGGAAGCAGGGAGAAGGGTTAGGCTGTCCAGAGGTGGGAAGGAGGTTGTCCCTGAGTGCCTCCGTGCCCGGGCAGCTCTTACCTGGGCAGCGGCTTGCGGGCCGTGATGCTGGCCACGATGATGCTCTCGGGTCGCGGCGTGGCCACGGCTTTGAAGGTGCCTCTCCAGAACTTCTCGAAGAGCTGTTTCTCGCCTTGCTGCACGCTGGCCATGGTCCTCCCGGGCCCCGGCCCCGCCGCTCTCCGCGGTGCTGAGCTCTACATCCCCGCACGGCCCCTCTCCCTACCCGGCCCGGTCCGGCCCGGCCCGGCCTGGCTCGGTTCGGTGTCGGGAGCTGCCCCGACACTGCCCCGGCGGGCGAGAGATCTGCGGCCCGAGCCGCCCCCGCCTCCCGTTTTGTGCCGGCGAGGCGGGGAGAGGGGCAGGGCCCGGCCGCCGTCCCCTCCCCGGCACCGCCTTCCGCAGCTGCTGCGCCCGGAGCCGCGGGGAGCCCAGCCCAGCCCAGCACGGCACAGCCCGGGGTTGCGATGAGCGCGGTTCTGCCTCGCTGTAGACGGGGCAGGGGGAGCAGCTCCCTCCTGGGCTAGATTCACTTCCCTCCCGCGGGCTGCCTCACTGGTCACCCTGGATCAGGGGGCTCGGGGGGACTCGGAGGAGTCTGGGGGACTCCCAGGCAGGTTTTCCCACTCTCGCTCACAGACCCAGGACCTGTCTTCATAGTCCCCAGGACCTTCTTTGACCCATCCCCATCATTATCATCCCCAGCTGAGGAACCACTCCCAGCTTGATGCTGGATCATGGCCTCCCCCACCAATCACCCTTTGTGGGACACGAACTCTCCAGGGCAAAGCACCACAAGCCCCTGTCCCCCAGTATAAGCTACCAATAGCCTTTGTGTTTGCCCACAGAGGACAGAGAAAAGAGGGAGAGCCTCGGATGGCTGAGGGAGAAAGCAGCACGAAGTCAAGGAGTCCTTTCTGTAACTGCCCTACAACGGGATCAATACAGGAAGGAGATTTTAGAAGACTCTCCCTTATTTTCCCCTTCTCATCCCTTCCATTTAACAGGCACTGACGGAGGGGCAAGAACGGGGCTGGGTAGCAGCACCCTGCAGTGGAGTCCCAGCCAGCTCAGTATTTAACCCTCTGGGGCCAGGCACAAGGGGAGGGGAAGGGCTGGTGCAGCACAAGTGCAGCAGTGCAATTTCCCTGCACCTCAGCACCAAGCACAACCAAAACGTCTCTAGGAGAAAATGCTTCTTCTACCAGATGCTTTGAAGCACAAGTGAAAGCTGGTGACCTTGGATGAATGAGACTCTCTCTGTTGTGCCTTGGAAACCCACACAACACGTTTATGTAAGTGACGGGGGGAGGGGGGGGACAGTGGAGTCAGGAACAATAGGTGGTGGTGGGAGCAGAAAAAGAACAAAACGCAGAGAAAGGGAATCGCTTTCCCCAGATGAGCACAAAATGAGCGGAAGGCTTGTTCTGACAGCAGGGTCCCTGCTCTCTGCTCCTAGTGCCAGGGCTCTGCCCTGCTGACCCCCGCGGCCAGGCGGCCCTGAGCCGTGTCCCCATGCTGGGAGCAGCCAGGCGAGGGCCCCGTGGCACGTGCCAGCCGGCAGCTGCAGGCTTTGTGCTGCTGGGCCCCGGCGGCTGGAGACGGATGCTGGGGGAGTGCCGGCAGCGGGAGCGGGCATGGATCCAAACAGCCTTTATAGAGACACAGGCAGCTCTGCCAGACGTTGCCTGAAACACCTCACTGGGAAGGGTGACATTCACACAAGGCCCAGAGATGCTCGCTGGGAGGCTGCTCTCCACTCCCAAACCCCCCCTCTCCCCCCCCAAGCGATGGGGCTGGGAAAGGCTGGGTATGAACTCCAGCTCTGCTCTAGCCTGGGGCACATCACACATGCCATGGGCAGGAGATGTGGGAGCAGGGACCCTCCAGAGACTGCCACAGCCAGCAAATGGTGGGGCAGAGCAGGAGCTGGGGAAAGGGTTGGAGAGGTCTAGAGCAGCCACACTGCAAAAGTCTGGCTGGGGTAGGGCACAGGCAACAGCCTGACAGACACATCAGGCACCTCCCAGCCCTAAGACAGCCACCCACTAGCAGCAGTGGGTGCTGCCAACTACTGTGTTACCCTTCTCCCACGGTTGGGCAGGGACAGGTACTTACCACCCAAGGAGATCCAAGCCTGGGTTTCCTCTGGCCCTCCCAGCCATTCCCGTAACACACAGCCAACAGGCTGTAACAACATAGGAGCCCATTTCCCTCCAGAGCACATGAAACTCATCAAAGATAGATCAGGAATCAGCAGATGTGCTCTTGTCCTGCTCTGTTTTGTTGCTGAATGACCCAAATGCAGCGTGGGGGTCAGGCAGGAGCCCTGCAGCCAGGTCAGCCCCAGCCCTCTGCTTGCAGCTCGTTAACCAAACACCCTGCAAGGCATCAGCCTCTGCATCCCCCTGGGCTTTGCAAGATGAGTCCAACCACCTCCAGCTGTCAACCAGGCTCCTTGTTCCACCCCAGGGCATTTCACTCCAGCAATCCTGCAACAGCTCTAAATGCCCTAAAATTAACTACCAAATAACAGGAATAATAAATGTTTGCACTATTAAATTAGCAGCACGGGTGGTGTGTGGGCAGGAGGAAGGCTGTGATCATTACTCCAAGAACCCTCTCTCCTGGCATACCTTGTGGAGACATCAGTGAGCCAATTAAGCAATTGGCTCAGTTAACAGAGGCTCCTAGGAATAGACTTCCCTGCTATAGAATAACTGCGCTGTAACAAATTGTCTCATAAATAAACGCTCTGAAAAAGCATCACCAGGCACCCTGGAAAGGCTCTAGATCATCTGCAGGAATGATGCCTTACATTTCCAGTGCAGCTATTACCCCATGGCATCACCCACCCAAACCCAGGCTGGTGTCCCTGCCAGCAGCTGTGAGGATGGTGCCATGGGGCACAGGCAGCCCCTCCTTGCCCCAAGCCCTCAGGGTGTTCAAGGACATACTCTGGAAACCAGCATCCCCAGAGCCCTCACAGACACTGCCCATGCCCTGTGAGACTGCTGCCTGCCAGCAGCATCCAGCTGTGGTCACTCACCCTGTGGGCACTGCAATAAATGCCACCCTGGGTTATTCACAGCCCCAGTGACAACATGAGGCTCTGCCAGGTTCAGATGTTTAGATCCAAAGGGATGCAATAAACTGTAGCAGAGACAATAGGGAAACTGGGACTTGGAACACAGCTGCAGGATTTCCTCCAAATAAAATAAATGTTAATAATAAAATAAATTTTAAAACTAAAATAAAATTTTAAAATAAATAAAATAATAAAATAAAATATTTTCTTGCCTAGAGAGCTCTTCTTCTATGATTTGGATTTGTTTTTGTCAAACGACACAAAGGACTGAGCTGGGGCTTTCTCCATCCTGCATGGAGGGCTGCAAACAAAGCTCTCTCCAAAGCTGCCAGCACCTCAGCACCACTTACTGCACCCAGCTCCACAGCCCTATAACTGCCTGCACCCCACAGTCAAAGACCCAGAACCCCTCTGCCCCACAGAGCCCTCCTTGGGGCCCCAAACCTTCCAGGGAAACCCAAAGAGGGACCTACCAAGGCTCAGAGGCAGGTGGAGATGGATTGATGCTCAGCAGCCCCAGCCCTGCCTTCCCCATGTTTAAAGGGCCCAGGCTCCCCATTGGCAGGGTTCAGATTTGGGGGTGATCAGGAAAAGAGAGCAGCCCCTGCTCTGGGTGAGCACCACTGTGGGCATTCAGCTGCTGTCGAGGAGGACAAGCTCTGGGGCTGAGGGATGAAGTGATCAGCAGGGTGAAGCCCTGTATGCTCAAGAAGTACCCAGGGGGAGGGAAAGGAGAAAATGTGTTTAACTAGGATTAAATTTTAATCTGTTCCCCATAGCAGAGAGAAGAAAGCTTGGTTTGTCCTGGAACTGCACAAATATTTTTCTATAGATGTTGAATTGTGTTATTTTTTTATTATTATTATTTAGCTTGTACCCAGCAGGAAGAACCAGGGCCTGGTTTTGCCCAAACCTCCCTCTTCCCACCTCCAGCCAGCATCGGTGTGGTGCTGCTCCACCCATTCCCCAGCCACACAGGTTTGCTGTAAATGCAGAAAATCAATAATTATCTTTGGAAGTATTCATTATCACTCAAGAGTCAACAAACAAAGCCTGCGAGTGCCCTCTACTCATGGCACTTCAGAATCACCTACCAATTATCCCTTGGCTGAGCCAGCCCTGCCTGGCAGGAGGGGGATTCTCCACCACATGCTGCAATGCTGCTGCCTCCTGCACTGTCTTCCTGCTTTGCCCAGGGAGAAGGAGGAGGAGGAAGAAGGGCTCCTTGCTTGAAATAACACCTGCAGCTGAGACATGAGCCTGCAAAGCAATGCCCAGCTCTGCTTCAGATGTCATGGTAGATACAGATGGATGCTGTGTGGGTGGGGCTGCTGGGTGGAGGCACTGGGAGATCCTCAGTGGGGTTTGAGCCAAGGTGGTTTTCCCAAGAAAGGCAGTGTGGAGTGGACTGTGGGGCAAGGAAGTAGCAACAGCCATGGGACAATGTGCAGCACTGCATGCTGAGCTGGGGACAGCCCTCAGAGGGTGGGGGACAGCCCTCAGAGGGTGGGGGACAGCTGATCATCCCCACAGCACTGTGGAGCATCTTTCCCTTGGGAGATGCATTTTGCAGAGTCTATCATTACAAAAGAATGTTCTTCATATCTGGTTTATGACTCTTTTCCCCCCATTGAAAGGCTCATGGCTGGCCTTGCAGCCTGTACAGCCCTGGGCAGAGCCCAGCTGTAGGGTCCCCTTTCTGCCTGTCCCCATGGCCAGGTACATCCAAGGATGAGGCACTTGCCAAAGGTTTCTTATTTTGTCCTTCCTTTCTCGATTCATGGAAGACCTGTTCTCACCCATGAGAAACCTGGGAGCACCCACAGCCCTGGGGCAGCTGCAAGGCACACCCCAGGGTGCAGTGGCTACCCTGTCCCTTCCCTCCTCCCAGCTACCTGTGTCTCAAGGGGCCATAAATAAGGGAGAGGCTGGGAAGCAGCGCTGCAACCTTCCATAGGGCTGTGGGCATCAGGGTGCATCCCTTGCTGACAAGGTCCATCCATCAGCACCTGGCTCGAAAGCTTTGGGATGCTGGACCTGGAGTGAAGGGGTGGGGGGAAAGCTGTACTCTTCTGGTCTGAGCTGATAAAGGCTGAGAGTGCCCATGTGTCCCCCCCGCCCCTCCCCCCCTCCCCCAGCACTGGCTCCACCACTCCTGTGCAGCCCTCAGGAAGGGAAAAGGGAAGCATGCAGGCTTGGGGCATGAGAAACTTCACTGGCAGTGGGACCAGTGCAGGTTGTCACCCTTAGGATTCAGGACACCCACAGCCAGGCCCCATCTGCCTTGCAGCAGCTCCAGGACAGCTTTCCATCATCTCCAGATGAACACCATGGACCTTCTGAGCCCCTGCATCCCCCTCCCCAGGGCTACCTGTGGCAGCAGGACCAGACATCTCCAGGTTTCTGTGCTGGCCTCGGTGGAGGCAACTGACTTCTCCATCAGAAGCCCAACAAAAGCACTCATTCCTCCTCTCTCACCTACCACAGCCCAAATATTTAGACAGCAGCAGAGGAAAGGCTTGGGGACAGAGGAGAGGAGCATCCATAGGCAGAGCTACTTGCAGCTGCCAGAAAGAAGGGAATGAAAGGGCAGGAGCAGAGGGGAGGCAGGAAAGCCAGACCATGGCCTTTTCATCCCTTTGGCTCTAAAAAAAGCTGCAGGGTGGGAAGGGGGATGGAGGGGTGGAGATGAAAACAGTTTTTCCCCTCTGAGCTGCAGTGGCTGTGGTGGAAAGCTGGCCCCAGGGAGCATGCAGCAAAGCTGCACAGCTGCCATGGCTCTCCAAGCACCGCTGCCGAAAGGTCAAATGTAACTGGCAGAGGGGGATGGAGGGGGACAGAACCCATGGCCACACATGCCCGGGCAGCAGAGGCAGGGCATGGCTTGCCAGCCCAGGAGCAGAGAGAGGAGAGCCCTTGCCAGGCTGCAGTGGGCATAGGCAGCCCCTGACCACGGGCAGAGGGTCCCAGTAGCCTAAGGATGTGTCAAAGAGATGAGGAGGGTGAAATGCAGAGCTGCCCTCCTCTTCATCACCTTCCCCAGCTGGCAACTAGCAGCCTCTCATCACACAGAAAGCCCTGTTGTCTGTTGGGGTGATCAGCTAACAAAGCAGAGGCAGCTTGGTTGAACCTCAGCCTCCAGCTTGAGGTCTGGCTGGCTGGAGGGGGAGCTTCAGGGGGCTCAACACAGATTTGGGCTGCAGAGCTGGAAGGCATCAGGCTCTTGCCTCCAGGTTGGGAAAGGTGGAGTGGGCCAGACCCAAGATGCATGTCCTTCTCCAAGGTGGCATCAGGATTTTACCATTCTCAGCTGACTACAGGTCCCAGGGCCAGATCCTGCCCTCTCCTCTTCCAGCACCTTCCTGTGCCTGGCAGCACCTCACTGCTCTGAACTCATGAACCAAACCAGGGTCAGGAGGATGTTTGGTTCCCCCAAAGTGCTCAAACCTTAAAAACTCACCAGGGCTCAGAACCCCTCACCTTTCCTTGGCCATCCCAGCTACAAGAACCCATCTACCCCGGGGACCTGAGATCTGGATGAGGTTGGAGAAAGATGAAGTGCCATCCCCACCTTGGGCTCAGATCTCAAACTCATCTTACACCATGAGCCATCCATCCAAAGCCCACCAGGGATAGGGAAGATGCCACCCAAGAAATACAGAGCTGGTCACAAACCCCAAACTATTTAACCAGACCTGCCTGGGGTCTGTTGATGCAGTTTTATTCCATGCAATCACCTCTCATTGAGGTTGGTTTTTTTTTTTGGTTGGTTGGTTGGTTGGGGTTTTTTTTTGTTTTGTTTTGTTTTGTTTTGTTTTTTCCCCTGGCTTCTCTCCCCACTCTGGATTAGTGCACTGGGATAGTAGCAGCCATGGGCAGAGGAGGTCTGTTCTGTCTCTTCAGCCCTCACTGTGCTGCCCACACTACAGGGGAATGAAGCAGGAGAGAGCGAAGTGCCATGTGCCAGCTTTCATAGACTATTACTTATAATGGAGAGGAACAAAAGTACTGTAAAATAAAGCTCTTGAGGGTGTCAGCCTAAGTGTTAAATGAGCTGCTGCTGAAGACCTGCTTCGACTGAAAAACCTCCATGGTATGGACTGGGGGCATTGCACTGCTTGGGAGCTTTGGTAAAGCTGGGGGACAGGCAGCACCAGCCTGGGAAAGAGGCTCTTACTCTCCTCCTGGGGTGTGGGATGCTCCAAATGGGGTGCAGGATGCTTGCACCTGGGCTGTGGGATCATAGAATCATTTCAGTTGGAAAAGTCCTCTAAGATCATGGAGTGCAACCATCAACCCAACACCACCATGGCCATCAAACCATGTCCCCAAGTGCCACATCCACACATTTCTTGAACACCTCCAGGGATGGGGACTCCACCACCTCCCTGGGCAGCCTGTTCCAATGCCTGACCACTCCTGCAGCAAAGAAATTTTTCCTGATCTGCACCCTAAACCTCCCCTGGCACAATTTCAGGCCATTGCAGGATGCTCCCACCTGGGCTGATGGGATGTTTCCAATGGGGTGTGGGATGCTGGAAAATAGGGTGCAGGATTCTCCTGCTCAGCTGCCTCCCACCAGCCCCTCACAGATGCCTCAGGAGAACACCCCATCCCCTAAATCTTAGGCTTCCCATCCCTGTGGAGCAATGCTGCCCCTGGAAAACCCACAGAGTGTTTTGGGGTGTTTACAGGCAGCACAACTGCTAAGGTGTCAACTTCCAGAGGGAAGGGAGAGTTTGGGCAGCAGACACTTCCCATTAAGGAGCACTAATGAAATGTGAAGCCATTGTGCTGTGCATCTTTTTGAACACAGCTGCAGCTGCAGC